>NC_134484.1:393258622-393571122 GCF_040206685.1 Ascaphus truei | reverse complement strand
ACAACTATATATAAATATATATATGTAAATATACATATACTGCACCGACACACTTTATTCGAGCAAATACCCGGTATGTACCTGGCAGATACCTGGAATGCGCCGCTCCTCACCTCTGACAAGCCCCGTTGCATTTGCCTTTCCAGCCTGGGTTCATGCCTGGCTGATGGGCGGCTGATCTGTTAAATGATAATGATTAGGATTTAATAGGCTGCAATGCTTCGCGTGTCTACCAGATGGCATAAATTCATGAATTGTAATGCAGTATATATATATATATACTGTGCAGTATTGCAGCCAGCTGGAATAAAATGCTTCAATCCCTGCCTGGAAAATAACTCAATGCACTCGGGCAGAAAACAGTCACAAACCTCAATACACCCGGGTATACCCGAATTCGTGGGACTAGCCGAGCTCGAATAAAGTGTGTCGCCAGTGTATATATATATGTATATAGTCAAAACAAACATCACAGCTTGCACTCAATGTACTGGTTCATATAGACAGATGCTAGTCTCAAATAATAGAAAAACAACATTACCATTCTCTCGTCCGGTAAAGAAAGACTGCATTCGGTTCAGTAATAATGAAAATCTGTATTGGGCATCTGAATAGAAATGATAAATCACCCAATCCGACATTTCGGTCCTGGAATAGGACCTTTCTCAAGGGGGTGCAATGAAAAACTGACAGACAAGCATATATATACCCTCACCACATGTGACAAACACACCTGACTCACATTACCTACAATCAGGATCTCTGCAAAAATCACCTGCCAGGTGTGTGTAATGAGCCATCGCCATCTTGGAGGGGGTGTCTGTGAAGGATAATGACCTCACTGATCTGCCTTCATTCACTGCTACTATGTATCTACCCTATAGTGAGGTCAGTCTTGCAGCCTGTCTGCCTGCCAGAACGACCACTAGATGGCGTACCTGCCCATTCCCATGCTAAAGTCAATGGGGCATGCAGAAAGAGTGAAGGACAGCCATAGGCTGTCTATACAGGCAGCAACAAAGCACCAATCAAACAAAAAAATGGAGATAATGATATAGCAAACTATGGGTAGAAAAAAAAGGGAGAAATGCTTCCCATAAATAACAACTGGTAATGTAGCCAAAATACCCCTTACAGCACATAAATTTACTGGATCAATCCTATGGGACAAGGTTCATCAAACATAACAGTGTAACATAGAAACCATCCATACTAACACAAAAGGAAAGGGATATGTGAACACACGAGGGATATACATATTTACACAAAGAAAACTAAATACAATTTAGTCACGTCGTGTCTGATATCTGTACATACTACTACCCTACAATACCCTATATCCCAGAGTCACACACAGAGAGACTGAGACAAAAGGCAGGAAGATAATACAAACAATGACTGCAGCAGCAGCGCACGGTACGTTTCATGTGCATGCAGTAAGGAACAGTAGAACCACAGTAAATGAAAGGCCAATTATAAAAAAGGCCAATTATAGAAAACATCCCAAATTAAGGTCCTCATTAAGACCCTTTAGGGTCACCGTATTAAGATTATATATGAGTCTTGCATCCATTTGCAATAACAAATTGTTCCTGTTGCCGCCCCTGTTTGAAACACGTGCCTGTGCAATCGGCATGCAATGGAACGTGGCCAGGCTGTGTTTCAGATTTTTAAAGTGCCTAGCCACTGGCTGGTGTTTCAACTCATCTTGGTCTGTTGTCTCCAAAAGTGCCTTCCTGATGGAGGACCTGTGCATCGCAATTCGTTCTTTCAATTTTCTTGTGGTTTTCCCCACATAATACAGTCCACAAGGGCATCTAATAATGTACACTACGAAGCGTGATTCGCAGTTTAAGAAATGCGAGATGTTTATGGGAATACCACTGTGTGGGTGTGCATAGGTTTTACCTAACAGAAGGTATTGACAATTGACACAACCCTTGCATTTGTAGACTCCAGGTGATTGTTTGAGCCAGGTCGTTCTGGTAGAGTATTTATCCACAGGATCTGCTGAAGTAAGCGTGTCCCCCACGCTACGTCCTCTCATAACAAAAAAGAGGTGGCAGCTGAAAGTTCTTTCCAATTTTTTTATCATTAGTTAGAATGTGCCAGTTATCCCTGTTACTGTTTTGTATCAACCTCGAGGATGTACTATATGTTGAGACAACATTAAAACGATCAATGTCCTGTGTTTTGTTGACCAGTGTCAGAAGCTCCACCATGGTCTTGTTTCTGGCCTTAATAAGGGCTTGTTCTATTTCTCCATTGTCATTCCCTCTTTGTCTAAAGCGATCCGCCATCTTCTCTAACGCAGCATCCACCTCCAAGGGATTGCTAGTGATGCGCTTGGCTCTCAGCATTTGTGAGTATGGAAGACCCTTTTTCAATGTAGCTGGATGATGGCTACTGGCATCCAGCAGAGTGTTTCTATCCGTTGGTTTGTGAAAAACCCGTGTCCCGAGCTTCCCATCATCCAGAAAGACCACTGTATCCAAATAGTTGATTTCCTTTGTGCCATGACTTTCTGTGAACCTGATGGTGGATGGTATCCCATTGATGTGTGCTACAAACTCCGACAGATCCTGCTCTGTCCCTTTCCAAAGCATGAAGATATCATCTATATATCTGTTGTAATGTAGAATGCACTCCGAGCGTGGTGCATCGTTGAGGAGGTGAGTTTGCTCGTAGGTATCCATAAAGAGATTCGCATACGATGGGGCCATATTGTACCCCATCGCGGTTCCCATCAGTTGCAAATAGAATAACTTCTCAAACTTGAAGTTTTTGTGCAAGATCAAACCAATAAGCGTCATGAGAAATTCCGTGGGTGGTCCCATCTCCACAGGATGTCTTTCAAGTTGGTGCCTGATGACATTCATCCCATCCTGGTGTGGGATATTCGTATACAAACTTGCCACGTCTAGCGTCACTAGCAGGACATCAGTCAGATCCTGGTCGACTCTCGCCAATTTCCCAATGCAGTCTGTGGTGTCTTTAGTATACGAAGCCATCAGTTGAAAACAGGCTGGAGAAAGTAATTCACATATTGAGAGATAGGGTGACAAAGGGAGCCCCGCGCTGATATGATGGTTCTTCCCGGCGGGGCTGTCAAGGATTTATGCACCTTAGGGAGTGAGTATAGTACCAGAATTACCGGAAAGTCCTGAATGAGGAATGCTGCAGTGTCTTCCGAGATTCACCCATTACTGCTGCCCATCGCGATAACACCATCAATTTCTTTTTTATAGTTAGCAGTTGGATCACCAGATAGTTTTTTGTACTTGTTCTCATTGCTCAGCTGTGACATAATTTCCTCCCGGTAATCTTTGTATGCCATCACCACTATGGCTCCCCCCTTGTCAGCAGCTTTGGTGATAATATTGCTGTTGTCTCTAAGGGATATCAATGCTCTATGTTGTGCTCTAGTTAAATTATGAAAACTAGACTTGTGGCTCTTGATTGCATGCCTAGTGTCTCTTTCCAGTAGTACCATGAAAGTTGTTATACTTGAATTTACCATCTGTGGGTCAAAGGTACTGCTAGGTTTAAAGCGTTTCATACAGTCCCCATTCGTATCCACATGGCCAGAATCAATATGGCTGAAATAATCCTTCAATTTCAATCGTCGGTTAAGTTTGAACATATCCACTTCCCACTCAAAAGATTTCTGTTGGTGAGTGGGCACAAATGATAGCCCCATACTGAGGACTGAGGTTTCAGCTGGCGTCAACTCATATTGGGAGATGTTATGAATCACGGTTTCTGCCCTCTCCCCCTGCCCGTCCTGGTTTTGGATGAGCGTGGCAGGAATCTTGGGTTTCCACCCGCCCTCCTGATCGGTCTCCAGCTTCTAGGTCGGGTAAGGGGGGCTTTTTTGGGGCAGCCGAAGCCTGGCCTAAAAAAGGATCAGTGTTAACAGTACTGTCCTGAGCATCTGACATATCAGTGTCACTGGTATTATAACCGGACCCACCCGCAGCCCCTTTTCTGGAGCGAGAGTAGTCCCTCTTTTGGTAGGATCTACCCTGTGGGTTGTCATTGAGGCCCAGAAGCCATTTATACACCTTCCTTTCCTTATAGTCAAGGGTCACTTGTTTTAATTTGTCCCTTTTGTATGCAATAAGACCGGCTTTGTAGATATCTACAGACGATTGTATTTTTTCTAACCAGTTAGTATCAGAGTCAACTGTCAGTATGTCACCATAATTATCCTCAATTGACTTAATGTCCTTCCTGATTTTCACCAACTCTTTTGTAGACTGTTCAATAACTAAGATTGTTAGATCAAATGAACATTTATTTAGGATTGAGACCCATTTTTTACAAAAAGCTGGGGCACTGCGGCGTGACTAAATTGTTTTTAGTTTTCTTTGTGCAAATATGTATATCCCTCTTGTGTTCACATAACCCTTTCCTTTAGTGTTAGTATGGATGGTTTCTATGTTACATAGGATTGATCCAGTTTATTTATGTGCTGTAAGGGGTATTTTGGCTACATTACCAGTTGTTATTTATGGGAAGCATTGCTCCCTTTTTTTTCTCACCATAGTTTGCTATATCATTATCTCCATTTTTTTGTTTGATTGGTGCTTTGTTGCTGCCTGTATAGACAGCCTATGGCTGTCCTTCACTCTTTCTGCATGCCCCATTGACTTTAGCTTGGGAATGGGCAGGTACACCATCTAGTGGTCGTTCTGGCAGGCAGACAGGCTGCAAGACTGACCTCACTCACTATAGGGTAGATACATAGTAGCATCGAATGAAGGCAGATCAGTGAGGTCATTATCCTTCACAGACACCCCCTCCAAGATGGCACATTACACACACCTGGCAGGTGATTTTTGCAGAGATCCTGATTGTAGGTAATGTGAGTCAGGTGTGTTTGTCACATGTGGTGAGGGTATATATATGCTTGTCTGTCAGTTTGTCATTGCACCCCCTTGAGAAAGGTCCTATTCCAGGACCGAAACGTCGGATTGGGTGATTTATCATTTCTATTCAGATGCCCAATACAGATTTTCATTATTACTGAACCGAGTGCAGTCTTTCTTTACCGGGCGAGAGAATGGTAATGTTGTTTTTCTATTATTTGAGACTAGCACCTGTCTTTATGAACCAGTACATTGAGTGCAAGCTGTGATGTTTGTTTTGACTATTTTTTTATGAGCTGTGCACCTACAAGATATATATTTTTGCACTTGCATGGGATTTATGGAGTGGCAGTGGATTCCTGCAAAGTTTGCTATTGATTGGAGTAATCTTCAGTGACATTGACTTTTATACATTGACATTTTCTGATTGCAATATCATGGAGGAATTTGCCGATATGTCTGACATTTTTGCTAACATCTCTGATTCTATGGGGTATACAGATGAACAGATCACACAGATCAGATATAATGAGACTGCGGAGATTATCTTTGGACCAAATAAACCCACAGATGTATTTAATGACTTGGTGAAATTGAAGAAAAGAGAAACTGATTTTTATTTGCATGCAACCACGTTATCACATTATCATAAAGCGAAATTACTCCCTCGTGGGTTTCTTATTAAAAATCAGCCTACCATAGGCCGCAGTGCCCCAGCTTTTTGTAAAAAATGGGTCTCAATCCTAAATAAATGTTCATTTGATCTAACAATCTTAGTTATTGAACAGTCTACAAAAGAGTTGGTGAAAATCAGGAAGGACATTAAGTCAATTGAGGATAATTATGGTGACATACTGACAGTTGACTCTGATACTAACTGGTTAGAAAAAATACAATCGTCTGTAGATATCTACAAAGCCGGTCTTATTGCATACAAAAGGGACAAATTAAAACAAGTGACCCTTGACTATAAGGAAAGGAAGGTGTATAAATGGCTTCTGGGCCTCAATGACAACCCACAGGGTAGATCCTACCAAAAGAGGGGCTACTCTCGCTCCAGAAAAGGGGCTGCGGGTGGGTCCGGTTATAATACCAGTGACACTGATATGTCAGATGCTCAGGACAGTACTGTTAACACTGATCCTTTTTTAGGCCAGGCTTCGGCTGCCCCAAAAAAGCCCCCCTTACCCGACCTAGAAGCTGGAGACCGATCAGGAGGGCGGGGTGGAAACCCAAGATTCCTGCCACGCTCATCCAAAACCAGAGCGGGCAGGGGGAGAGGGCAGAAACCGTGATTCATAACATCTCCCAATATGAGTTGACGCCAGCTGAAACCTCAGTCCTCAGTATGGGGCTATCATTTGTGCCCACTCACCAACAGAAATCTTTTGAGTGGGAAGTGGATATGTTCAAACTTAACCGACGATTGAAATTGAAGGATTATTTCAGCCATATTGATTCTGGCCATGTGGATACGAATGGGGACTGTATGAAACGCTTTAAACCTTGCAGTACCTTTGACCCACAGATGGTAAATTCAAGTATAACAACTTTCATGGGACTACTGGAAAGAGACACTAGGCATGCAATCAAGAGCCACAAGTCTAGTTTTTATAATTTAACTAGAGCACAACATGGAGCATTGAAATCTCTTAGAGACAACAGCAATATTATCATCAAAGCTGCTGACAAGGGGGGAGCCATAGTGGTGATGGCATGCAAAGATTACAGGGAGGAAATAATGTCACAGCTGAGCAATGAGAACCAGTACAAAAAAACTATCTGGTGATCCAACTGCTAACTATAAAAAAGAAATTGATGGTGTTATCGCGATGGGCAGCAGTAATGGGTGAAACTCGGAAGACACTGCAGCATTCCTCATTCAGGACTTTCCGGTAATTCCGGTACTATACACACTCCCTAAGGTGCATAAATCCTTGACAGCCCCGCCGGGAAGACCCATCATATCAGCGTGTGGCTCCCTTTGTCACCCTATCTCTCAATATGTGAATTACTTTCTCCAGCCTGTTGTTCAACTGATGGCTTCGTACACTAAAGACACCACATACTTCATTGGGAAATTGACAAGAGTCGACCAAGATCTGACTGATGTCCTGCTAGTGACGCTAGACGTGGCAAGTTTGTATACGAATATCCCACACCAGGATGGGATGAATGTCATCAGGCACCAACTTGAAAGACATCCTGTGGAGATGGGAAAGCCCACGGAATTTCTCATGACGCTTATTGGTTTCATCTTGCACTTAAACTTCTTCAAGTTTGAGAAGTCATTCTATTTGCAACTGATGGGAACTGTGATGGGGTCCAATATGGCCCCATCGTATTCGAATCTCTATATGGATACCTACGAGCAAACTCACCTCCTCAATGATGCACCACACTCGGAGTGCATTCTACATTACAACAGATATATAGATGATATCTTCATGCTTTGGAAAGGGACAGAGCAGGATCTGTCGGAGTTTGTAGCACACATCAATGGGATACCATCCACCATCAGGTTCACAGAAAGTCATGGCACAAAGGAAATCAACTATTTGGATACAGTGGTCTTTCTGGATGATGGGAAGCTCGGGACACGGGTTTTCCACAAACCAACGGATAGAAACACTCTGCTGGATGCCAGTAGCCATCATCCAGCTACATTGAAAAAGGGTCTTCCATACTCACAAATGCTGAGAGCCAAGCGCATCACTAGCAATCCCTTGGAGGTGGATGCTGCGTTAGAGAAGATGGCGGATCGCTTTAGACAAAGAGGGAATGACAATGGAGAAATAGAACAAGCCCTTATTAAGGCCAGAAACAAGACCAGGGTGGAGCTTCTGACACCGGTCAACAAAACACAGGACATTGATCGTTTTAATGTTGTCTCTACAAATAGTACATCCTCGAGGTTGATACAAAACAGTATCAGGGATAACTGGCACATTCTAACTAACGATAAAAAAAATTGGAAAGAACTTTCAGCTGCCACCTCTTTTTGTTATAAGAAAGGACGTAACGTGGGGGACACACTTACTTCAGCAGATCCTGTGGATAAATACTCTACCAGAACAACCTGGCTCAAACAATCACCTGGAGTCTACAAATGCAAGGGTTGTGTCAATTGTCAATACCTTCTGTTAGGTAAAACCTATGCACACCCACACAGTGGTATTCCCATAAACATCTCGCATTTCTTAAACTGCGAATCACGCTTCGTAGTGTACATTATTAGATGCCCTTGCGGACTGTACTATGTGGGGAAAACCACAAGAATGTTGAAAGAACGAATTGCGATGCACAGGTCCTCCATCAGGAAGGCACTTTTGGAGACCACAAACCAAGATGAGTTGAAACACCAGCCAGTGGCTAGGCACTTTAAAAATCTGAAACACAGCCTGGCCACGTTCCGTTGCATGCCGATCGCACAGGCACGTGTTTCAAACAGGGGCGGCAACAGGAACAATAATAACAATTTGTTATTGCAAATGGATGCAAGACTCATATATAATCTTAATACGGTGACCCTAAAGGGTCTTAATGAGGACCTTAATTTGGGATGTTTTCTATAATTGGCCTTTTTTATAATTGGCCTTTCATTTACTGTGGTTCTGCTGTTCCTTACTGCATGCACATGAAACGTACCGTGCGCTGCTGCTGCAGTCATTGTTTGTATTATCTTCCTGCCTTTTGTCTCTGTCTCTCTGTGTGTGACTCTGGGATATAGGGTATTGTAGGGTAGTAGTATGTACAGATATCAGACACGGCGTGACTAAATTGTATTTAGTTTTCTTTGTGTAAATATGTATATCCCTCGTGTGTTCACATATCCCTTTCCTTTTGTGTTAGTATGGATGGTTTCTATGTTACACTGTTATGTTTGATGAGCCTTGTCCCATAGGATTGATCCAGTTTATTTATGTGCTGTAAGGGGTATTTTGGCTACATTACCAGTTGTTATTTATGGGAAGCATTGCTCCCTTTTTTCCATTTTTTGGTTTGATTGGTGATTTGTTGCTGCCTGTATAGACAGCCTATGGCTGTCTGTGACAGGGTAAACAAAAGCCACCAGTTATACTGTATGCTAAACAAAAGCCACCAGTTATATGCCTGAAAAACCTATGTCTAGTCTGCAGTGCAGCACTAACTAGGTTAACTTCAGCTGGAAACCTCAGGACAATTAGTTGGATCCCAGCTGCCTTATCAAGGTGTGTTAAAACCCAGGCTGTAGACAGATGGGAGCTGTCTGTTGAGGAGTGAGGAGTAAGCTGCTAAGGAGATTGCTAAAGAGTTTCCTGATACAAGGTCTGATTAGAAAAGTAGATGACTTGTGAACTGTCTGTCCCCTGCATAGAAAAGGGCAACTGCCATATACACTGTCTGCTAAAGAGAAACTGTTTTTGTCTGTCTGCTGAAGAAAAGCCATTTTCCTTTTGTTGCTGATGGAAAGCTATTTTTGTTTTGTGTGCTGTATATTTGTCAAGGCTAAATAAATAAGCCTTGTCCAGAAACCCGCGTGTGTAGTTGCATGTACCCTTCAACTTATGGTGTCAAGAATTGGGAAGGATTTTTTCAAAAGGCTCCTGCAGTTAAAGGGCCACACACACACACACACAAGAATGGAAGAACTTTTGAAAGACTTTCTGTACGAGCAGGCCCGTCTGCAAGCGGAGAGAGATGAAAGACTACAAGCAGCACAGGATGAGCGGATTGCCAAGCTTCTGACCTAATTCCAAGGGTCTGCCAGTGCAGAACTGGCAAGCAGACCCCCGATACTCCTGAGGAAAATGGCTCAGAACGAGGAACCAGAGGCTTTTTTACTGACATTTGAAAGAGTTGCGGAAGCTCAGGGCTGGGTTACAGATCGCTGGGCAACTGCTTTGGCCCCGCTCCTCATAGGAGAAGCTCAGGCCTCATATCAGGGCCTCCCAGCAGATCAGGCAATGGACTACCGACAAGTAAAAGCCGCCATACTGGATCGCTTAGGTCTGACCCCAGAGACCTACCGGCAGCAGTTCCGGAACATGAAGTACACCACTAAGATGAGACCCTGGGTCCTCGCTCAGCGATTATTGGACTTGTGTATGCGCTGGATACAACCCGAGGAGTGCACTAAGGAGGCAATTCTTGAGCAGGTGGTTTTGGAACAATTTCTACAAATAATACCCCCTTCCGCACGCTTGTGGGTAAAACGCCACGCTGCTGAAACCCTAGCTTTGGCGGTCCGACTCGTGGAGAACTTCCTTGGGGCTGAGCAGCAGGCAAGTGTCCTGGACCCGACTCCACTAGCACTTGCGGACACCCAAAGAGGGAGTACGGATCAATGGGGAACCTATGGCCCATCACGGAACTGCCAAGTCCAACGGAAGGAGCAGTCGTTCCAGAAAGGACGGAGTCCAAATGCTGGTCCCCGCAGAGACCCTCATCTCCTTACGGATGTCGGCTCGTCGCAATATGAGAGGAACTTCCGAGGACGTCGCCCACAGGACCCACCAGATGCCTGGTCTCCAGTAACCGGTCCAGCGGAGCGCTATCCACAGCCCCCTCCTGCGAGGGAACCCTCTCCATGTTCTGCCTGCGGAGAACAAGGCCACCGGTATGTGGACTGTCCACTGATGGAGTGTTCATTCAGCAGGACCGTCGCCTCGGCCTTCACTGGAGAAAATTACAAGCCCTGGCTACTTCCAGCCCTGATTGGGGGAAAAACCGTCCAGGCCCTTGTAGATTTGGGCTCTGGGAAAACTCTGGTCCTCCAGGAACTGTTACCGCCCAACGTGTGTTCTTTTGACTCCCCATAGAGCATTGAATGTATACACGGCGATGTAAAACGCTATCCGACGGCCAAAATCCGGCAACAGGTAAAAGGTCAGGAGGCTTACCTCGAAGTAGGAGTCGCTCCTTGGCTCCCTGCCCCC
Source organism: Ascaphus truei (assembly GCF_040206685.1). NCBI lineage: Eukaryota > Metazoa > Chordata > Amphibia > Anura > Ascaphidae > Ascaphus > Ascaphus truei. The sequence continues at coordinate 393,560,333 of NC_134484.1, read as the reverse complement.
GTTGTGCTCGTTCGGGACTGGCCTTTCTTTTCGGACCTAATGGCCCCAGTCTTTCACGAGGAGCCTCCATCTAGGGCTCAGGAGAACCCTGGCAAACTGTTCCCCTTCTCGGCAGACCTTTTTCCCAGTAGACACCGGGTTCAAAAGACTCGGAAGCAAAGACGCTTGGACAAACAGGACTGGTTGCAGAAATCTGGGTCTCAAGGTGACCATTCTAGTAGTCAGAGGTCACAAGTGATGGCTGGGGACGGCCAAAGGGAGGGGGATATGGGCCCTGGAGATTTACCAGACCTGTACCTCCCTGACTTTCACCAGAAGCAAAGGGAAGACCCAGTCCTTGCTAGACAGTATGACAAGGTGGTGAAAATTGATGAACAGATTTTAGACGCACAGGGGTTGATAGTGTTCCCCCATTTTGAGCTATCAAAGGATATCCTATATAGGGTGAATAGAAAGACACAAACAGGGGAGGTCACCAGACAGATATTGGTTCCCAAGGCATTTGTTAAATCTGTGTTCACTCTAGCCCATACTGTCCCTTGGGGTGGTCACCTGGGCAGGGATAAAACATTGGACCGTATTTCATCCCGATTCTATTGGCCAGCGATGCATAGTGATATTGCTAAGCTATGTGCAGCATGTCCGGAGTGCCAGCTAACTAGTCCAAAAGGACAAAAACAAGCCCCTTGGTTCCTCTACCCTTGGTGTCAGTTCCCTTTGAGAGGATTGGGGTAGACTTGGTAGGACCTCTAGAACCTTCTGCGAAAGGACACATGTTTATCCTTGTAATTGTTGATTATGCGACAAGATATCCTGAGGCGTTCCCCCTGAGAACAGCAACGGCGGAGCAAGTAGCCAACAAGTTGTTGGAAATATTCTCACGGGTGTGACTTCCCCAGGTTATGTTGACAGACCAAGGTACAAATTTCATGGCTAAACTGATGCAGGATGTCTTAAAGTTACTAGAGGTCAAGTCTGTTCGGACATCGGTCTACCATCCACAGACTGACGGATTGGTGGAAAGATTTAACCGAACTCTAAAAGGGATGCTGAGGAAATTTGTAGATTCAGAGAAGAGAGCCTGGGATGAACTTCTCCCTTTTCTGCTGTTTTCAGTGTGGGAACTTCCCCAGACCTCCACGGGATTCTCTCCATTTGAATTGCTCTATGGCTGCCAAACCCGGGGTATCCTAAACCTCCTAAATGAGTCCTGGGAGGAACAGCAGTCCCCTTCTAAGAATACCCTGCAATATGTACTAGACCTTAGGAAGCGCCTAGATGTGGTCGGCCATTTTGCCAGGGAGAATCTTAGATCAGCCCAAGACAGTCAGGAGAGACATTACAATCAGAATGCTCGCATGAGAGTGTTTCACCCAGGAGATCAGGTGATGTTATTGTTACCCAGTTGCGAGAGTAAACTCCTGGCCAAATGGCAGGGCCCATTCGAAGTACTCCGCCGTACGGGTGATGTGGATTACGAGATCGCTCAACCAGGGTCCAGGAAGGGTAAACAAATTTACCATGTGAACTTGCTGAAACCCTGGAAGATGCAGCAGTCTCTATTCATCCACCCGGTGGAGGAGGAAACAGACTTGGGTCCTCAGCCTCCACGGGAGAACATCATGAGTGACGATAAAATCCCAATGGGTAAACAGTTGTCCTCTGAACAAAAAGGGGACTTGTTAGCAATAATTACTCAATTCCAGGATGTTTTTTCTGACTTACCAGGACAAACTAACTTAATTTCCCATGCAATCGAGACAGCACCTGGGGTAAAAGTACGTTCCCGTCCTTATAGGTTGCCTGAAAGTCGTAGGGCTCTGGTAGAGAAGGAGGTACAAGAAATGTTACACTTAGGAGTGATTGAGGAATCATGCAGTGAGTGGTGTAGTCCACTAATTATGGTCCCTAAACCCGATGGGAAGGTAAGATTTTGTGTGGACCTCCGAAAGATCAATGCGGTATCCAAGTTTGACGCATATCCGATGCCAAGGGTGGACGAATTAATTGACGCCCTTGGTAACGCGGAATATATATCCACATTGGACTTGACAAAAGGATACTGGCAAAAACCCTTAGAGGAAAAGTCCAAATGCAAACAGCCTTTGCCACTCCCATGGGTTTATACCAGTTTGTTAACTTAATGTGATTTGTGAACGGCGCTAACACACCAAATAAGTGAATAAAAGTGCAGTATACTTTAAATAAGTGAAAAAGGTGATCTCTAATAAATTTCTCAACCTTCCAGGAATATGTATAGATTCCTTTACGAGATAGCTTGTCCAGGGTAGGAAGGGAGCGACGATATCAGGGATACACCGAAAAAATAAAAAACATATAATAGTGCAATATATCAAGACCGCTTGGATAGCAGGAAAGCTTGGCTCTTTAGAAATGCCTACTTACAGCAGGTCAGATAAAAAACAGCATTTTCTACACCACTGGTAGAGATGGGTCTTAATCTTCTAAACCAGGAAACAGGTTTTCAGCAGGGAGTATATTCAGATCAGCTCTCAGACAGGAGATAGTGTATGATGAATGTCATGCAAAACAAAAGCAGACCATGGTACAGATCGATATAAAATATGTATTGGAAAAAAAAATAAAAACATAGGAATCGTACTCACAATAAGTACATTAGACATGTACACATAACGTTTTCTTTGAGGCAGGGAGGTGCCAGACCCGTGTGGTACAACTCAGCTGCTCTTCACCACTACTCGCATCAGACCGTGTGGAAGCTGGCGTCTGACGTCACATCCGGTACGGCGGTGACGACGTCCGGTCCGGTCGAGGAGCTTTGGGGGCAGGCAGTGAGGGAACTCGGCACTTCGGGAGCCTTCAGTTCAAAGGCAGCTGCAACTGTGACTGGCTCTACGCGTTTCGTTGTCAATGACAACTTCCTCAGGAGCACAAATGAATATCCCTAGTGGGTTCTTACACAATATATATAGGGTGTACCCTTAATTAGTTCAATCAATCAATTATATACACACCGGTTCTCCGAATTTTAACGGACATAACTCAGTGGCCAAAAACGACGCAAACATGGTTTTATTTATTATATTTATAAAAAACTTGATATTCAAAAGTAAAAATGTATAAAAAAATATATATAAAATAAGACAATACTTCTAAGGTCATGTATCTCATGATAAAATGGGAGAGAAAAAAGAAGAATGAAAGTGTGTATTAGCATTAGCACAGTTAAAATAATAAATACAAACACAATCTGCTAATAAAATAAATTAAAAAACTTAAATAAACAGATATCTCAGTATGTAAAAGAAATCAAACAGGAACCTTATCCTATTGGAGTGGTCATAGTAAGGAGACCAATCTGAGCAAGGATAGTTATACAAGAAAAGGTGCCAATTCAAAGTCAGCATTGAGACCATTGGGTATTAAGGTGTTAAGTCTGTGTATCCAATACATCTCACGCTTACTCAGATCTATATCCCTATTACGGCCCCTACAATGTTGCAACACATTTTCTATGACAGTAAATTTTAAACCCTTAATATTTGAATTATGACACTTGGAGAAATGTTTAGAAACACTACAGTATGTGTCAGTATGCCTCTTCTAATATTACTTAGGTGTTCTAGAATACGTGTTCGGATTGCTCTTTTTGTTTTTCCCACGTATTGTAGTCCACACGGGCACTCTAATAGGTATATAACATATTCTGTATAGCAGTTAGTATACAGGCATACCCCGCATTAACGTACGCAATGGGACCGGAGCATGTATGTAAAGCGAAAATGTACTTAAAGTGAAGCACTACCTTTTTCCTACTTATCGATGCATGAACTGTATGGCAATCGTCATATACATGCATAACTGATGTAAATAACACATGTGTAAAAGGCTCTATAGTCTCCCCACTTGCGCACAGCTTCGGTACAGGTATGGAGCCGGTATTGCTGTTCAGGATTTGATGACAGGCGCATGCGTGAGCTGCCGTTTTCCTATTGAGCGATATGTACTTACTCGCGAGTGTACTTAAAGTGAGTGTCCTTAAACCGGGGTATGCCTGTATTGTTTAATTTGAAAATTTTCTTTACTCTTATTACACACAAAATTCTTTTTATCTGTTTGTTTGTGTTCGCATGCCTTGCATGTTGAACAACCAAAAAAAACCACAATGTTTTGAAACAAACCTTTATTTTTTATATTTATTTTTTTCATAGCGCTGGGAGCAACAATGTTTTTTAAATTTGGGGCTTTTTTAAAGATTATTTTAGGATGTTCTGGAAGAGAGCTATGTAGAATTGGGTCTCGTTTTAAAACATTGCCAGTGCTTTCGAATGATTTTTGTAATATTATTAGATTCTTTATTAAAAGTAGTCAGAAAAGCTGTGTCGAATTCATTTTTATTATTTTTTATTGGTGTTGCATCTTTAGGTTCCAAGAGATCTTCTCTATTTAATGTTTTAGCTTTATTGAATGCTATATCTAGAACATCTTTCTTGTAATTTTTTTGAATAAAACGTGACTCAAGTGTTTTACACTGTTCCTTAAAGACTATTTCTTCTGTACAATTTCTCCGCATTCTTCTATATTGGCTGTAGGGCACATTATCCATCCACTGATGGTGATGGCAACTAGAACGTAGGATGTAGTTGTTGCTACATTTTTTAAATAAGATTTTGTTTTGAGATGCCCCTCTTCAACATATATTACTAGATCTAAGTAATTTATAGATGTTTTACTTGTATTTGAAGTGAATTTTAGGTTCATCGTATTATTGTTTAAATCCGCAATATATTGATCTAGGTCAGCTTGTTCACCTTGCCAAATCATAATGATATCATCAATGTAGCGCCGCCATAGGACAACACCCCCCCCAGCATGCCATTGGGCCAGATGTTATTTTCCTCCCAAAAACCCTTAAAAAGGTTTGCATAACTGGGTCTCAATGCTGACTTTGAATTGGCAACTTTTCTTGTATAACTATCCTTGCTCAGATTGGTCGCCTTACTATGACACTTTATATATTTTTTTATACATTTTTACTTTTGAATATCAAGTTTTTTATAAATATAATAAATAAAACCATGTTTGCGTCGCTTTTGGCCACTGAGTTATGTCCGTTAAAATTCGGAGAACCGGTGTGTATATAATTGATTGATTGAACTAATTAAGGGTACACCCTATATATATTGTGTAAGAACCCACTAGGGATATTCATTTGTGCTCCTGAGGAAGTTGTCATTGACAACGAAACGCGTAGAGCCAGTCACAGTTGCAACTGCCTTTGAACTGAAGGCTCCCGAAGTGCCGAGTTCCCTCACTGCCTGCCCCCAAAGCTCCTCGACCGGACGTCGTCACCGCCGTACCGGATGTGACGTCAGACGCCAGCTTCCACACGGTCTGATGCGAGTAGTGGTGAAGAGCAGCTGAGTTGTACCACACGGGTCTGGCACCTCCCTGCCTCAAAGAAAACGTTATGTGTACATGTCTAATGTACTTATTGTGAGTACGATTCCTATGTTTTTATTGTTTTTTCCAATACATATTTTATATCGATCTGTACCATGGTCTGCCTTTGTTTTGCATGACATTCATCATACACTATCTCCTGTCTGAGAGCTGATCTGAATATACTCCCTGCTGAAAACCTGTTTCCTGGTTTAGAAGATTAAGACCCATCTCTACCAGTGGTGTAGAAAATGCTGTTTTTTATCTGACCTGCTGTAAGTAGGCATTTCTAAAGAGCCAAGCTTTCCTGCAATCCAAGCGGTCTTGATATATTGCACTATTATATGTTTTTTATTTTTTAGGTGTATCCCTGATATCGTCGCTCCCTTCCTACCCTGGACAAGTTTATACCAGTTTGTGACAATGCCATTTGGACTGCATGGAGCCCCAGCCACATTTCAGAGACTCATGGATAAGGTACTTAGGCCCCATAGGACTTATGGCGCAGCCTACCTAGATGACATTGTCATTTATAGTAAACACTGGCGGGCCCATCTAAATAGGCTGAAAGCGGTCCTCAAATCTCTAAGAGAGCAAGGGCTCACAGCCAACCCTAAGAAATGTGCCTTGGGTAAAGCAGAAACCAAATACTTAGGGTATGCAGTGGGAGGTGGAAAAGTAAGGCCACTAGCCGACAAGGTAGCTGCCCTGAAAGAAGTTCCGACCCCCCAAACAAAAACGCAGGTACGCTCTCTGCTGGGTTTAGCAGGGTACTACCGGCGGTTCATCCCCAACTATTCGGAAGTGGCAGCCCCTTTAACGGACCTCACAAAAAAGTGTGCCCCTACACAAGTGGTGTGGTCAATGGATTGTCAGAGAGCCTTTGAGGACATAAAAAGGTGTCTATCAGAGGGTCCCATCCTTAGAAGCCCAGACTTCAACAGCCCTTTTATAGTGCAAACAGATGCATCAGAGATAGGGCTAGGGGCAGTGTTGTCACAACAGTTTGAGGGAGTTGAACATCCTATCCTTTTCCTGAGTAGGAATTGTTCCCAAGGGAAAAAAAACTACTCAGTGATTGAGAAAGAGTGCCTCGCAGTAAAGTGGGCAATCGAGGCTTTGAGGCATTACCTGGCAGGAGTCCATTTTACTTTGGTGACGGATCATGCTCCACTGAAGTGGTTAAATAGCATGAAGGATTCCAATGCTAGATTGACTAGGTGGTATATGGCCCTCCAACCCTTCTCATTTGAGATTCAGCATAGGCCGGGAAAAGAGAACGCAAATGCTGACTTCTTTTCTAGAGAAGGGGTGGATGGTCGGGCTTCAGCCGTGCGTAGCCCCAGCCACACACTAACAGGGGAGGAATGTGACAGGGTAAACAAAAGCCACCAGTTATATGCCTGGAAAACCTATGTCTAGTCTGCAGTGCAGCACTGACTAGGTTAACTTCAGCTGGAAACCTCAGGACAATTAGTTGGATCCCAGCTGCCTAATCAAGGTGTGTTAAAACCCAGGCTGTAGACAGATGGAAGCTGTCTGTTGAGGAGTGAGGAGTGAGGAGTGAGGAGTAAGCTGCTAAGGAGATTGCTAAAGAGTTTCCTGATACAAGGTCTGATTAGAAAAGTAGATGAATTGTGAACTGTCTGTCCCCTGCATAGAAAAGGGCAACTGCCATATACACTGTCTGCTAAAGAGAAACTGTTTTTGTATGTCTGCTGAAGAAAAGCCATTTTCCTTTTGTTGCTGATGGAAAGCTATTTTTGTTTTGTGTGCTATATATTTGTCAAGGCTAAATAAATAAGCCTTGTCCAGAAACCCGCGTGTGTAGTTGCATGTACCCTGCAACACTGTCCTTCACTCTTTCTGCATGCCCCATTGACTTTAGCTTGGGAATGGGCAGGTACGCCATCTAGTGGTCGTTCTGGCAGGCAGACAGGCTACAAGACTGACCTCACTATAGGGTAGATACATAGTAGCAGTGAATGAAGGCAGATCAGTGAGGTCATTATCCTTCACAGACACCCCCTCCAAGATGGCGACGGCTCATTACACACACCTGGCAGGTGATTTTTGCAGAGATCCTGATTGTAGGTAATGTGAGTCAGGTGTGTTTGTCACATGTGGTGAGGGTATATATATATGCTTGTCTGTCAGTTTGTCATTGCACCCCCTTGAGAAAGGTCCTATTCCAGGACCGAAACGTCGTATTGGGTGATTTATCATTTCTATACAGATGCCCAATACAGATTTTCATTATTATTGAACCGACTGCAGTCTTTCTTTACCAGAAGAGAGAATGGTAATGTTGTTTCTATATATATATATATATATATATATATATATATATATATATATGTATATATGTATATATGTGTTTGGAAACATGTATTGGCTCAGCTATCGTGGCTTATATCATTATGAGTCAACATACACCACTTGACCTGCATGAAGGGTTTATGTGTAATGATCTTCCAACTAACACACACTGCAACCTTCTACTTTACAAAGCATTCAACATCTTTCCCCTATGGTTGAAAGCTGAATATATGGTGTAATCTTTTTACAAACAATGGGTTAACATACATAACCACAAAGCACACCCGCAGTCATCCTTTGTCTCAGTAATGTTTAACATCACTGTGTTCTTCGTTATAATGTGTCTGTGCACACAAATGCATAATTCACTATTTCATGTATGTGTCGATCCATATATACATATAAAATATATATATATATTTGTGATAATCTATGTTACACCTCTAAACAGGCCCTTACTGCGTAATAAAGTCTTGCATGGAATATTGTCAATTGAAAGGCGAACATGAATAATTTTCACAAACACATTCCGTTATGTATTATGAAAGCTCCTTTTTCTCTTCATGTAGTCTAATGTGAGCATAAATAGGAACATGTACCATATGGTATTTAATTGTGTTCATATGTAGCTCACTTCATATTTGTATTTCGCTCATGTACCGGTGTGTGAAACCAGCTGCAATTAATATGTAATCACAGCATAGAGGTGAACAGAGGGGGTGGTGTCGGGCAGAAAGCCAGCTCACAGGGTCATGGTAGGGTCAAGTCTTGTGGGAGGGCTTACAGGTGGTAGAAGCAGCTCAGTGGTCATGGTGGTGTCAAGTGTTGGGGGAGGGCTTACAGTTGTTAGAAGCTGACAAGGTGAACAGAAGTTCATCACATTCATTTGAAATGGTAATTATCTTACCATTCCACGATATATTAAAATGTACGTTACTCATTCTTTCAGTTATAAATTATTGTAACGTTATAGATACGCCACCTTCTCACCCCTGTACCATCTGTGAGTGACACACTGCATGTGTTGCTGAGTGTCAGCCACATTGAGCGCTACACCTGCTTCTCTTAAATGTTCTGACAGATCTCTAAAAGCATTCATACGCATTTCCACAATTAGGTGCTGAATTATAAGCAGAGTCAACTTTGCTTTCATGGCAGTGATGTACATTATTGTAGCTATATTAATACCCAACATATGCAGTGTATGTACAACAGACCAGTTAATTTTATAACACATTCCTTTATACATATCTGCATTAACATTGTATGTATGTTGTATGGTGTTTAAAAGAAATTGGACGATTAGTTTCACATGTACATTTGTGTTAAGATGGATAATATACAGATTTCCCTAACCATAGAATTGTGATTTCGTAACGGGATGCTGATATTTAGCCATAAGTACTCCCACTACAGATACTTAATGTTAATTATGTACACATGACAATTAAATTCTGATGTTATTCTTCTATATAGTTGGTCCGGCAGCTCCTGTGTCACCTGTGGCACGTCACAAAGAACACGTCTCGTCACCTGTCTCATCAATGTCATCATCATTAATGGAAGGGGAGTGTATGAGGTGCAGGCCATATAATGTGTACATTGGAAGCATTTCATTTGCCATGCCAAATAAATGCCTTTCACATGTAATGAACTTCAGATCAGCTATTGACAAAGGAGATGTAGTGTTTCATGACACAACATGTATTGTGTGTGTTTTCAAGTATCAGCTAGGAGTTGTGATGTTACAAAAAAATTTAATTCATTCTTCTTTCACACTGAGTTGAAACGTCATTGTTGCTTCAAGCATCATCTTTTAATTGGACACAAATTATACATTATGGAAACATGTTATGTGTTCCACTATGAGAACAACTATCATTATACAGTAGGCAAAAAAAAGTGAAAGTTCCATGTCAGTTCATAATGTCTTTATTTATTTGTAGAACCAGATGTTGCCGCTCAAGGACAAATTCACTCAAGTGACCATGAAGATGTTGACATTCTTGGATTAACACAGCATTCAAGTCCTCCTGCTTGTGACACCTTCTCAGCTATTGCAGCTTCTGAAGAACGAATCTTGGGTGAAGAAAATCGTCGCCATTCAGAAATGATGTCAATGCATGAAAGGATGATGTCACTGGACGAAAGGATGAATGAAAGGTCAATCTCAGAAATGTCACAAATTAAAAATGTCATCATCCAAGTTCCTAAAGAAATCCAAAATCTAAACAGGACATTACAAGCACTAGTTCTGAAAGTAAGCCAAGCCGATCAGTTTAGGAGTATAGCAAGAGAACAACAATTCCACTTTAACCCATCAGAGGATGGATCTTTACATGCTGCTAATTTTTCTCCAGAGTCATCACTTCTTCATTCCCCACTTCAGGATGATACCGGTACAGTAGGTGCAAGTTCTGTGCAGGTCCCTGTCAACATCCAACCGGTTACATCATCTGTTCAAAATATTGAACCGACACCTACAAATGAGACACGCAAAAGAAAGTTTGGTCAACAATTACTAATCACCAGCTTCTGGAAGAAGACAAAAACACAAACACAAGAAAGTGCTCCACCACCACTGTTGCAATATATCTCAAGTGTTTCACAACTGCCACAGCCCACACCCAGTGCCCCTGAAGTGCCACAGCCCACACCCAGTGCCCCTGAAGTGCCACAGCCCACACCCAGTGCCCCTGAAGTGCCACAGCCCACGCTCAGTGCCCCTGAAGTGCCACAGCCCACACTCAGTGCCCCTGAAGTGCCACAGCCCACACTCAGTGCACCTGAAGTGCCACAGCCCACACTCAGTGCCCCTGAAGTGCCACAGGCTAGTACAAGTGCTACAGTTAAGGCGAGAGTACTTGGCACAGGGAAAAGGAGAACAGAACAGCCAACATGCAGGCCTGTGACTCGCTCTCAAAAGGATGAACAAAAATAAATAAGCACATTCACTAAATTATTTTGTGTAGTGGTGTTGTTTACTGCAGACTCTTTCATGCATAGTGTATGTATGATCAAGTACAGATGCTTGCAAACATTGAAGTATGTCGTGTACACATGAATGTTTATAAATGCCCATTCACTGAATGAGTGAAGGCATATTTTATAACATATGAATATCTATTAATCATCAGTTGATTAATGTTAATACATTATGACACACTTTGCATGTAAATGGAAGATGACATTCACTTAGCTCTTGTTCAGAATGAGATGTTTCACATTTATTACATAGTAACATAGTTACATAGTTACATAGTTACATAGTAGATGAGGTTGAAAAAAGACGTACGTCCATCAAGTTCAACCTATGCTAAATTTAGACAACAGATACATTATTCTATATCTAAACTTACTTATTGATCCAGAGGAAGGCAAACAAAAAACCCCATTAAGGGGAAACATTAATTCCTTCCTGACTCCAAGAATTGGCAATCGGATAAATCCCTGGATCAACATCCTTCCCATGTATACTTATTTGGTATATCCCTGTATACCTTTCCCATCTAAAAAGATGTCCAATCTTTTTTTGAACAAATCTATTGTATCTGCCATCACAGTCTCCATGGGTAATGAATTCCACATTTTAACTGCCCTTACTGTAAAGAACCCTTTCCTTTGTTGCTGGTGAAATTTCCTTTCCTCCAACATTAAGGGATGGCCCTGAGTCCTTTGTACTGCTCGTGGGATGAATAGTTCTTTTGAAAGCTCCTTGTATTGTCCCTGAATATATTTGTATATAGTTATCATATCCCCTCTTAGACGCCTCTTTTCTAATGTAAATAAATCTAATTTAGCTAGCCTCTCCTCATAAGTTAGAATGTCCATCCCCTTTATTAATTTGGTGGCTCTTCTCCGCACTCTCTCTAGTTCCATAATATCTTTTCTTAGGATTGGTGCCCAAAATTGTACTCCATATTCAAGGTGTGGTCTTACTAATGCTTTGTAAAGGGGCATAATTATGTTTACTTCCCTTCCATCCATTGCCCATTTGATGCAAGATAAGATCTTGTTTGCCTTTGCAGCTACTGCATGACATTGGGCACTATTGCTAAGCCTGCAGTCTACAAGCACTCCTAAATCCTCCTCCATCAAGGATTCCCCCAATATATCTCCATTTAATTTGTAAGTCGCCTTTTTATTCTTGCATCCCAAATGCATAACCTTACATTTATCTGTATTAAACCTCATTTGCCATTTACCTGCCCACGTTTCCAGTCTCTCCAAGTCCTTCTGAAGAGAAATTACATCCTGCTCTGATTCTATTACCTTACACAATTTAGTATCATCAGCAAAGATGGAGACTTTGCTCTCGATCCCAACCTCAAGGTCATTAATATTGTAATTATATATATAATTATTATTGTAATTTTGATTGTCATTTCATGCTAATATTATTTACATACAAATTAATGTAATTACCCATATAACAGCCTACATTTTAATGTTATGTAGCCCCCTGTAAACAGCACAGGCTATACCTATCTTCCTTCTACTGTGGTAAGTCCTGTTAAGATCAGGCACCAGTAATAATCATGGGTTGTCCCCCCTTCCAAGCCCTGTCCGGAGTGGTAGATGCAGGCCTCTGACTCTGCTGCGGGCATGTGACAGAGGGGAGGGTCTGCTGACATCATGTGGGGTGGGGCTGACTCTATATTTAGCAGCCAACTCCTGTAAGTGACGAGTCTTATTTGGCGGTCTGAGTTAGTGAGTCCTGCTGTTCGGTCCAAGGAGTTGGAGGAGACAGGAGGTTTCACCTGTACCGTCGTGCAGGAGCAGAGAGAGGAGTGTAGAGACTCAGCCACTTTGAGTAGAGCTGATAGCCTTATAGCCCGGGGGGAACAATGCCCCTCACCCCCTGCCTGGGGTGATGGGGAGAATCCAATCCCCACCACGAGGATAACCTCGGAGGTGGGCCACGGGGTATTGACGCCCCAGCCCAGACCATCCTGTCAGAGGAGAGACTTGGAGGGAAGGAGAGGAGGAAAGATATGTATGGGAGGAGAGCGGAGTAATTAGCAAGGCTTTGCTGTTGTTGTTGTGGATGCTGGAAGCTACTGCATTTGGGAGTCACTGATCTGCCAATAAAGAGACAATCCTCTTTACCAAAGACTGTGTGTGAGTTGGAAGCAATTACCCTGGGACCGAGGGGGTTCTTCTATACAGGTCCTATCCCATCTTCCTGGGAGTATAGAAGAAGGAGGTGCTGCACCACTAAGAGATAATGGAGGCTATCACCCCAGAAGCCTGGCCCTGGCTCCCCAATAACACAGTGTGTGTGTGTGTGTGTGTGTGTGTGTGTGTGTGTGTGTGTGTGTGTGTGTGTGTGTGTGTGTGTGTGTGTGTGTGTGTGTGTGTGTGTGTGTGTGTGTGTGTGTGTGTGTGTGTTACTGATATATATATATATATCTGCCAGTGTTGTCTGCAAACAGGCCTTGTGTTAATGATATAGAAATGTTAGGACACTTGCTACAATTATTGTATCAGTATGAGTGAGCCCCTAATTCAGTCAGCTGTATTGAACTTTGAATATGATTACAACAAGGCCTGCTTACACCCATCAATGCCTTTAGTTTTGCACTCTATATATAATATATATAATCAGGCAACATTACAGGCCTTAATGGCTGCAAAGAGGCCTTGTTTGCTGTTAAATACAACTTCTACACAGCTGACTCAATTAGGCCCTCAAGCATACTGACCCAGTAATGTTATAAACTTTAATGAGCTTTGAATATAATTACAACAAGGCCTGTTTGTACACATCAAGGCCTTGAATTTAGCAGTATATATATACATACATATATATATATACATATACACACACATACATATACACATACAGTTACATACAGTGTGTGTGTGTGTATATATATATATATATACACACTTACATACAGTGTGTGTATATATACATACACTAACATACACTGTGTGTGTGTGTGTATATATATATATATATATATATATATATATATATTTTTTTTTCTCTCTCTTGATATATATATATATATATATATATATATATATATATATATATATATATCAAGAGAGAGAAAGAGAGAGAAGAGAGAGAGAAGAGAGAGAGAAAGAGAGAGAAAGAGAGGGAAAGAGAGAAAGAGAGAAAGAGAGAGAAATAGAGATGTGTGTGTATGGTTAATTGTAGCTAAGTGTATGTAGAAATCTGTTCATCATAGCACTGTTGATGATTTCACACACATTGTTATTGTAATTAAAATAGTAAACTTGTTTTTCACATTTTGATTGCCTAAGCAGAAAGTAAAGTTTTGATTCCTGTGAAAAGATGGTATCTTAGACAAAGAATCTCAGCCAATTATTGTAACAAATTTCTTGTGGGAGTAAAACTAGGCGTATAAATGTTCGGTTGTATTATAACCTTGGAAAAAACCGCAAAGATAACATGCAACAATTCACACATTCATCAGACATCCTTATGCGTTCAACGTAGACACTGTACACTGGAAGAGAGAAGAAATGGCAGTAGCTTCCACATTGCACAGCAATCCACGTAAATCATACAAATTTATGATTTATGAAGCAATCGAGTCAACACCGAAGAAAAAGGCTACCGTGGGGGAAATCTATGCCTTGATCAAAAACAAATATCCATACTACAAAGAAACAGCCAATCAAAGAAATGTTAAAACTTCTGTACGTTTCACTTTATCCGCAAATGAATGTTTTGAGCGTGTCCCTCATCGTCAAGGTCAACGATACGGCTGCTGGCATGTTGCTTCATCATTTAAACTTACCATGGAACATGGAACATATCTTCTGTTAAATAGCATATTTTTGCCTAATACCAGTTACATTGAAGCCTCACAGACTGTTGCGTCTGCTGATATACCTGCACCGTCCATTAATCAAGACGAGATGCAAGATGGACATAACTACTATGATATGTCTCCAAACTTATATGGCCAATACGAATGTGGAGGGGAAAACAACCAACAACTGTACGTACCTCCGGACGTCTTGTTTCAAGAAGCCACTGCAGATCCATATGACGGCCTCACAGAGATGTGTCTGAATCAGGATTCAACAGTTGGCACAATCATGGATGATACTGTTGTGCCTTCCTGGAGCGATTTGTTGCAGGCAAATCAGTTTGGACTTCTACAATAATGGTAAATACAAATTTCGTTATGCCTTTACTCAAATTATATATGTCAAAAATATTATAACATAATCTGCATAATATACACAATTTGTTAGCCAAATGAGTGGATACAGCGTAACATTGCAGACAGCGTTACATGGAGCGTTCACAAATAGATTATTTCCTATAACAATAGACTACATGACGAACCATGAGTACACATGGGTGACGGAGTCCTAAATCATTCATTATTATCGATTTTAAACCATCTTTTCTAAATGTTACACTAACTGTAACACACACACTTTGTTGATGCAACGCACAGCAAGAATGTGATAGCAGGTCTGGCAAAAATCTTCTTTATTAGAGGAACATTAAAAACGGAAGGCTGCAACCTTAATGTTCCTCTAATAAAGAAGATTTTTGCCAGACCTGCTATCACCTTCTTGCTGTGCGTTGCATCAACAAACTCTGTACTGGATTCTTCCCATTGGCGACAGCACGCAAACTGAGAGGATACCTGGTGACTTCAAACCATTTGTGAGTAATACCTGGGGCCAGCCCAATGAGGTGAGGGGTGGGTGTTCTTATGCAACTACCCCTGCCTTCAGGGTAACTGGAGCCCTTTATTAGGTTGCACATTATTCATGTCCCAGGAGTTTGCCTCTGTAATTATTATTGATGGGATTTTCATGCTTGAGCACCATATGTACCCTTCCTATATGTAACACACACACACCTCATTGTTTAGCATTCAACATATAAAAACAATGTGTCGCCCACATGTGACGTGGGAACGTGGTCATGTCCCAAGGCATCCTTAAAAAGGTTACCGATGCAAGCCCCACCCCCCCAACCGACGTGCGTGAAACAGTATTGGCTGTGCCCGTAGCTTATTGTTGCGGTCAGTGCAGTGTGTCATGTGCGCGCGTCGGTGGGGCGGTGCGTGCACAGCGCTGGAGGCCAATGTTCATTCAGTGGGAGGTGTGTTTGCGTGCATTTACACGTCACACGTCTTTTTTTCACTCATTGGCTGATCGTCCATTTTGGCCGTGGGCACACGTCAGTTTAGAAAGTTTAGATATGTACGTGTGTAGAAGTGAATTTGTTTCTCTTCCATATCATAACTTTCAGCCATGATATGCGTACTGCTAGCAGAACCATGGAGGGACATGTATTGAACGCACAGCGTACACATCGTTTTGCGCATGCGCTAAGACTTAGTCCACACATTTGTGACATGCACGCAACAGACGTTGTGCGCGCACATTATTATGTATGCAGGCACCGGAACAAACATATCAGTAGTATTGCGAACACCGGTATTTGAAACATCACATCGTTCTGTCTCTTTAGTTTGATCCTTGCAGTTTAAACATATACGTTACTTCTGCGTGAAGATCCACAATCACATAGAGATGTGTTAAGCGTTGTCATGCTGAAACATAGATAAATGTGCAATCTTTTAACTTCATGTGTTTGCTGCATTTCACAGATGTCGAGGATGAATACATGGGACCAATGTATGATTTCAGATGGCCCAATCGTTATATTAGATGATTGTGACGCCTAGCGAACAACAATTATAATAAATATGTAACAATGGTTGCAATGATTGGTGCGCAGATTACGAATCACTACATATTCTTATCCTATTGTGCAAATAATTACTATGCACTTAATTATTATAATGATGTTGCTAAGCACTAAAGTTAGAACTTATATTGATAATTTTTTCATTTCTAATAACATTATATGTATTGTCATGTGATATATGCAACCAACATTATCACTCCGAAAACACATTAATCTACTATATATTATAATCTCACGTGTGACTTGTCAAAGAATGTAAATGCTACATAACAACTCGTAGACATTGTATCTGAACGTACACAATAACAATAGGGAGGTGATAGAAATGTTTTTGTTGTGTCAATGTTATATTATCACCTAGGTTGTAGTGCTAACCTAACATGCATGAGCTAATGAATGTTATGCACAGATCATTAAACCATGAACATTTGTGTGTACATTTCATTCACACAATTAACTATAGTTTAGTGTTATTATTAAACGTTAAACACATACATAGCTAAGTGACGCCAATGATAAAAAAGACATTATTATGTAGGTTAATATTATTTCAGGTAGAAATACATGCATTACACCTATAAAAAACACACACACACACACTCACTATGTTGATTAAATGTGTGTGTATCTAAATGTATACTTCATTTATGTTCATATGTTAACAGTTGTTATAAAGGATCATGATCAATATTAATAAGTAACGTTAATGAAATAAACATTTTCTTAGGAACATTCTCATTGTGTTGAATAATTCAGCCAAAAATGTGAATACAAAGGACAATACTTTGGAATGGTGTTAACATTTTGCCAAATGTAACATTTACGTCAAATCAACACACATCTTTCACTTATACATACACATGTGACAATGTATTAATGAACATGAAGATGAAGTGAGAGAATAAATAATGACATACAGTACATTGCAATGTTAATGATGTTTACCACCTTTGGGTCATTTCATACAAACATGCAATGAGTGTGAACATCGCTCATGTGCATGAATGGATGTTTTTACGTTTTAATAATGACAGGTTATGTAATGTAGGTAATGTTTTTTCAATACTCTGTACAATAACCAAAAAGTATAGATAAACGCACGGACACAATACACAAAAGACATATTTCAATTGTGACAACGTGTTCATTACGTTCTCTTTCAACATCCTCTAACTATACCTGTTTCGAGGTTTGCACATCTTATTACAGATGTGAATTCAAATAAATACCATGAGCAGTCCTTGGAGTGATTTACCTTGAAAAAGAAAACATCAATGAATATAAATCATTGTAATGACATGTTAATTAAGGTAAGCAACACACAGAAGTGACACTTTTCTATGTGATATTAAACCAAATATAGAAAACGTCAAATGTGATCTCAAATACACAATAGGCTACACATCATTGTGACACACATGTCACACTCCAAATGAACATTTGTATGTAATCATATTGCACTAGCTATTGGCTATCAACATAGTAGGTTTCTTGTTTATGCATAACCAAAAATAGAATGTACAGAAAATATAGATTTTGTACACATTATTCCCTCACGTACACATAAAACCTTTTAGTGGTAAGAAGTAGAATATAACCTGTTGATGAATGATATACCGGTGCCACATGCAATTGTCCACACAGCAGAGAACAGAAAGGTGGGAGAACCATATTAATTTCCTAAGTGAATGGTATTTGGACACATGTATTTATCAGTAAAATGAATTAATACATCTATGTAGTACTATGAACATATAGATAGTTGCTTACATGAAAAATATGTGTTAATCACATTACGACGTGTCTCCACACCACAGGCTGTTTGCTCACTGTCAGCTGCTAAATGTACGGGATGATCCTCCTCCAAGCCTTGACGTATGTCGCTTTCCAAATTATGGCGGAGTGCCAGATTGTGCAAAATGCAACAAGCAATTACAATATCTGACACTTTAGCAGGCTTATATTGAAGTGCCCCACCAGTTCGATCTAAACACCTGAACCTTGTTTTAAGCAGGCCAAATGTCCGCTCGATTACCGATCTTGTAGATATGTGGGCTACATTATAACGTTCCTCTGCTTCAGATTGAGGGTTAGCCAACGGTGTCAAAAGCTCAGGCCTGAGTCTAAGGCTCTAAAAGACTTTAGAAGACTTTAGGGAAGATTTGAGTCTTTTAGAGCCTTAGACTGGTTTGTGGAAGCAGTTTGCAGTGCAGAGAGTGGAGCCGTGTTATAGCTGTGGGAGCCAAGTGAAGGAGAAAGTCAGCGTTGGGGACTATCGTGTGACGTGACGTCACATCCGCCCGGAAATCCCGCGATCCGTGAGACTTGCCTTCCACCCCTGTCACGTGGGGACGCCGGAGAGGACACTCCGGCCGCCATCTTGGAAATTCTACAGCACGATTCCTGTCTGTTTGCCTGCCTATTTCAAGCTTTCTGTGAGTAGGGTTTTAATTTTACCCCTCCGGAGGCATGATTTTATCCACTTTTACTAGCCAGTAATAAATTAGCTTTGTCTTATACTGAGCCTTGCTAGAGTGTTTTTGTTTGTTTGTCTTGTTTGTCTTGTATAGTTTGTCTGTTTTTAGCTATCAAGGTTGGCATACTGCACCATAATTTGTTTCTTTTTCTCTTTTTTTTCATATATTGCACTCCATGGACACGAGATCCTTTCTTCACCAGCTATAATAGGATTTATTTGGACTGTACACCTTATGGTTTGGACTTTTTTACATTGTTTTGTGGCGCCGGTATTTCCTTTTTTCCTGCCTCAATAAAACAATTACTTGTGGCTAAATATGATTTAACAAAAGTGCATAATGTATAACAAATTATACCCTCTCTTATTCTTAGGAATTCATTCCTAACTAAGAGAAAAGCCTCTGAAATAATAACTCAAGAGAGAAAATAATCTAGCCTCAGCTATTTAAAGTTTAAGTTGCAAGTACAGAGACAAGACAGGCTCTTGGCCAACTTGTTCAGGGGTTTCAGGCCACAAAACCTAATAACTTAATTTAAGAATTAAAATTTCAGCAAATGTTCGAACTCCTGTGTTGATATAGCTAAACAAATAGAACATTTCAATAAATACCTATATTGAAAAAAAGATATTGCATCTCATTTAATAACAAAGAACCTTGAGAGACTTAAATACTGCAAAACAATTCATGAGAATTAAGTCAGAATGCTATTAACTCCTTGTAAAGCCTGAATACCCTGAAGCCAGTTGGATTATTGGCAGAACTGTATAAGATCTAAAACTTTTAAAATAACTGTTTAGTGCTGATGATTGCCCAGCCAGTTTTTATAATAGCTGACATTAAGTTGATCAATTAACTTGGCAAGAACCCAGATGAGGTGGCTTTCTGCACTACAAAAGTTTGATACAAACCATATGCTGAGTGTTATGCAGTAATATCCATTGATCAAACATAGTTTATTTGGGACAGGAACCCTAATTCAAATATGATAAAAAGTACTAGCTATTATTGAAAATTTTAAAAATGTGGTTTACCCCTCTCATTACTATGAGCCTTCTTAGCCTCGATGCTGAGAACGATATTGGCATGATTGCCTGAGACCATCTTTACACTGCTATGCACAACTTTATTATGAAGGTAACTTTGGAATAGCTATTGAAAACATTTATTATATACAAAATGGTTCCCCGCACTCACTTTGCAAAAAATCAATTAACCAAGTATAGTAGGTACTGAAGAATTTGTTACTGAAGTACAACATTACAAAAATAAGCTAATATACTGTACAGTACAGACATAGAATTATAATCAGAAATTGTGTACAGACTCAGTTTCCATGATCCTACACATTGACTGAATCTAAAACTAAAGAATGACTAAACAAATCCTAGGAATAAAACAAAAAGCAGTGAGTGCTGTCAAATAAACATTGACAGATAAAGGTGAGGATGGGGCAACGGTTTGGAGTTGAACCCCTTCATTCGACTGCCTCCACCCCTCACATCAGACCAGGAATAACAGGGCAGGTGTCCCCTCTGTGATATATCTTAATTGGTGCAGTGTTCATTTTAGTCTCTTTTGAATGTTATTGAAAGTGTATTGTTCTTTTTTTTTTGTAGCTGTATTTCATTTATTGTGGTTGGTGCAATTTGGGGGCGTCTCTGTGCTGGTTGTCAGTTGCTTCTGTTTCTCCAGGGTTTTTCCTGCTTCTGATCCTCTGAAGATCCACAAGATTCCCATGCTCCCAGCGTGGGAGGGCTGGGGCTGTGTTTCAGTCTGGAGGGGGGAGGAGGCATTTAATTCCCTGTAGGTGTGCTAAGATAGATTCAGGCTCTCCCATAACCATAACAGTGAAAATCCTTATACTCTCCAAAAAGTGTTTCACTTCTCTGGTTGATCTCATTGTATCTGTTCTTCCTGTGTGTGCAGTCATTAGTTTAAAAGGGAATCCCCATTTGTACTATATGCCATGCTGTTGCAAGTGCATGGACACCTCTGAGGTTCTGTGCTTCTGTAAGTTCATTGGTGAAATGTCTGTCAACAATTTGACCTCTGAATAATCGTGGTTGACCATCTTTAATTTTCTGGCTGTTTCAATTATTTTCTCTTTGTATGTATGTATATCTTTATTTATATAGTGCCATCTTTAGCTATTGCATCTTTAATTGATAAATAGTGCTGTCAAGAGATTATGTACTGTGATACCATCACTGTCCTCTAGGGGCTGGAACACTGCAGTAAGTGTGCTTTCCAGTCCACAGAGAGTTAATTCCTCAATGAGAAGCCAGCAGCAGCTGCAAACTAATGGAGTTAATCAGCCTGGTCTGAGTGACCAAGGAAGTGGTTTAAAAGATAGACTGAAAGCTGCCATGCTGAGAGTCACGGAGTGAGAGACTGTTTTCCCCAGAGAAGGGGGAGATAGAAGTGCTCCCCAACTGCGGAAGCTGGTACAGAGGATCTACAGAGGAGTTTCTTTGGGCTCAACGTGGGGCTGAGTTCCCCTAGGAAGAAAGGAGGAGAGACCGTGCTGAAGCAGGGGCGTATGCTCCAAAAGGACTAAGATAAGCAAAACCCTTATTATTGTATGCAGAGACTGTATTACACTGTGGCATAAACCAGGGCATGTTTTTGGCTTGGGAACCAGCTTAGCTGACCATCCAGTTAGCAAGGGCTAAAGCAATGGTGTAGTCAGTTTTCCCTAAAGGGAATAGGTGTTATTTTTATGGGTTTTTTGATTTAATCTGATGGTGGACCCGTTAGCCTTTGATTTAATCCCTGTAAATAAACCCTATGTAAGAGAAGTATGACGCTTTCTGTCTTTATCTGGGACTAAAATATGCTACAACGTGATGTGGGCATCACAGTACGTTGAGGGTTCGTTTAGGGACAGTTTTGCTTGCAGTGCTCTATCTAGCACAAAGTTTTCAATAGAAAGCCTGTATTGGTCTGATGAATCCAGCAGGGAGCTGTTAATTGCAGCTACAGACAATTAACAAGTGTCCACCTGGCTCATCACCTTTTTGGATTTTGTGGTCATAAATAGGCCTCTTGCCAATCTTCCCAGCCCTGCAGATAGTGACTGGGAAAGTGAGTTAACCGTTACAAAGGGATAGGATGCTTGTTTATTTGTGTGCTTCCTTAAACTGTATTGCTTAAAGCTACAGGCTGAATAAAATTCATTGTTTATTTTCCCCAAATAAGTCTCCCTGGTTGTGCCTCTGCGCAATCCTCTTACATATGGTGTCAAAAGTTGGGATGAGAGATGACCCATGAATTTCAAAGGGGCCGGAGACCGTCTGAGAAAAAATGGTGTGAATTTGCCTGCTTACTATTCCTGCAACAGCTGAGCAACAAAACCAAGAACAGAAGAATCACGTGCAGAAGTGACCAAAATTAAAGGGCTACAAAACCAGGCAGAAAAGCTTCACTGCACTAGGAAAGCCTCAATGCCACAGTCTTACTGGGGGTACTGTGACAGACGGTGACCCACACAAGGTACTAACTCTGTAATCAATGTCTGGCCAACCACTTATGCCAAAAAAAACCCTGTGTTTTTTTTTTTAAATGGTTGCTCAGAAAAAGAAAAAGTCTACAGAGACGCCTGTGAGAGTTACAAACTCTGCAAATGAAGTCTGCACACCTGTAGGACTATCAGCTGGGGTTCGAGCATATATGGAGAAAATTGCTGCAGTAGCACTACCTGAAAAATACAGCTGATACTGCCAAAAGGGAGAGTAAAATGTGTTGTTTCTGTAATAAAACTGTACACATGGAAGATTTACCCTTCCGGTCTTACGAGGATATGGATGAAGATATATCGTGTGTGTGCTCCGAAACATGACGCACCCACAAAACACCACTAGTATGGTGGAGCTGCCTGAAATCTGTATGTACCGAAGAGACAGGTGTCTATGGCCACACACGTTAATGGTGGCAGCAAGAAAAGGACCAGCTGAATGCTGAATATTTCGGTCAGCTACTGCAACTGCAAGAAAAGCATGGTGAGTGCAGTGAAACTGCCGTTACAGTAAAACATGGACTAAACATACCCATGACGAAGCAGGAACAACATGTGAAATGCGTAGGGCTATGGGGGACCAGTTTTTCTGCAACACCAAAACCGGAAGTGACATCAGACGCTGGCTGGAACGGCGAGGAGAGTTGTGGTCACTGGAGGGGAGAGAAAGTCTGCAGCAGCTGACTCCTGTTCTGTGTACATTCTGTGTATACTCTGCTTTGTGTGAGATTACCCTGATAAAGCTGGAGATTTTATGAAGAGAGCCTCTTCATTTTCTTCTGTTCTATGTGTTACGCCAGTGCTCGCCACAAACCGGGGCCGGATCGCGGGGCTGAGGTTGGGTTATGAAATGACTGAACTTAGACCGCACAGACTGGTCCGGAGTGCAAAGTTCATAATCAAACAGGCCGGGTTCAGGACTGGAGAGGTCAGCGTAGTCGTTGGACGAGCCAAAGTCGGGGTAGGAGAAGACAGGACAGTCGATGGCCGAACCACGGTCGGGATAGAAGACATCCGGGTAGTCGTAGTCATAGCAAGGAATCGGCAACAGGAAATCAATCACGTCCTCCTGCTTCAGCATAGTAGCTGTGGGACGGGAGCAGGGCCTGCATGAGTGGCGTCCACGGCCCATGGTACTGGTCTCAGCGAGGAGAAGGCTGACCAGAGTTCAGCAGAGAGAAGGTTGACCGGAGAGGGCACACTGCCAAGCAGCACTGGAAAACCAATGCTTCAGCGCAGGAGTTCAAGCTGGCCTCTGCAAAGGGAGAAAGAGCAGCAGGCCACGGGGTCCAAACAGCAACCTCTGCTAAGGGTAGAAGCAGCAGGTTGCGGCCTCCAGGGAGATAGCACACAGCAGGTCTCCGGGGTGCTTCAGCATGGAAGTTTAAGCTGGCCTCTGCGAAGGGAGAAAGAGCAGCAGGCCACGGGGTCAAAACAGCAACTTCTGCAAGAGGAGTATGAAGCAGGTCAGGGTCGAGGCTCGCAGGTTGCAGGGTCCAGGCTCTCTGAAAAGAGATGAACACAGGCCTCAGCGAAGTAGCTGCAGGCTACGAGGAAACAGAAACGAGAACAACGAACTTGAACAATGAACAACAGAGATTAGTAAAGAGAGATAACAAGCCAGGAGGCTTGTGGCAAAACACAGATAACATCCAAGAAGGATTATGCTCGACAGAGAAGCATTGTGGGGAATGCAGTATTTAAAGGCCAGCTGGCCAATCCCAGGAGGAGGGTGTGGGGGCAGTGCTCCAATGACTGAGTACAAGGCTAGGTTGCAGTGATAGCCCGCACAGCTGCTTTTGATTGCAAAGAGGGAATTTAGTGAGAACAACAGCACTCATGCAAGACTACTAGAAAAGCCAGGAGTGGATTCCTCACACTATGCTGCAGGAGAGGAGGAGTAAAAAAAACTTTCAGCGTCTGGGTCCAGGCCCTTTCATATAAGTGCATATCTTACCACTGGTCATTTGTTTTGAATTTTGTGAACTTGTTTCAATATTTTCTTTCTTCTTTTTTTAATTGATGTGTGCTGAGTTCTTTGGACCCTCGTGCTTACAGGTACCTCTTTAGACTTTGAGGTAATAGGTTGGAAAGAGGCCTATTCACCAGCCCTGCAGATAAGGACTGTTAAAGTGAGTTAGCCCTTACAAAGGGATAGGATATTTGTTTATTTGTGTGCTTCCTTAAATTCTATTGCTTAAAGCTGCGGGCTGAATAAAACCCATGGTTTATTTTTCCCAAATAAGTCTCCCTGCTTGTACTTCTGCAACTGTCTCTTACAGGCTAGAAGAATTTTATTCAACATAACTTAGGCATTAATGATTGTGACATTAATGATTTATTATAATAGGACATCCTGACAAGAGGGTCGGTACTGGGCACTACACACATGGAGGGGTATGTTCGATTATGACAGTTTTCTAAGGAGAAAGAGATTTTACAGACTTTCTGAACCAATCACTCCAATCTGCTCCCACCCGAGTACCTGCTACCACCTGTGTACTTGCCTCAATATCATTACCAGTACCAGTATGGACCAAACAACTACAAAAATTAGATGAACGCTCATCCCATTACATGATTAAGTTGAACTGTGGGCAGCACACCCATTTCATGAACTCGTATAACGTATAGAATGGGTTTCTGCCATGCAATTTACAGCCTCTTCCAGGGATAATCAAGGTAAATGTACAGTACGTAGAACTGTTATTCTCTAATGACCCACAGATGTGTTCTATTAAAACATGCAATGTATGCATAAATAATTCATGTGCTCCTCCCCAGAGTGTCTGCACTTAGGGCTAACCTGGTTGTGACATAGGCAACATGATTTCTGCTCCCCACTAATGACTCACAGATTGCATACATTGTTAAAAGCCAGAAAGATTACACTGGCGACACACTTTATTCGAGCTCGGCTAGTCCCACGAATTCGGGTATACCCGGGTGTATTGAGGTTTGTGACTGTTTTCTGCCCGAGTGCATTGAGGTATTTTCCAGGCAGGGATTGAAGCATTTTATTCCCGCTGGCTGCAATACTGCACAGTATATATATATATATATATATATATATATATATATATATATATATATACTGCATTACAATTCATGAATTTATGCCATCTGGTAGACACGCGAAGCATTGCAGCCTATTAAATCCTAATCATTATCATTTAACAGATCAGCCGCCCGTCAGCCAGGCATGAACCCAGGCTGGGAAGGCAAACGCAACGGGGCTTGTCAGAGGTGAGGAGCGGCACATTCCAGGTATCTGCCAGGTACATACTGGGTATTTGCTCGAATAAAGTGTGTCGGTGCAGTATCTCACCTTTTGTTAACCAATAGTCAGCCCCCAGCATTTAATTTAAATGCCTTGGGAAAGAGCACAAGGCCTCTGTAACCGCCGCGCACCCCCAAAAAAATCTCGTGCCCTCCGCCCCCCAGTTTGCGCACCCCTGCACTAAGATATGCATGAATAATTAATGTGTTTCCCCCACAGAGTGTCTATGCTTGGTGCTAATACCATTACAGATCATTTTAAAACAACAGGCAACACATTATTTATATTATTTATATAATTATTGTCTCTTTCGACACTTCGAGACTCATTCCAGTAATCAAAAATGTGCTTCTTCAGTTCTTCTTTATTTGCCAGCTTAACAATTTTCCTCGCATGCCACACCAATTCTATCGGGTTCAAATTGGGGGTCTGCAAAATTCAAGACTGTGAAAGATACAATCAATGCACTTTCACGGCATCAGAGGACTGTGGGCTGGATTCATCAGAGTGAAGAATGGATCGATTGAATAAATACAGGGTTTTTTTACAGTTTTTAATTCAGTAATTTATTGTAGTTATTGTTCAATTCTTTTTTCCATCCTGTTTTGCAAATTTCGTAAGATAAAGTAATGTAAGTAATGATAATACTGTGTAGCCCTCTTTCCCTCTAGTGTGAAGGGTCTACTAGTGCTGGCGTTTCCTGTTGGCTCACAGAGATCTTTGCCTCCGCCATTGGGAGTCTGGGGCAACAAATATACTGAGTGGCAGTGCCTCCACCTGCACAGGATCCCAATTGGATGAGATAACCCAGAGCAGGAATCAATGATAACAGCCCATAGATTATATTAATAACCTTTACTGTCACAGATAACCATGGACAGCATAAATGAAATAGCAACACTACTGGTTACAGCTATACCTCGCGGCGCAGGGCGTTGTCCCACCACTGCGTAACCCCACACCGTGTCCACCGTACCAGAGGAAACCTTTGGTCACTTTACATACAGAATGTCCTAAAGGATGCCCACCCCTTTAGGCATGATCAGCGCCTTCACTGTACAGTGTGTTGGTGCACTTTTGTAGAACGATACCTGCCGGGTGTGTCCACACCCGGGCATACTGATGAAGGAGAACAAAGAGATCCGCCGATCTACGATATCCTCCACCGTGTGAAACGCCTTCCACTGGAGTGACCGCCGCGGTGACAGCCTCTTGCTCAGTCGTAGTCTGGTCCCAGGCTATGGGCAGCAGGTTGCTCCGCGAAGCAGCTGTGGCCCTGTACTTACTAGCACTAAAGGGCAGGTCCCTACCTACTGTGCCTGTCCCTATAGCAGCCACAATCTAAAGGTGAGCTGGAGCCTAGTTGGGGACTATGGGGGTCTCTGTCCTAGTGCAGAGGGTCACGGACCCCTGCACCTATACACCCTCCCCTATCTGTGTCCCAGCTCCAACTGACTTGCAAGCCTCAGTGCGCCAAATGTAACTATTCCCTTACAGGGAATAAGGCTGCGCGATTGGCTCCCTGGTGTCACGTGTCTGTATGCCCCTATGCTTTCTGGGGGCTGTAGTCCCTTTATCATTGGCGCCACGTGCGCCTGCTCCACTGCACTTGCGCAACTATGGGATGTTCATCCACTATGGAGCGCCTCTTCTGCAATACCTCAAAATGGCCTCCGCACCTGTTCTGCGGATGTGCGAGTACTTTAAACATGGCGGCGGCCTGCAAAGGGATTTGGCGGCCAGCCTGTCGCCACCCGCCACAGCCCTCCTGCAGGGAAGGTAAGGGAGGTGGAAATGGGGAACCAGGGACCGGAGGGGACCCTCACAATTATTTTACATTTGAACCTATAAAGGAGATGGCAAGTATTTGCATTATTTTAGTCATTGTTTAATCCTTGTTCATCCTCTTTTGTAGATTTTCAGCAGGCTGGTGAACTGTAACAATGATAATGAATAATGAAGGTAATGTATGCATTCAATTCAATTGTCATTACCTGCACTGCGAACACTCAGAAATTTAATGACACGCATTTACGTTTCAACCAGATTTCATAAAAACACGCTTGCACTGAAATTAAGGACACACATATGCGATCCATACAAGTTCTATAGTATACACATGCGCAGAAATTAATTCTCGATTATTAATAAATAATATTTTCAAGACCCAAAGAAGATATCGGTTGAAGAAGATTGCATATTTCCAAGAAGGTTGAAGAAGATTGTATTATTTCACAAAGTCTTTGCTATTTATTTATCTCTAAACTATAATTTACTGTAATCTAATAAGGGATGGAATAAGAGATGGGTTACATTGCATTTAGATTAAAGACATGCTAGCACATAATTGATTTAACTTTAATAAATCCAATATAAATCCTCTGGAGTGCTGCCTTTTTTTCCTGATTGGAAGAATACATTGCTTGTTGGGCAGTGTTTTTCCAAGGAGATCTGGAGTCTTCTACAGGAGTAAGCGGAGAGCATCCATCAGTGGATGCCTACATCTTTGGATGGACTCTTCCGCCACACATTTTTTAAGAATGATAAGTAAATGAGACATTATATAATATATTGTATCACTAAACAGGATGCTACCATTATAAGTGCTGCTGCATGTATCGAATGGAGCAGCCGGAGCGATAGCCTACAGTATGTAAAGGAGAAAGACATAATAACAGATTGGCAGTAACTGACATTCTAACGGTTATGTGAGTTATGACGGACACTGTATAGACATTCTGGGGATCGCATTTCATTAGAGGGTCTTTTTGACACCATATCAACACAGCCATGAGGTATTCTTAGAGTAGATAAGCAGTGGATATACATTGCAATTTAACACTATCAGTTTATAACAACTAACAGTACTGTTTACAGATATTATTGTGCTCTAAGAATCAATAGGCTGTTTATCTGTGGATTAAACCTGAGATATTCTCTGACAAATGTTTCATTTTCTGCTTCTGACACGTGACACTTTTATTTACCTAATCAGGTTAACACTGGTTGTTTTACCATTAAAAGAGTTATACAGTACACATCTCTTCTCCCCAGTTATTCATAGCTGTCTCACAGGTAGTAGATGCTAATTGAACATATATGATGATGATGTGATCATTATAAGTGTGTATTATAACAGTGTATTATGAGAGACATGTCATTTTACTGACACTGATAGATACCATCTTGACAGACTTCACAGAATAGTCCCAGATAGAGGCCTTCTATCTCTGATTGACATGAGAAGGACTATACCCATATCCTGGTTTTTCAAAGATTTAGGTATGACTACATCTATGGAGTAGTTGACTTTTTATATCTGACCAGGAGATACATAAGTATGTAAATGTTCTAACCTGAGATTCATTAGGCTAGACTCATGAGACATTTATTTGATTGTGAAGTCTGTGACTATGAATTATATACAATGTTCTGTGTACTATCCAGATCTCAACTGATTTTAGATGACTGTATAGTTTTAATGTTTGTGAATATCTTTGATAGTGTTTTGTAATACGTTTTCAGTTTAATGAGTGATATTTTGAACTTCTTTTTGCTTATAATATGTTTGTCATTTAACATACAGTAGCATTAAAATCACAGTGCTCACCAAGCTTTTGATGAACTGCTACAAACTAGGCAATAGTTTCCCCTGCTTGGTTTCTTCTCTGAAACTTAAATCTCTCTGCTATCATCAGTGGTTTTGGATAAAAGTGCCTACGCACTACGTAACTATGCCGAAGTTGAGAATGATACACTGGAAATCATTTTAGAGTTTAGAGATGTCACCAGTACCTGTTTGGACGGAAGTTCACATTTACTTTTAGAATTGATAGCACTATAACAAAATAAATGCAATACAATCTGAATACACCATACCCAATTACCACAGGTGATACTCCTAAGAATACAGATGTAGTACGACTTCTGTTCTCAGTGCTTCAATCGCGTGCAGCTGCCGGACTTCACTGCAGCCACGCGCGATCACCACCCTGAAAACAGTAAGTGGCCCAGGAGGATTAACTCTGTGAGGGTCCATGTTTCTGAATGGAACCCCTGGAGTGTTAATCCTCCCAGACCAGCCATCAGTCTGGAAAAGTTGCACAGAAGGACAGAAGCAGTCTCTCCGTGGTTCCCTGTGCCACTCAGAAGGTGAGAAGCAGTCAGTCCAGTCTGTCCTGCCCCTTAATGAAGTAGATTCCTGAAAATGGGTATCTACGTCATGAGGGGGCATACTATTCATTTATGTAACTATTTGTAACCATGTATTATTTGTCTTAACCCTGTGCCCAGGACATACTTGAAAACGAGAGGTAACTCTCAATGTATTACTTCTTGGTAAAATATTTTATAAATAAATAAATACTATAGGACCATATTCAGTCATCTACATCATCAAGGGGATTGGACAGGACAACTTTCAATCATTTACTGTAGACTGCTTTTCACCTTTTGAGCTGCTCGGGAAGACACAGAAATAGACTGCTTCTCTCCCTCTGTGTAGCTCTATCAGACTGGCTGGCCCAGTAGGATTAATGCTGCTGGGGTTCTGCTTTAATCATACTAGGCCGCAAAATGTACTGTTTTCAAGGCCGCCGATTACCACATGTTTGTCGGCGGCACCGAGAACAGTAAATCGTACATCATCTGTATATATAAATATGATCAAAAGACAAGATTAATCTAAAGAAGAGGTGTAGAAATTCACTAATAATGACACACATTGGTGTATTCGAATCCTCACACAATTTATTAAACAATCAGAAAAATTATTAGAAAAATCAGCGCACATAATCAATTAATAATATCTATTAAAAAAAAACACACCTATAGATGGTAGAGCAGAGTACTCCTATGTAACCTCTATTCAAAAAGATCTAAATAGTACGTGAGTAGAAATGTACTGTATGCATAGCATTAAGTATCTACTCCTGTCATGACAGGAAACCAAATAGGATCCATTCATGAAGCATATAAACTATCCATATACTACAAAAGTACCTGTGAAGGAGAAAAACCTGTGTGGAGAGCTTGAGCCCAGCACTGAGCAGGTTAATTCAGAGAGGACTGTCCTAATTAACCTGCTCAGCTGGCTCACTAGCTCCTTTAAAAGCCTGCAGTATTGACTGCAAGGAGGACCTCCCAGGACAGACACCCTGGACTGTTGAAGGGATCACCGGGGAACTGGGTCTCTCTGGTACCAGACACACTCTTGACTGCTGTTGAGAGAATACTGCACAAGAACTTCAAGAACCCTACCTCAGCCGAAGGTAACTGACTGTCAGGAATCCGCTCCTGGGTTTGGCTGGAGCCCATCCATCTGGAGCTTTGAAGGTTCCAGACAAACTATTCCCTGTTTCTGCAATCACCTGCCTCTTGCTGCCTCCTATGCCGCTCTGGCCTGATTGGACTCCTGTGCTATTTAGTGACTGCCCCGCCCTCAGGGAGTTGCTGGACATAGACTTTGCAAATCCAAGTTGCAAGTAACTGTGCTTGTCACAGACTCTCTGTTTGGCCTGCTGGGCCTCCTTGTGCCTTGTATCCTGCGCCTAGTCCCCTGCTGCTAAGGGCTTCTTGCATAGTAGCCTCAGCGCTGCTTCCTTGTTCCTGGCAGACTTCACCTTCGCCGCGCTGAAGCGGCTATGCTGGTTTCCCCAGCGTTTCCTGTGGCGTGTCTGCACCCCTGGTTCCTGCTTCCTCCAAGTGGAGTTTACTCCTGGCCTTTTCCTGACGCACTGCAGCACCTTCGCTGAAGCATCTCCACTGCAGTGGCTTCTCTCAAGGTTCTAGCCTCCTATGCTGAAGTACCTTCACCCAAGATTTCCTGTTGATGACCTCGGCTTGTTTCCTCGACCACCGCTCCTGTGCCACCTGTCTTGACCCCTGCCTGGATAACGTTAAGCCTACTTTCTCCAATCCTGACCTGGCTATGTCTGACTATGGAATCCACACTCCGAATCTGACTCCGTGGCCTAAGGTCGGTGCTTATACATCCCCACCTCAGCCCCGCGGTCCGGTACCAGTTTGTGGCAAGCACGTACGTTACACTGACCTCCACCTTGAGCTGTTTATCTGATTGTTGTTGGTAAGGGGCCTAGCCCCCCAAAACATAGATAGGGTATATGGAAAGGTCTAGTAAGTGCTCCTAACAGGAGTTTGGCTGTTTATTTTGTATTCCTGTTTAACCCTATGTTTGCTAGTGAACGCTGTTTATGTTGTTAAGGTTCTGGCGAATAAAATATTTTGATTATTTTGATTTTTCCCTTAAAAACTGCCTCCTGTTTTCAAAAGCTCTGCACATATCTCCTACAGTACAGGGAAATTTACAAAGGAACACAATTAACAATCAATAAAAATGAATTCACAAAATTCATAAACCTTATAGTGACAGAGATTATATGTAAAAATCTCCACCAGAATGTTCCTTAGGTAGTATATAGTACTCAATTGTTCCCATATCTCTGTAAAGATGTTGCAATCAGATAATTCACATGCTATAAGCAGCTTTTACTCAGTACTGCAGCCCAACATGCGTTGTGCACACTGTTTACATAGAAAGTTCACATTTCTCACAGACTACCGTCCCCTTACTACATTTTTTTAACCACATACAGGCATGTCATTATTGGATACAAGCAGGATTCAATGTTGGGTATTTTTGCTATCTGCTCACACATACAGTATGACGTCAACTATTGGAAATCCGCTTTACATGGTAATGCAGATGGTCTCTCTTAAGTGACTTTACCATTCAGCCATCCATAAATCCCTCATAGGGACATATTTTTCTCCACACAAATAGAAGATTCACCTATAATGGCTACCCAAGTAAGGAAGGGTACAGGTGTGGACCCAGTGCGGTTCCAGGTTGTGGATCTAGTGATGAATGAAAAGGTCACAATAAACTCCCTAATTCCATCAGAACTAATGCCTTACATGCCTAATGCCTTACATCTCCAGGATGATAGTTATCAGTTCACTCAGGGTGTTTGCTATTGGGTAAATGAGTAATTATTCAACCACTATTGAGGCAACTGCTGAAACAGTTATACTCTGCCCATTGAGGACAGTCAGTTGTCACCGAAACAATGCCACTGAAGCTAAGTGTGTTCTGGATCCTGTGATTGCACAGAAAGGACCTTTTATATTATCCAGAATGGTACTTAGTTCACATAGTGGAGACATATTCACCAACTTTTGCCAGGAAATTCAAACTGCAAGGACTCCTCACATGTAGAATTTAGATAGCAAATGAATTAGAAAAGAATTACTAATGTGTATCCATAATGTCTATCAATTCATTAGGACCGAAAATAGATTTGTAAACCTAAATGTAAATTACTGTTGTCCTACCACTTTATAAACATTGGAATACGATTAGTAAGGTGAGAGTAAAGGACAGTAGAGTACAAGAAATTCTGTGAAATTATAATCTAATCTCAAATGTGTATCACTTTAAATGTGGTATCAATTCAATATGGACACATTTTGAAAGATTCATGAGATATTAATTAAGAAAAAAAGCCTTTTACAATGCTGTACAATAAAACAAGGTCAAAATGCAGGTAAAATGATTTCACAACTCTAATGAACATGAATTTATATATATTTTTGTGACTAGGCTTTGACTCCTATATTAATTTCTGATGTATTCCTTACATTTTCTAAGTAAAAGTATTTTTATTAAAGGAAAGGTAGAGATGTAAATGAAAATAGATATTTAAAAAACACATTTGAATGCTTCTTATTAATGTGTACTTTCAATGCATCACTATGTGGTGGGTTTAGCCAGACAAGGTCAAGGTTGTCATAGAATATTTTTACTAAATATGGAAGGATTATTCGCTGAGATTAACATTTGGCGAGAATTGGTCAGTTCCTTTAAGCCGAGGATAGTCGCTGCGCCTCATTTTGATATATATATATATATAATATGGGCCTCATTTTGTCCCCATCTACAATAGCCCCATGTATTACAGCGGCAAAAGCAAAACTTCTCTTGTTTTCTTATTTCTTTCTTAGACCACATAAGTGTGGTTATCATTAATATTCCTTAAGACAATAACATACAAGTGTGATAAATAGTTTAAAGAATGGTAATATGATTGTAATGTGTTTGCCGTTATTTTAATACCTACAGTATAATAGATACCAAATTAGACATCCTTAGTTGCTTACATTTAGCTTCCTTGCCTTCCAAAATAAACCAATTGAATGTAATTTGTTGATCTTCTCAGGCAATGTGTTGCTTTCCTATTAAGCAAGGGATTTAAAAAATAAATGTTTACCTATAACTATGATAATAATATTAATGGCATTGTCTTAAAAATAGTCTCTATGTTGCTATAACCAATAAAGTCAAGAAGCTACAGTATGATACTGATTAATTTCAAGTAAATTCTAGGTGGTACATTTTATACAATATACTGTAATATACATAGAATATATTTTTTTATATTCAAGAGAAACCAAGAG
Organism: Ascaphus truei; assembly: GCF_040206685.1. Taxonomy (NCBI): domain Eukaryota; kingdom Metazoa; phylum Chordata; class Amphibia; order Anura; family Ascaphidae; genus Ascaphus; species Ascaphus truei. The sequence continues at coordinate 393,526,122 of NC_134484.1, read as the reverse complement.
GTGTTCATCTAAAGACAAAATAAATGGTACCCGCTTAATACAGCTCTTCAGTATTTAGCAAAAGAACAAAGTGTCTATCTTTTTTGATTTATTAAAATATTTTTAAATTCAATGAGGTACAGTGAAGTGAAGATATGAGGTTCTTTTCTAAATACAAGAAAGTATGATGCCTCTTACCTATTTTATGACTTGCTTCCTTTTTAGTGTTTGGCAAGACAAATAGAATTACATACTGCGAGTGACTTAGAACAGAGCTTCACTATCAATCATCTGCCTGCCTATGCACAAATTCTGTAGGGCATTCAGGACATTTTGCTGTCTATGAATATTTTAGACAAGTAGGATCCATGAATGCTTCATGATAGATTAATAGAGGAAAGTGGACTTTTTCTTGTTTTATAGATGTTTGCAAAAAGCATTTGTGAATTGCTTATGGCATATTGGCAAATTGCCATTTCTGCTCTTGAACAAATGTCTGCTTCCTCCTACAAATGATATAACCTACAGAATAGTTGATTCCGTTTAAATATCATTACTTTCAAATGAGTGTGATAATGTCTGAATATTTCATGAAGCAGGGACAGAAATATTGATATCTACACTCTTTAACTTCTTAATATTGTGCTTAGTAAAATAATGAGATTTTTTAAGCATGTCATGGACGGAAATATCAAGAAATTTAAAAGATAATCAGTTAAGAATGAAGAATGGTTTGTGCCATCTTATTGTATTGAGTATCTGGATATAAAAGAGTTAATATATGTCCATTTAATTAGGCGTAAGGCCATCCTAAATTAAAAAGTATATAAGCAGTACTTAGAACAAAAATTGTTCTAGTATAGGGTAAGGGCAAGAAGATGAAGAATGTAGTATGGATTCGCATAAAAAAGAAATTTAAAAACTTGATTAGCATTGTTTTGAAAAGAGGCGTAAAACATCTTCAGATAATAAGCAGAGGAAAGGGCCAGGCTAAAATAAAATTTGGAACTATTACACAGAACATATTACTCATCCTATATATTTAATAGCGATTTATGTAACTGTGAGCACGTAACCTATTTATCGGACAAGGGTTAATACACAGCCATCCAGCTGACCCACTTTTCACCTTTCGCTAAGGTTCCTCAAATGAACAATATCTCCCCTCAATCCATTCCAATATACCATCTGTCATGAACAGCACACTTGTGAGCATGTGACTTATTTAAGCAACCAGGGTTAATACACACGACAAAACAAGCCAACTCACCTTTCGCTTCTGCAAGTAGGGGAGGTGCAAGGGTTTTCAGCACCCTAAGCAAACCTTCAGCATTGTGCCCATTCCCCCCCCCCCACCCCCCTGAACTTTTTAAAATTATAGTCCCATTCTCTCTCACACCCTCCTCATCCTCTTTCTTCTCATCCCCTTCCCATATCTCTTTGCACACCCCTCCAATTCCTTAATCACCCCTCCTCCTCAATCCACCCCTCCTCTTTGTTAATCACCCTCCTTTCTCCCCTTCCCCTCACCCTCTTTCTTCCCTTCCTTTCTCACCCACCTCCTCTTCCTCTCTCACCCTCCTTCTCTTTCACTCTCATCCCCTCCTTCTCCTCTTTGTCTCTCACCCACTGATTCTCCTCTTCCTCTCTCACCCTCCTCCTTCTCCTCTTTCTTTCGCATCCCCCTCATTCTCGCTCACCCCCTCCTTCTCCTCATTCTCTCTCACCCCCTCCTTCTCCTCTTCCTCTCTCACTCCCCTCTTTCTCTTTTTTCTCTCTAATCCCTCTCCTCTTTCACCCTCCTTTTCCTCTTCTTCTCTCAACCCCTCCTTCTCCTATTCTTCTCTCACCCCTCCCCACTTTCTCCTCTCTCACTCATGCCTCCTCCTCTTCCTCTCTCCCCCTCTTCCACCTCCTCTCACTTACCTGACTTTGGTCGATCAGGGCAGCAGAGGAAGACAACGGCAGACAGCTGTGGGAGAAGAGGACAGAAGAGGAGGATGTCAGGCAGCAGGACAAGAGGTCTGAGGACCACGGGAGTAAAGCAGGGCAGTAGAGGAGGAAAACAGTGTATGGCAGCAGGAGAAGAGGACTGAGGGCCATGTGAGTGGGGCAGGACGGCACAGAAGGACATCCGGGGAGGAGCTGCTCCTGTAGCAGCAAGAGAAACCGGAAGTCAGTAAAGACTTCCGGGTTAGACCACTGGGCACGCTCCTCCTCGGCTGGCTTCCTGTGCCGCCCTGCTCCGCTCACACAGCCCTCAGTCCTCTTCTCCTACTGCCAGCGTTGCCTTCCTCCTTTGCTGCCCTGCTTTGCTCATGCTATCCTTCTACTCCTCTTCTGCCGCCGCCTGCAGTTCTACTCCATCCTCCTCCTCCATCCTCTTCTCCTGCTGCAGCCCGCTGTCCTCCTCCTCCGCTGCTGCCGCCACCCCCCAAAATTTGCTGCCATAGGCGACTACCTATAGTAAGTAGCCAAGTGGTAGCATGGGCCCTGTCTGCAAGATACTTCAAATGAGTTAATATTTACCCTTACTCGGTTGCAATCATATTTATACGCTACCCCCACCAAAAGATAAACATAGACAAAATCTATGTCAAACAAAATAAGTATTTGCCAGAGTCTAATGGTCCCAGTTTATTAATGAAAAACTATGCACTTAACACACAAAAATCTGTTATATTATAATGTGTCTGAAAATGTACTTTGCTTTTTACAAAGTTTGCAACAGTTCAATAATAGCCCAACGCATCATGTATTAAAGTTTCGCATTAAAATACAAAAAATACAGTGCTTAAATTACAGAAAAGATTATTACAAGAACATACAGTTACAATAAATACAGACCTGTTTCTTAAAATGTAGTAGATTAGAAGAGCACACACACCATTACAATAGTACAGATCATTTTTATTAATACAGTTAAAAAAGTATCAAAAGGGAAACGTTCCCACTCACAAATTTAGTGCTGTCACCCAGCACCTGACACAGTGCTGTAAATCACCATTGCTATCTATTTGGGAAAGAGGAACAAATATCTTTCTTTTGTACATCTTAATCATTTGATTTGTCTCATTGCAATGGTTACAAATATGTATTTGTTATTCTTGAAAATCGGTGTGAGGCCAATGATATCTTATTTTTAATGAAGCCCTCAGACTAAGTGGTGGCCTGTTCGTTACGTCTCTCTGTAATACACAGGGGATATTTCAAGAATGTAAGATATTCTTTGAGGCTGACAGCCCATGATCTGGGAATCGTCTACAGCCATTCAAACTATTCATATTTCCCTTTTAGTGGCCCATCAGTAATAAAGCCCAGGTTAAGTCATACTTTAATCCCATCTCTGGCAACACAGATTTTGACTCGAGATACCACAGTCCTATACAAAAGAGGCCTCGCTTGACAAGCTATAAAAACAATTCTTGTATTTTTAACACAATTTGAAACCAACGTTAACCCCTGAAACACCAGACTGAGTAAAATATTTAAATATCATGATATTATCATGACAGTAACCCATGCTTTTCATGAAGTATGTCTTCTATGAATGTCCTCTGCTATTTGGACCCAAATGGTATTTAACTATATATACCTGTATAGGAAAATATTTATTGAGGAATATTTTTCACCGTTGGATCTTGGAGTGCCTGTTCTGTTTTCTCTCATCAGATGTGCTACCTTGCTGACACCTGGACAGTCTGTACCCTATTACAACATTTATGTACACATATGTAAGTGCCTTGTTTTCTGGACGTAATATATATATATATATATATATATATATATATTTATATATATATAGAGGCAGCTGACGGTTTTAAGCCACTTGACAGGGGAAATTTGTGGTCATCTGTCAGGCTTCTCAGGTGGTATATTCCCCCTGTTCGTGGGTATTTAACGAGTTGACAGCGAGTTGTCCAGGGAGTGGTGCTTTCGGCGGCGAGTTGTCCCTTATATACAGTATTTAGTCAGACATTATTATTATTTGTTTGGTTGCAGTTCAGCACGTGTCCACCAGATGGCAAAGTGAATGTATTTGCCCATGGGGGACTTTGGATGCTACAGTACATATATAATCAATTCTGACAATCTATGCCAGAATACATGAAACCCAGCTGGCTTCAGGAAGGTTATCAACAATATATTCCAGCCTTCCAGCCATCAACAACCAAGTAATATCACTAAGGAGAATATAACTCTGACAATTCCTTCTGACATTGCAAATGCATTCAATGAATACTTTGTGGAGTATGCTACTAACTTATTAACAAAACGCAACTCAAACCACAAACATGGACCTCATACGGAGAGTACCCCTAAAACCCCACCTTCTACCAACACTGCCCACAATTTTCAATTTGTCCCAGTATCTGAAGAGATTACACAAGTGCTCCTCATATTAAAACTAAGCAGCCAATGTGGACCTGGTTTACTGCAATCTAAGTTCCCAAAACTTGGTGCCCGAGCCATTGCCAAACCAATTGATTCCCAAGTCAACTCTATTCTGTCTGCCAGCCCTATCCCTAAGACCTTGAAAACTGCCAGAGTTGTCACAATCTTCAAACGTGGGGACAAAAACACTGTCTCTAAAGTTCCGGTCAATCTCTCTTCTTCCAAGGTTAGGGAAAAATGTGGTCACTCTCAATTAAGTGATCACTATACCAAAACAAATTTCCCTAGCCAATTCCAAGTTGGCTTTCATCCCAAACACTCCATGGTAACTACCCTGCTAAAAGTTTGCAATGAGATCCAGTGTGGAATGGAACTGGGAAACTCTTTGGTGCAATATTCCTAGATTTTGCAAAGGCTTTTGATACTGTTGATCATTTTATCTTGCTAAACAAACTCCTGTGCTCTAGAATAGGGAAGCATGCTTTAAACTGGTTTCATTTCTACTTATCAGGTAGATCCCAACATGTGTCTATCTCAGGCCTACCTGCAACCCCTTGGAAATCAACTGTGGTGTCCCGCAAGGCTGGGGCCCCTACTCTTTTCAGTGTTCATCAATGATCTTCCTAGAACTTGTAAGGGAGCTTCAATATACATGTATGCAGATGACACAATCGTATATGCACACAGCCCTAGACTCCGACCTTGAACACATACTTCAATCTGACTTTTTGAGACTTAAAAATTGGATTTCCAAAAACAAACTGTGTTTAAACACTGACAAGACTGTAACAATGGTATTTGGGACCAAGGCTACATTTTTAAAGCTTCCAATAACTGAGCTCCAGATCATAACCAATGCTAATACCACCCTAGACCCTGTTACTAGTTTTAAATACTTGGGCATATGGTTTGAATCCCATTTAACCTTTGGGATGCACATTGATACCCTGACATCCAAAACCTATGCCAAACTCTCTGTACTTTATAGGAACAAATCCTCCCTATGTCTGCTGGTCCGAAAGCGTATCGCACAGCAGATGCTAATGCCAATTATCGACTATAGGGACATAGTATACAGCTCTGCACCCCAAACACCCCTTAGCAAACTTGATATCCTCTACAATTCACTACGAAATGCTCAAAGAACTAGATTGGTCATCACTAGTCCCAAAGTTCATCTTTCTTGTCTTGCCTTCAAATATTTTCTGGGCAAGCTACCAAACTATCTGAACAAGCTCCTCACTCCTACCACATGCAGCACTTATCATCTGAGATCTTACAACAAAAGACTGTTCATGGTCCCAAGCTCCAGCAAAGTATCCAGCCACTCCTCCTTCTCTTGCCGTGCACTCCAAAACTGAAACAATCTACCGGAGACTCTCACAGTCGCCACCAGTCTAAGTTCTTTCAACACTAAAGCTGTTTCACATATTAATCTGGTCTGTAACTGTTACATACGCCTATAATATATATTATCTCTAACTGTGCATGCAATGTCTTGTATATAATGTACCCTGTTCACTTTAGTAACTATGTATTTGTAACCATGTATTATTTGTCGTCATTACTCTATGCCCAGGACATACTTGAAAATGAGAGGTAACTCTCAATGTATTACTTCCTGGTAAAATTTTGTATAGATAAATAAATAAACTATTATTGAGAAGTCCTTCATTATAAACAGCATGGACATTGCCTTTACACTGGCTCTGTAGCACTGCTTTTTTAGAACATTCCTGTTCTGTTGTCTTGATTGCTTTATTAGAACACCACTTCCCGGTTCGAAAGGAGGTTTCTTGTCACTGCACCCACCTTTTTCGGGTATGTTTGATCACGGCAACTTCAAAAAGAGAAAAATCGGGGACCAGCACATTGAATATTGAATATTTCCTGATCGGGTACCTCCAATGTGCCACCACCCACTTACATGTACTACCATCTTCAGCCTGAATGCTTTCCTCAATACCAATACTTATACCAGTGTGGTACAACCAAAACTGAAAACCAGATGAACCTACATCCTGACTACCTGCCCCAACCTGAGTACCAGCCTCAACCTAATTATATGGCTGCATCTGGCTACCGGTCCGAAGGTCATTATCAGCAGGGATCAAACAACTCCATGATCGACACAGTACACCTCTGGCATTAACATTTGGTCACCTCCATAGGGTTGGCAAGGTTTATAATGAAAGTAAATAATATAATAGTAGTAACTGTAATTACCAATGACACGCATACAGTACTTTACAATACTGTACTCTGTGCGTGCCATAGCCCGTTATGCCTTGATGCATGTGCACTATAGCGTGTGTTCACGCATGCGCACTTTGGGGGGGCATTCATGCATGGGTACTACTGTACCTTTATGCTTAATGCATCATAGAATTTTTTTTAGTTATACAGAAATTAAAGCATCAAATCAACAACCAGAAGATGCAAGTCAAAAACAACTATATTTCAAACTTTCATTTTTTACTTTTATATTAACAGCTTTACTATTCTAACAATGTGATATTCATGTTTCTTAACTTTTACGGTACTTTGTAAATTATTGTATTTCATGCTTGTTTGGGACAACACATACTGTAAGTGATAAATAGATTTATGTGATCACCTTTAATAAAATTTCACACTGAAATATTTCAAGCTTAGATGTAAGTTAGATCAAGGTCTGCGTGGTCTATGACACAATGCCTGCATTGAGCATTAGAATGCCTTGAACAACAATATATAAGGAGAGAATAAATTACAGGCTTAGAGAAAACATAATGTGTTGGATATTTGTCATATTTAACAACATTTAAAAAAATTAAAATCCCAATTTTTTTATTTGTAAAGGAAATTGCATACTATGGGGCCGATTCACAAAGCGGTGATAAAATCAGGGCATTTGCGCCCAACTTTGCATTGATTTATTGCGCACTAAAACATGAGGGCAAAAATAGTATTCATTAAGAATGAAGGGCATTTTTTTTTAAAGGCCGATAAAAAAATGCCTTATCATCCGACCAGTTTTTTTTATCAGTGCTATCACGCTATAAATCTTAGTAAGCAGCAACTGATAGAAAAAATTGCAGCCTGGAATAGCTGCATCGAGACGCTGCGTCTCCATGCACGGCTCTACAGGCGATCGTACATTTTTAATATTAATTTTAATAGTAGTTTGCAGGAGCAGGTGGTCTCTGTAGCTTATCCGCATTGATTTCAGCCTTGAGGACCCCCTACTTCCCGAGATACATAATAGGGCCTCTATCTCAGGAAGTAAGGGGTTCCTGAGGCTAAATTGAATGCGGATAAGCTACAGAGACCCCCTGCACCGCATGCTAGTTCAACTCAACTAAACTAAAAAACAATTGTTACCATATCAGCATCCAAAGGGAGTGCCGTCCCATCCTTTCCAAAATTTGACTCTGTCACATGGTTTCATACAACCAATCAGATTGGGGATATACATCTCACAATATTATTGGTTGAAGTAACATGTGACGGCAGCCATCTTGTTTTTGGTGACATCATCTTAAAGGGAAAGGAAGCACAGCCTTTCTGATTGGCTGGCTTCACTCCCTTTATATGATGTCAGATCCTAAAATAAAATAAATTAAAATGTCACATGGTTATCCCAGCCAATCAGATTGCCTGGGGACCATTTCTCAGTAAAATGTGACGTCACAGGTCTTAAATAAGGCCTGTACCATCTCATTTGATGCAAAGAAGGTGATGGAGAAACATCTTGTATTACAAAGGACAGATTAAGGTAGAAGAAGCATAAAGAAGAAGACAGAAGACCACCAATTGGATTACAATTAACAGATGAAGATAAAGAAAAAAAGAAAGAAGAAAAGAAAGAAGAAAATAATTTACTGTACCAGAGGACCGTGGCTATTGGGGACTGTTGCTTCTTTGTTTGAGAGTTTCCTGAGACCCCGGAAATCGGAGTGTGAAAACATCTAAAGGTAAGAAAAACCAATAAATGTATGTTATTTTAATTTTGCTGTTTTTTTCATTGTACTTTTTCATTTTTTTCATTGACCATTGTTTGCCAAAGTATTTATGTATGCCCTTTTAGGGCTATACATTCATACAGTGACAAGCAATACATTTTTTGGCAAATGCTTGCTTTTATTTATTTGTATTTATTTTAAATGTATTGATTGGTTAATTGGATGTATTGATTGGTTAATGGGTTGTTTGCTTTTAATTATTTCTGCTATTTCTTTTGTGTTTGGATTTTAAATTTTGGGATTTTTGTTTGTGTTTTCTATTTTGTATTTCTCTTATTTTTTTTTGATTCATACCCTCACTCTTCTTGAAACTATATGGTGCTGATTACCATTGTTAACACAGTAAACTTCTTGTAAAGGCAGCTAGCCTTAAGAATGATTTCAATCATGGGGCAATTAGAATCTACTGGCTGTATAACCCTATGAAACAGACCCTTAAAACTGCGATCCGAACCTGCTTTGTGGCACTCATTGCCTCATTGCATCTCAAGAACAGACAAACAGAGTTTCACGGACTGTCTACTAACAGCTACTAGTTTTTAGAACCAGATAAGCCCTGCTGCTTTTTAAGCTTAGGGTTCAACATGTGGGGGAATCAGAATCACACACTATGTACTGACTATGTAAAAGCGATACTGATTCATACCCTCACCCTCCTTGAAACAACACGGAGCTGACTACCACTGCAAGCACTGTTACAGTAACAACATTGTTAACTTAGATGTATTCAAAAGTTCCTGTAAAGGCAGCAAGCATTAAGTGAGATTTCAATCCATGGGCAATCAGAATCTACTGTCTGTTGTATACTGTACTGTGTATAGGCAGTGTGATTCACACCCTGTGAAATGGATCATCTAGCGGTTATATGCAAACCATTTTAGAGTTTAAGATTACCGACCAAGACTATCTGTCAAACCTTTTAGTTAGCAGTTACCAGGGGCAATTAGAATCATCTATCTGTGCAATTACATGTGCAGACATTTGGATTCGTAGCCCCTGTGAGACAGATCATCCAACGGTAATTTCAAAACAAGAATATCCTGCAGCACCTTTTTAATATACAAAATAAAAGGTCAGCATCTGCTATAGAGGATACTATTAATCAGCAGAGACAAACGGTTTCTTTTTGATCCATCAAGCTTATATAAGCAATGGAAATACAATATAAACCCTTACAATTGCAGTTTACCCCAGTCCAAAGAAATGTCCATATAGCTTTGAAAGTTCTCTTGATAATCCAAGTGGAAATGATGTGAAAAAATCTGCTACTGGCTGGTACCCCGATGATCCTCCTGTATATGGATAGATAATTGCGCAGTAACGAGCACCAGGTTTCAATTCCAAAGACAATAAAGGTGTCAACTTACAAGAATGATGATGTTATGTTCAATTGAGAGAATCTGTTCTTTGGTCCACGTGTTCTCCTCTTCTTCATGAATCCCACGTGTAGTTAGTCCTCAGCCAGCCTCATCTACTGGTTCGTCACAGCTTAATACCCGAAAGTATTCTCCACGGATCCCCAGGAATGAAATGACAATAGGAGATAATGGTGCAGACCGTTAGAAAATGTAATATGAATAAATAACAGCCAAGAGCTTACTCACATAAACTTTGCTGCTGTAAAACAGCTGACAATGTGCCGTCCTCAGCTTGTATCGGGTGCTAAGCCTGGTGCACTGAGCTGCAAGCCCTCTCACTGCTCGCAGTCTCAATGCCAGCACTACTCCAAATACCACCAATGTTTGAGCACTCCCCCACACCACTGATGAAGTGACGGTTCTAGCGTCAAAAATGCGTTTGGGGAAGGAGGAGTTGAGGAGTTGAGGTGTCCGTCGGCAGGGAGGGTTGTGGTGGCGCCATCGTGTGATGTCATCCAGTTGCGCGGAGAGTAGCGCTGGCATTGAGACTGCGAGCAGTGAGAGGAAAAGCCACTCCAACCCTGAGTCAGGGAAAATCTTAGTTAAGTTATTGCTCAGGTGAGCAGGCGTTTGTTTTGCTTGTGTTTCTTTTGTATGCACTGTGGCAGTCTCAGTGCCTGGGACTAAATAAACCAGACATAGCCTGTTTAAAGGAACAGCACGTTACGCCTCGTCATTTAACCTACCCTAAAAGACCGTGTTCTAACAGTCCCAGACAGACGGCGGAGCCCCGGAGTAAGCCGTTTGTCACAATATATATATATATATATATATATATATATATATGAGAGAAATTTTGAGTTTTAGTGTTAGGACCTGCATTTTTGGTTTACCTTGACTTTGGTATGCAGGCTTACGACGCTTTGGCCAAAGGGTTTAACTAAAAAACCAAGTAATTACTATTATTATTCAAGTATTTAAACTTTATACTCATTACCATATATGTTTTGTCAGTCTGATGTAGCATTGGGCACCCGTGTCTTCTGTTGTATGCATTTGCCACGCTCAGTAGCACTCATTTTGGCATAAATATATATTCATGATGTGGTGGATGTAGGAGTTTGAGCTATCTGGGAATATGTGTGTTAATCTATTTCTGACTGGTAACAGTCTATGGAGGTTACGTGGCACCTCCCCCCAGAGCTCGCCCCTCCCCACCTTTTTAACTTGGGAGGTTCTGGTAACTTGCTGAATGGACAGGACTCACTGCAGTTCCTTCCCCTCATACAGAGGTAATAGGAAGGGTTCAAAGTTTTAGTGTTAGGACCTGCATTTTTGGTTTACCTTGAAGTTGGTATGCAGGCTTAAGATGCTTTGGCCAAAGGGTTTAACTAAAAAAGCAAGTAATTACTATTATTATTCAAGTATTTAAACTTTATACTCATTACCATATATGTTTTGTCAGTCTGATGTAGCATTGGGCACCCGTGTCTTCTGTTGTATGCATTTGCCACGCTAAGTAGCACTCATTTTGGCATAAATATATATTCATGATGTGGTGGATGTAGGATTTTGAGCTATATGGGAATACTGTATGTGTGTTATTATATATAAACACATATATATATATAAAAAACAGAAGGAAAAAAGCTGCGCCTTACAGGAACATATAAACTATGTATGTCTATGTAAAAATATATCTATTGTATAACCTAATGATCTAAACAATAATGTGTAGGTATACAGACCTATAACCATAAGATAGGCCCATTACAAACATAAAACATATACACATGGAAAAAAAGCAATTGAAAGGATAAACCAGTCCTCAGATAGTTCCGATGATGAATATGGGTGCTGGTATGTAGGGTCTCCGGCAGCTCTCAATGTGGATCTACCACGTCCACAGGATATCTAAAAAGGAAAAGAGAGGAGAGAGCGCACGCCCATAGCGTATAAAAGTATATTTAATGAAGGGGAGGGGGGAGGGAGGGGTAAAAAACGCACTTACAAGAAGTACAATAAAATCAAGCATATGTGATAATAATCACCACCATCCGGTCTAACTGCAAGCTCTTGGGGCAGTCCCAGGCTCCGTTGGTGAAGGAGCAGCGTCTCAGCAGATTCCAGGACTGATGTAGGTCATCCGGTCAAAATGCAGACTTTGGGGGCATTCCCAGGCTCCGTTGGCAAATGAGCAGCGTACCAGCAGTGTCCCAGGGCTGGTGTGCTGTAAATAGTCCCAGACAAAAGTTCTGTATGGATAGTGCCTGCAGCACTAGCGCTAGGATCAATCCACTCCTGCGCTGGATGTAGACTTGAATGTCAGTGCGTCTGACGTCACGACGCTCCCTGACGCGTTTCGTCAGTCTCGGCTAACTTTTTCAAAGGGATAACGTGAGGGGGGGAGGTCCGGTTTTATATACACACTCCAATAAAGGTAATTGTTGAAAAAACGCCCCTACTCAGCTGCAATCATTATCCGTGCTACCAACACTATAGAATACATAATTACATTTAATGCAGATATTTACCCTGAAAGAATTTGGAGGAGATGATAAATTTAACATATACATACAATACAATGTCTATCATATTGCTAAATATACATTTACAATTAACACACAGTTAAACATATATTTGATATAAAATAGTTATCAGTAACCAATTATAAAACAACAATATAAAACAGCATCGTTCTCTAGGGTTCAAACCAAAATTGAAAATACTAGTCTTGTATGTGGATCAAACCCCATCAATATTAACTATGGGATACATTGCAATAACTCAGCATTGTGAAATGATGATACATATCTAGATCCCACCTGTAGATAGAGGGATGATCACACATAAGCCAGTTTGGAGTATAATACTTAGATATTGATGATAGAAAAAGAGATCATATGACATTATATGACATTATAAACTTATTAATATATGTGCAACCAAAATATAACAAGTATTAAATATTGCACCCTGATGAGTGCCTAAATCAAATATCAATTCTTATGATCCCATATGGTTGGACCAAGGACAAAATGAATTAAATATAAATATAATAAAAAAAAATATATGGATGAAAAATTAAAAAATGAAATATAAAAATAAAAATAAAAATAAATTTTTTGAATTTAAATGTTCATACAAATGAAAGCCTAAACTCAAAAGGAGACTATGTAACTGGAGTCTATATGCCACAAACAAAGCTGGGGCCCGGAAGGTAAATCTATAAATATGTGCTACAGTGTGATATAGTGAACCAAGTGTTGTGTATATAAATAAGTTATGTGTACTATAAACTATATACTATATACCTATTTGTATTTATTCTATGTGGTGACTACCAGGCCCTAGTTGGCCATGTTTAAGTGAATATCTAATGAATAAATTCATTATATATATTTAAGAGTACTATTATGGTGTTGTGCTATGTATATAAGGGTAGATTCCTCATACCATCTATTAGACCCAGTGTCCCTATTTTAAAGTATCTATTTTATAAATCAACAATAGTATGTAATGAATGGATACCCATAATTTAGACGGAAGGGAGGAGGGTGGGAACTGGGAAGGGAAGGTACAAAATAGGGGGGGGGGGGAGGGGGGGAAGGGGGGGGGGGGGGGGGAAAGGGGAGGGGAGAAGGGGGAGGGAAAGGAATGGGATGGGAATGGGGGGACCTCTGGAGGAGATCCAAACAAGGGATGAAGTGGAGAAGCAGAGGAGGAGAACAGGAAGAGGCATCCGAGGATGAACTAAACTAAAGTACTAACGTCTAAACATTCGTTTAGTCCCCCAGGGCTGAGAGTGCCCAATTGGTGAATCCAATAGGATTCCCGCCTGCAGAGCGTCTTGAACCGGTCGCCTCCCAGAACACAGGAAGAAATGGTCTCTATTCCCATAATTTGCATAGTCTTGGGATTCTGTTGATGGAATAATTTAAAGTGTCGAGGGACACTGTGATTATTCAGACCCTTAATGACATTTCTCCTATGTTCTAGGAAGCGAGTTCCCAGAGTCCTGGTGGTTCGTCCAACATATTTCAGACTACAACCGCACTGTATAAGATACACAACATAAGTGCTAAGACAGGTGATAGAGCTACTGATGTCATACGTGGTACCCCTTGTTGGAGAACAAACTTGAGTTTGATTCAAAAGATGCCTGCACGTAATGCATCGACTGCGGCCACAGGGATGGTTACCCAATGGTCCCTTCTGTTTAACAGTATCACAAATAGAGGAAGATTTAAGCCTAGTGGGAGCTAGTATGCTTTTTATACTCCTTGCTTTCCTATATGTAACAGTAGCTCTATCCGGCAGGATAGGTCCTAGATGAGGATCACACTTTAGAATGGACCAATGATCATTTAAAATCCTATTGATAAATTTGGATGACTGGTTGTAGGTGGTAATAAATCTTACAGTCGACCTCTCTATCTCTGAATGTATTATTGGGGTGTCATAACCTGAACGTTTTCCTCTCTGTTGTTTATTCTGTTTGTCTTTAGATTTTTCAAGTAAAGTCGATCTAGCAATGGAACTCACCTTGCTGAGAGAGTCGGACACCACGACGGGATCATATCCCTTGGAAAGAAATTTCTTCCCAAGTGTGACTGACTGGTTTTCAAAGTCAACATCCCTTGTGCAGTTCCTACGAATTCTGTGGAACTGCCCCAAGGGAATATTGTTGAGCCAGTGTTTATGATGGTTGCTGGACGCATGGACGTAGCTATTCACAGACACAGACTTGAAATGTGTGGTGGTAATGATATTCAGGTCTGTGTCTATGCTCAGGGCCAGATCCAGAAAGACAGTGGACAAGTTGTTGATATCAAAAGTGAATTTGAGTCCAAACGAGTTGTCGCTGAAAGAGCTCAAAATATCGTGTAGGACTGACTCCTCTCCATCCCAAATTATAATGATATCATCTATGAAAAAGTTAGCCGAGACTGACGAAACGCGTCAGGGAGCGTCGTGACGTCAGACGCACTGACATTCAAGTCTACATCCAGCGCAGGAGTGGATTGATCCTAGCGCTAGTGCTGCAGGCACTATCCATACAGAACTTTTGTCTGGGACTATTTACAGCACACCAGCCCTGGGACACTGCTGGTACGCTGCTCATTTGCCAACGGAGCCTGGGAATGCCCCCAAAGTCTGCATTTTGACCGGATGACCTACATCAGTCCTGGAATCTGCTGAGACGCTGCTCCTTCACCAACGGAGCCTGGGACTGCCCCAAGAGCTTGCAGTTAGACCGGATGGTGGTGATTATTATCACATATGCTTGATTTTATTGTACTTCTTGTAAGTGCGTTTTTTACCCCTCCCTCCCCCCTCCCCTTCATTAAATATACTTTTATACGCTATGGGCGTGCGCTCTCTCCTCTCTTTTCCTTTTTACATATATATATATATATATATATATATATATATATATATATATATATATATATATATATATATTGTTAGATCTCTACAGATCAGGTCATCTTTTCACACAATTTCTCCCGGGAGCATCGTACGGCACGGATATGTGTTTGTCTCAAATAGTATAGCAGACCGGCCCGGAGCTGTGAGAAATCAGAAGAGACAATGGCTGACTTCTTACAACTGGCTTTAATGGTTCACAAAGCAGTTTTTTATACATAAGGCAGGGACAAAAAAACCGTTGTCATCTGTTACAAATATGGATTACACATCTAAATTTACATGTAACCTTTACATAATGCCTTTACTGTAAATCTTAAAACATTTAACTGCTGAGCAAGAGATATACAATGGTGTCTTATAAGGCAGTCATGTCTTCTGGTAGTCTTGCTTTAATAGCATATGACAAGCTCAGAACAGATGCTTTCCAAGCTATTTACAATAGTCTCTGAGAAATAGCAAGGCCAGCATCTACTGTTTAACCTTATCAATCCCTGAGGGGAACAGAGCTGACAGGAGACAGTTTTAATCTTACATCCCTCCTTTTGTTCAGAAAGAACAAACGAATTGACCAATCCCATTTATTCTTCTGCACACCACTCAGGAGAGGAAAAACTCCAAGGGAGAAACCTTCAAGAGACCATGGGAATGCAGAAACCTATCTCTTTTAGGTATCTCGTTTGATAAACAGAGATGAACATACTGCACCGACACACTTTATTCGAGCAAATACCCGGTATGTACCTGGCAGATACCTGGAATGCGCCGCTCCTCACCTCTGACAAGCCCCGTTGCATTTGCCTTCCCAGCCTGGGTTCATGCCTGGCTGACGGGCGGCTGATCTGTTAAATGATAATGATTAGGATTTAATAGGCTGCAATGCTTCGCGTGTCTACCAGATGGCATAAATTCATGAATTGTAATGCAGTATATATATATATACTGTGCAGTATTGCAGCCAGTGGGAATAAAATGCTTCAATCCCTGCCTGGAAAATACCTCAATGCACTCGGGCAGAAAACAGTCACAAACCTCAATACACCCGGGTATACCCGAATTCGTGGGACTAGCCGAGCTCGAATAAAGTGTGTCGCCAGTGTATGGGTGGTTGACGAGTACCAAGACCATTGGTATTTCTCGCTCTCTTTGTGGGAGACATATACATAACGGTCGAGCTAGAAGCAGAAGCAGCCCTTCTGGCAAAAATAGAACGGATTACACATTTAGTCATTTGGATTAACATATACACACAAAGTAATAAACTTGCAATTGCTATGATTCCATAAAGAATTTTCATTCCCAAGGCGCCTAGCCAATTTCCAAGGCCAAAGGTAAAATCAAACTCTTTTGTTTCCTCTCGCATTCTAGATTGAATTTCTGCTAGAGTAGCCATATCATGGTGTATACTTTTTGATTGGTCATCAATATAAATACAACATTCTTTACCCACTAATTTACAAACCCCTCCTTGTGCTGCAAACAGATAATCTAGTGCCATGCGATTTTGCAAAACTACTGTTCTTATCTGTTCTTGCTCATTGGTGAGCCTAGTTATAGCATCACTGGTAGCATTGAAAGCAACCTCTATCCCTGCCACCAGTGACCCCAGTTTGGAATATAGATCAACGATATTGTAAAACGGAAACAGAGTACCTGCAAATATTTTGCCTATACTTGTTTTGATAGTTAGCCTCCTTTTGTTTCTTATCCGACCCTCAGGTAGAGTAAGTTTCACCTGAAAAGCGGGTAGAACAAAACCTAGATAGCACTGGGCGGGATGATTATAGGGCACGACCTTAGTTGCCCATGAACCACATAACCAGTAATACCCATATGGGAGTTTAATCTTAGGTGGGTAAGTTGTGTTTGCTCTTTCCAATAATTGTGAAGGACCATATTTACAACTACTGTTGCTAAAACCATCACCGCACTTACAAGCATCTATTGACCAGAACTGATTGGTTCGTGTTGGGTTTATCCATGCTCTCCAAGTCTGGAGCTGTGTTCTGAACCATGTGTACAACATGGGGGGGGGGTACTGGTACATATCTTGGCGGTGTTATTATAAGTAACTGAATTTTGACAGAACTCACTACAATTCATAGTCAATTTCAGAGAATCAAATATCGTATGTTCACTTTGTGTGATAAGAGGTATATTAAAAAGTAATGTGATCACTGCCTCCTGACAGTCAGAGTGCAACAGAGAAATTGAATCTTCCTGGATATTCTGTACATTCTGGAAGCATATGGCTCCAGCTACAACCTTTGTGGTAAGATGTATCTGATCTAATTCCTTTATCTCTTGGAATTTATCGTCAGGGGCAAGATTCCATGAGAGATCCTTTTCTACTATCTCCTGTAACTTGGATTGATCAATGGGGATAGGTACTGATGGGTAGCCATGTATAAGGCTATGAGGAGCATGTCCACACCCAACAATATGTATTAGGTTCGGTTTCTCGATGAACAACTATTAGAGACTTTATACACTGGCGGCACACTTTATTAGAGTGCGGCCAGTTCCGCAAGCCGGGAGATTTCCCGGCTTGATAGTGGCATCCCCTCGGCGTGCCGCGCGTCACCGATGCGCGGTCACGCGTCATCGGGTGCCTGCGCCCCCTGCACGCGCGTCCAGGGCTCCCCGAGGGAGCCCTGGTGTCCCGCGTTGTGGGGGACGGCGGCAGGGGGTTCCGGGGGACCCGGCGGACCCGGAGAGGACAGGGGGAAGCCCCGATCGGCGGGCCTCTCCTCCGAGGCTTCGGCGCACGCCCGGGACATCCCGGCGCGCGCCAGGTTACTGTCGCGGCCGAGACCGGGCAAATGCTCGAATAAACTCGGCCGCGACAGTATATATTGTCCTTTTCCCAGGACGATTGATGAAACTCTCTTTTTTGTCGGTTGTGCTGTATTGTATAATTGAACCTATAACTAATGGGTGTGGTGTCTTTGTGGTACACAATGCAAGCAGTTAATCCCCAAATTAGTCCTGAAATCAAAACTATTATAAAGGATAAACATGTGGTGAACATTAGGAGCTTGCCGACGTGTCCAGGATGGGTGGACCACGGGAGCCAATGGGTGCGGTCTTGACGCGATTTGCGTGGATCCATGTTGGGCTGTCATCTGTGAGTATGTCAGTGCGGGTGACGGCGATCACGGTGACAGGTGGTCCGAACAGCTGTTTGACCACGACACTGTCTCCAGGCTTAAAGGGGTGGGTAGGCTCACCTGACGGGAAGGCAAAGAGACAGAAACATCACCATAGATGCCATTCAATTTCTCAATAAGTTGTGTTACATATTCCTCAGTTATACATTGCAAGTCATTCCCTACTAGTGGTGTGCCATGGTTCCATGCCCAGGGGGTAGGAAAAGGCCTACCCATTAAAATTTCAAAAGGAGAGTACCCAGTAGTTTTGTTTGGGGTCATCCTTATCTCTGCTAGTACAGCAGGCAAATGATCAGGCTAGTTTCGAAAGGTGCCATTAGTGCCCTTCCTGATTTTGTCTTTGATCGTCCTGTTTGTGTGCTCCACCTGATCAGATGACTGGGGATGATATGGAATATGAAACTTCCAGTCAATGCACAACAGTGTACAAATGTGCTGCGTGACTTTAGCTGTAAATGGGGTACCTTTGTCACTATTGATAACCAATGGGCATCCAAAATGAGGAATAACTTCCTTACACAAAATTTTAGCCACCGTTTTGGCATCTTCCTTTGCAGTGGGAAATGCTTCTACCCATTTGGAGAACTGATCCACAATTACCAATATGAATTGTAATTTACCCTTAGCTTTAGGCATGTGTGTAAAGTCAATTTGTAAACACTGCATAGGGCCATCAGGTGGTGGCAAATGGCCGTGTGCTCCGTGAATATTACCCTTGGGGTTATTACGAGCACAGGTCAAACACCTAGATAATTGTGTCTCCACTAACAGTGGGAGATCTTTAATGCAGGTTTGTTTGCGACCAATGTGACCAAAAGAATGAAAATGACTGATAAAAATTGGTACTGCTGTCTTTGGTATACCCACCCTTCCCTCCTTATCTGACATAAGAAAATGCACATCCTTTGTCAGACCTTCTGATTCCCAATACTGAACATCCTCTTTGGATGCGAGAGCTTGAAGAGATAATATGTCAAACTGTGGGATGGGTAGTTGCAAAATCAGAGTGTATTGTGGTATGTGATCCTCAGGATACTGGGGATGAAACTGGGCAGATAATGCTGCATCCTTAGCTACCATGTCTGCCAAATGATTGCCATCTGCAATAGCTGAATCCTCTTTACTGTGCCCTTTGCATTTAACAATAGCTAACTGTGAGGGCAGCAACATAGCATCTAGAAGATCTACAACTAGCTGTACATGAGAAATTGCCTTATTGTTTGATGTACGGAAACCTCTGTTCTTCCAGATTACCCCAAAATCATGTACCACTCCAAAAGCATACCGGGAATCCGTATAGATGGTGACTGGTTTGTCAGCAAACAGTATACAGGCCTGTGTCAGGGCTACCAACTCAGCAGCTTGGGCTGAAACAAAGGGCAAAGCATTTGCCATTAAAACAGTGTCAGAAAACTGTACTACTGCAAAACCAGTCAGAAAAACACCATCCATAGGTTTTGAGCAAGACCCATCTACAAATACGTCACCGGTTGACAAAGAGGAGGAAGATGTCATATCTTGGAGATGTCTCTTCCCTTAAAGTCTGAGCACAATCATGTACTGAACTGTCATCTGGGTCATCAGTGTCATCTGTGTCATTGCAGGACAGTAACTTGTGTAGTAGTACCGCGGGGCCTGCATGAGAGGGGTAATACTTGACAACCAGATTAGAGGTCGCCGTTAAAATTGTTTCATATCCTGATTTCCTTTAAGCTGTCATGTGCTGTGTGGTGATGTTGTTAAGGATATGTATAACTTGGTGTGTTGTATGCAAGATAAGAGAGTGTGAAAGAACAATGGTCTGAGCAGCTTCAACCATCATGGCACAGGCGGCTACGGCCCTTAAGCATGCCGGCATTCCCCTCACCACGGAAGGTAGTACTTTAGAATAAAAAGCCACGGGCCTATAACTACAGCCGTGTTCCTGAGCAAGGACATCCGCCACAGTCGCTCCACCTTCAGAGCAATAAAGGTGAAACGGTTGCTGATAGTTTGGCAGTCCAAGAGCAGGAGCAGAGCAGAGGGAGGCTTTCAGTGTCCGGAAGGCATCGGACATCTCATTGTTCCACTGGATAACATCTGGCATGTCTTTGAGGGTTGCCTGTCGGAGAATATGAACAGTCAGGAACCCATTGACGGCAACATGTCACAACACCCAGAAAAGATAGCAATGCAGTCTTGGTTTTGGGCCTTGGCAAAGCATCAATTGCTTGCACACGTTCAGGAGCCAATGTCCTTTGCCCATGTGACAGGATGAATCCCAGGTATCGTACCTCTGGGAGACAAAATTGCAGTTTCTTGAGTGACACTTTGGGTCCTGTGTCATGTAATTGAAGAAACTGAGAGAGTCAGTGAGACAGGATTCATAGTCTTTGCTTCACAGCAACTGGTCATCTGCATATTGGAGCAATACAGAGTCGCAGGGCGGGGACCAAGACTCAAGGGTTTTACGAACTATGGTTGAAAAGGCCATTGGGGAGTCGATATACCCCTGGGGTAAATGGTTCCAGGTATATTGAGCCCCCCCGTAAGTGAAAGCAAAAAGAGGCCGGGTATTGGGGTGTACCGGTAGACTAAAGAATGCTGAATACAGATCCACTGCCGTGAAACAAGTCGCTGTGGTAGGTATACCAGTGAGGATTGAATTCACATCTGGTACTATGGGGGCAATAGGTTGTACCAGTGCGTTAACTGCTCGCAAATCCTGTGTGAAGCGCAATTGCTGGCCTCCTGGCTTAGGGACTGGGTTAACAGGTGTGTTTTATGGGGAGACAGTATGGGGAAATAATGCCTTTATCTAACAGCTCGTGTACAATGGGGCAATACCCTGTTCTTTATCTGTGGATAAGAGGTATTGTTTAATGTACACCGGGGAAGTATTAGGCTTCAAGGTCGCATCATAAGGAGAGCAATCAATAAAACCTGGGTCAGTGGATGACGTGGTCCATAAGGAAATGGGTACTTCAGAAAGTGAGGGATGTGGAAAAATGTGCTGAGGTGTAATGTCACAAGTTTTAAAACAAGTCATTGCTGGCAAACTGTCCAAAGGCAAATAACAAGGCTTTAAAACAATGTCATGTCCTTAAATCCACTCATATTTACTGTCAGGGGTAGTGATGTATGCATAGCAGGGTGTCAAATAAAGTCCAGTGATTGATGACATCTGTGCGTCCGGCTGAGGGTGGTTAGCATGATCTAGAAATTGATCATACGAATCCCAAGCCTCAATCGGAGTTTGAAATGCAATATTGACATATTCATTTTGTGTACGTGCAAAATCATAAGCTGCATACAATTGCTGTCTGATTTCCTGAGCAAACATCAGAGTGCGAAACTTCCTATTGGGGTCGTATGTATGTCTTGCAACAAAACAGGTAACATAATCTTCTTTTGGACCTGCAGGAGTGGTAATACAATAGGGAGTGTCATACACAACCCCACCCTTGTCTGTGATATGTAATGTCACACTCATTTTTCCCATAAGATCTCATCCCAGTAGATTAACGGGGCATTTTGGGATAATTAGAAAGGAATGCTGCACCTCCAAAGGGGGAATACCAGGGGACACATGTACGACTGTGGATGTTAATTTTAAAGGGGGTGTCCTTTTGCATTCCACTGGAACCCCACCAACACCAATAGAGGACTCACTTGCCTCTGTGACCGGACCCTTATAAAACCGCTGTGAAATAGATGAGCGGGTTGCTCCTGTATCAACTAAAAAATCATACAGGGTCCCGTCGACAGTAAAAGTTACCATAGGTAAATTTTCACATCGAGAGAAGAGTTTGGCCAAATATCAAATGAGGGGTTCCGTCCTCTGGCATCCCTATTGTTGAGGGTTTTGTGGTTTCCACTGGACATGCAAATTGTGCCTGGGGGGTCCTCTCTGATAATTATAGTGTGGGGGTTGTTGGGGATTTTGTGACGTGGCCTGAGGCGGTGGTTGCCATGAGCCAGTTGCCTCCATATTAGCATCCTGAAAGGGATATGGGCAGTTATTTCACCAATGTCCCATTTGGCCACACTTGAAACAGGGCCCATTATGATGAGCTCTCCCCCCTGAGTAATTACGGGGTCCTGCAAAGGATTGTCTACCCTGATTCCTACCACCTCTATCTTTTCCACGTCCCCGTCCTCCGTCAAAATACATGGTCGCGTTGGAGCGCTGCTTATTTTTCACGGGAGGGGGATAAACCCCTGCGGCATCCTTTATTCTAACACACTGATCCCATTCTGCTATATTTAGCTTATGCCACCCATCAATGCACATCCTAACTGTCTGTGCGTTGCCTAGCAACATATTATTAATTGCGTGCTGAATATACAATGGAGCAATAGCGTCATCTAGTGACAACCCACAGCCATTCTTCCAACACTCTTTAAACATTCTTAAAAAATCAGTGACAGTTTCGTCTGATTTTTGCACACACGCGATAGCCTCAGATATATCTTGTCTAGAACCATGCTCGCTTTTAAATACATCCAAGACCTGTTTCCACTTTTCTGCTATCCATTCAGACATTCCCCAATAATTGTCAATAGTTACAGTAGGATTATCAAACTGTGACTCAAGAGTTCTACACTTCTCTGTCCATTTAATACCTGCATGTTTAGTGACTAGATCTAATAAAAAAATATAATCAGAACCCACCAATTTCATGTGTTTAGTACATCTTTTTAAATACATGACCGCAGCCTCAGGGTGTTTAGTGGGGTCAGGGCAACCTTGTGCCCAGGCAGTCATAACAAGTGTATCTGGGGGTTTAATAACTACTTGTTCACCCACTGTCATAAAGGGCATAGCTACAGATGACACATTTGCAGAGGATACCTCCAGTGTTTGGGACTGGGACTCATTTGTTTTTGGAGGGTTTGTCTCACACAATACAGGGGACTCTGCAGTAGTTATTTTGCTCAATTCGTATGCAACCTCCCCAAGTTGTTTAGAAATTAAACCAAAATTAATAGATTCCTGTTCTTCTAAAGAGGAATTATCCTTGGGGATTTTAGCCTTACTATTTATCTTCCCTATTTGTTTTGCTGCCGTGTGAGATCTAGTGTTACCCGCAGGACCTGAAGTGTATTGGTCCATTGTGTCACCCTGATCAGCCTCACTCCCTGACTTATTTTCATCATCAGCTAAAATAGCTGCGCTGTGGAATGGGGATGCAATTTGGGACGTGACCTCGGACGTGACCTGAGACGCAACCTGAGATCTTTGGTTATACATTGATTGCTGGGCTGCGAGGATTATATCTTCAACCGCAAATGCCACTGACAGTGAGGGAGGGAGTTGTGCGAGGGCTGAAATATTAGGGTAAATAGAGGGAATGTATGGTGGAGGGGCTGTGGGCATACTCGGGGCAGTTGCACCTGGTATAGCAGATGGGCATAACAAGGGACATACTGTTCTATCGAGGGATACTTCACAACCATAAGGCGCAATCTTAACCCAAGCACTGCCACTTTCCCTCATATATTTATGATTCCACTTGGGGTCACCTCCAAACCATAACCAATCAGGGTCTCCTCCCAAACATGTCCCTTTTATCATAAGTACATGAAAGTCATCAAAAGAGCCATCCCGGGGAAATGGGTTACTAGATTCCATTTTTCTGACCAGCCGGCCAAATTATCCACAAACGGATCACAATAATAATCCCCAATTAATTCTATTGCAAATTCTTTAGGGCTTTGGTCTGGCTTCCGTTTACAGGGGATAACTTGCTGTGTATTTTTCTTAACATTTTTCTTTTTATTAGTCTTATACTTTATAATATCTGTTTTATTAGACGACGAAATGTTAGTGCCCATAATGAGTTTATACAGGAAAGAAATCTTAACATTTTATGCGCACGTATTAATAAACAATTATTAACTTAACTTTAAACAATACTTACCTTCACTTAACTTTAAACAATTCTTAACTTAACTTAACTTTAAACAATCCTTAACTTAACTTAACTTGCCATCCTATCTGAAACCATATACCGTCCGTTTTATTTAAACAACTCTTTGTTATATAACAATAGGGGCTTCAACCCTTTGTTATATAAATCAGGGACTTACCCTCGATTAAACAATAGGGACTCTCACCCTTTGTTACATAAATCAGGGACTTACCCTCGATTAAACAATAGGGACTCTCACTCTTTGTTACATAAATCAGGGACTCACCCTCTATTAAACAATAGGGACTCTCACCCTTTGTTCTTTTGCCCTTATACATTTAGGTTGCTTAGTTTCGCAGAGGAAAAGGTGAGAAACAAACAAAAAGAATCTTTACTCACCCTTTTTCCTGTGCGAAATTCCACTTCTGTCACCAAAACTGTTAGATCTCTACAGATCAGGTCATCTTTTCAGGGCAAGCTAAATAGACACACACACAATTTCTCCCGGGAGCATCATACGGCACGGATATGTGTTTGTCTCAAATAGTATAGCAGACGGGCCCGGAGCTGTGAGAAATCAGAGGAGACTATGGCTGACTTCTTACAACTGGCTGTAATGGTTCACAAAGCAGTTTTTTATACATAAGGCAGGGACAAAAAAACGTTGTCATCTGTTACAAATATGGATTACACATCTAAATTTACATGTAACCTTCACATAATGCCTTTTCTGTAAATCTTAAAACATTTAACTGCTGAGCAAGAGATATACAATTGTGTCTTATAAGGCAGTCCTGTCTTCTGGTAGTCTTGCTTTAACAGCATATGACAAGCTCAGAACAGATGCTTTCCAAGCTATTTACAATAGTGTCTGAGAAATAGCAAGGCCAGCATCTACTGTTTAACCTTATCAATCCCTGAGGGGAACAGAGCTGACAGGAGACAGTTTTACCTCACACACACACACATACACACACACACACACACACACACACACACACACACACACACACACACACACACACACACACATATATATATATATATATATATACAGTGGTCGACAAATCACCAAAAAATCTACTCGCCGAACAAAAAAATCTACTCGCCACCTAGTATCACACGTGTGCTGCTTAGGCCAATAGGAGCTCGCCACGATGTTAAATCCACTCGCCCGGGGCGTGCAAATGTATAGGTTTGTCGAACACTGTATATATATATATATATATATATATATATATAGTGGTAATTTTTGGGGTTCCTTAGAGCTTTCTGGGTATGTGTGTGTTTTTTTTTCTGGTGTTTTGATTTGCAATTCTGGTGCTTATTTGGTATTTGCTTTATTGATTTCTGTACATTTTTTGTGTTTACTTTTTTATAGTTGTTTATTTGGTGATTGTTTTGATTGAATTTGATATTGTTGGTAGTTGTTTATTTTTTAGGTTGACAATTGACTGTCATAGTGGTAAATTAAATCCACCCATCTCAGGGACACTACCCCAACTACCCATTGATTGGCACAGTGTTAAAGCATGCCCATATTATATGGGCATGATGTACCACTGTTCAATCAACTGTTTTCTTGGCATTTGTAATGTGCATATTTATCATGTAATGTGTTTTAGTTTGGGCCTATTTTTTTTTTTTTTAGCTTCCCCATTTATTGCTATAGTGGCAAAGCATGTCAATATTATATGGGCATGCTTTTAACACGTTGTCAATAAATGGATAGTGGGGGTAGTGTCCTCGGGGTGGTTGGTTAGGCCTCCCGGGTGGGTAGCGGGGGAGGGTTGGTTAACCCCTTAATTACTATAGCGGTTACTAAACGCTAAGGTGATTAAGGAGTTAAGGTTCACTAAATTGTATTTTTGATTTTGATGAGGAGGCGCCTTTTCATCCACTGGAGGCACTGCATATACCCCGTATACCCTCCCCATTACCAGAATTGACCTGCATGCCGCCAGCACCATTCAAACCACCAGATGCAATGTCTCCATGATATACCCTTTTCTTGGACAATATTCCTGCTGAGGATGCGATGAGGACCCCAGAAAGGGCACAGGTACCACAGGACAACAGCATCCTCCCAGATCATCTACCCACACCTGCTAACGGAAGCACGCCCTCTGCACACAGGAGTGTACCACTGCTAAGGCAACCAGCAATGCGGCACAGTCTGGTCCCTGACATCAGGCTTACCGATCTCCCACAGGACACCCTCAAGAGATACCGTAGAAGCAGCTCAGGACAGGTTCACAAATTAGACATGATAATTTGTAAACACCACGTAACATTTGATCAGCAAAATCTGTGGTGCCGAAATGAATTTTGATGGCATGAGGGGCAAGAAGTCGATTCCTGATAATTTACAGAAAACTATTGTGGATGGAGTCAAGCACAATTTCAATATGAACGCGCTTGTTTTCAAAGCTTTGAAAGACAACATCAATGCCCTTTTGCGGCATAATAATGTTCATGGCTGGAGTTCCAAGGTGTTTGGGGATGTCTACCTGTACTATTAATTTTAAAATAAAAATGCACCTAAAAATGTTTTTAATATAATAAAAAAGTGATTAACAAATTTTTAATTGACTGTTCCGCTTATGTATTCATTGTTTATTGCTTCTTTTATGTTTTGCATGTTTGGGTCCGGGCAAAGACAACATGCAGGACACACACCGTGTTGCAGGAAACTCGTCCATTAATACTGCCAGGTAATATACTGTACTTTAAACCTAGCCATGTCTTTTCTTCTCAAACAAACAAAAAAAACCTCAGAATGTGATCATATAAGGTGCAATTATTAATATTGAATATTGTCTCTTTCTTTACAGGCCAAGATGTCCAAAAGAGCCAGACAGTTTGAAGAAGAAAAAAAAAGAAGATTGTAAATTTGGAAGAAAAACAGCAAAATGTGTGGTGCTCTGAACGAAAGTCTATAAAGTAAAATCACAGTAGCTTGATTGAAGAATCCTATGGGTTAAACTCCCCCGTGGAAGAATATGGGATATACCCCTTGGACAAAAAACAGATAACAGCTCCAAATGTAGCTCCAAGATATAACCGACAAGTGGACTAGGATCCCCACAGGCACTGTAGTAAGGGACCTCACAATAAAGTGATCACACATGTTGCATCGGATTGGAGAATGTCCCGATAAGGAAATAATAACTCACTCTGAGTAGGCTTGTTATCCTTGTCGTCACTGCTGTTGTGTTTTCTTCCACACATGAGGGGTGTGCATCCGTTTTTTCAATGGTCCTGAAGAAATGCAGATGGGAAAAAGCAGGCACCAAACACACAGGATCCAAAAATGTAAATAAAGGAAATCCAATAAGACCTAGTTCCCATAAAGGATAATTTAATGAATTCTACAAAGATATACAAGCATTATGGGGTACAGAGCCCCCCACCAACGCGTTTTGAGCGCAAGCTCTTTTTCAAGGTGACTAGAGGTACTCACCTAGCCGTTTTTTGTAGTCCCCAGAAGCGCGCCAAAATCACCTGCCATTCACTTCCTGAAACTCTCAGGAACGACGTCTGCGTGATGACATCAGCGCACGACAGGGGGAGTGCAAAAAAACATTCAAGAAATGACAACTTTATTGACAACATTACAACGGACAATCATAATGTTAAAAAATACCGGCCAAGGTACCAGGCATGCCTTCTATTAGTTAAAACCACTAAAATCGGGTACTTAGGACCACATAAAAAGAAATATCAGAAGAAATTGTGAATATTCCTAATAAAAACAAAAGATGACATACCTAAACAAATGGATAGATCAGTTGATAATCTAATAAGTGCATATATAAACACCAGGGTGTAAATAAAGTTAGTTTATCTGTACTTAAGAAAACACATAAAGAAACTTTTTTTATATCCGTTTGACTGATGAAAAAGTATAATGTAGTATATTTGGGAGTGACTGTAATATGGTCAAAAATGATCATCTATGAGTCTGGAGTGTAATACCAGACAATATATATACTTCTCAATAGAATAGCAAAATAAGCCATAATAGACCATAATGAAGGGAGAGTACCTATAACCTGATTATAAGAATATTGATATACTCAAAGATCTTTAAAACCAAGTGGTTGTAACCTCAGTGGGTACAAGTGTGGACAAATGTATATTGAATGAAGGGAATCCTATCTTTTATGGATGTTGAGAGAGATATAAACCAGTCAATCATGATTCACTAAAGACACAACATATTACAAGGATAGGTCAATGTAAAATGATCAATGTAGAAAGGGTGTCAGGTCCCAGTCAGAGTTCAGGCCACAGGGAGTTCTAGTTTTTAATGTAAATATCCAATAAAGCTCACGCTTATCTAGGAGTTCAACCCTGTTGCCACCTCTGACTGGCATAGGCACATGCTCTATCCCCATATACGTGATCTTATATCTGAAAGAAAGAAACAAGAATTAGTTCCGAAGCAGACATGAATTATTTAAATGACAGAATCAATACAGGGACCATATATCCACATCCTCATTTAACCCTTTAGGGGTGTGGGATTCTAATTTGTAAATCCAGAATGTTTCTTGGATAGAGAGATTCTTAATTCTATCACCACCTCTCCTCCCTAAGGGGACAGTGTGTATACCCTTAAATCTAAGGGAAGATGGGTCTTTTTTATGGTGTACAGAGAAATGCCGAGACAAACTGTGCTTATCATAACCATTTTTAATATTCCTAATGTGTTCCTGCATGCGCACTTTCAAACACCTTTTAGTGTGACCAACATATTGGATATTGCAGGAACATTCAATCAAGTAAACCACGTGGGTGGTATTGCAGTTTATAAATTCTTCAATTTTAAACTCCTCATGATTAACTAATGATTTAAAAGTTTTCCTCTCTTTATGTAGATAGTGGCAAACAGAGCACTTACCACATGCATAATTACCTACAGATTTATTTAGCCATAACTTATCCCTATTATGGATTGGTGGAAAAATATCACTAGGAGCCAAGGTATTTTTAAAATTCTTAGCTCTCCTGTAGATGAATTTTGGTGCTGGTGGGATGTGGCCACCTAAAAACACATCCCTATTTAATATTGCCCAATGTTTTTTAAAAATGTCCTCAATTTTAACACTCACAGAATTAAAGGTAGTCACAAATGGAATATCAAGAGACCCAGTGACAAGAGGTGATTCCTTTCTCTTTGGTAATATCATGTGGTCTCTATCCATTCCCCTCACTATATCCAGGTATTTCAACAGGTCTTTTTCCAAATAACCCCTATCTAGAAATGTATGCAAAAGTATGTTAGCCTGTTCCTCAAAATCAACGGTGGAACTTCAATTTCGCTTGATTCGAACAAATTGGCCCCTAGGGATATTGGAAATCCATGATTTTTTATGATTATTGGAGGCCATAAGTAGGTTATTACTGTCCACTTCTTTGAAGAATACCTTTGTGGTTACTTCCCCAGTACTCGTGGCAGTTAAATTGAGATCAAGGAAATTGATAGATCGCTCATTGGAAATGTGGCTGAAGATCAAGTTCATATCATTATCATTAAGATAATCTATGAAATGTAACAATTCTTGATCATTACCATCCCACACACACAGGATGTCGTCGATAATGGTTTTTATATCACAACATTCCTACTGTAGGGGTTGTTGGTCCAAATCCTCTTCCTCTCCCAGTCTCCCATATACAGGTTCGCGAAACTGGGGGCAAATCTAGTCCCCATTGCAGTTCCGCAAACCTGCAAGAAAAACTGGGACAGAAAGAGAAAATAATTATGTGTTAATATGAATTCAATTGCTTTTAGTATGAATTCCACATTCAGGGGTGCAGTAAACTGTCTTCCTCCAGGACCAACCTTATCGCCGATAAACCCTTGTCGTGTGGGATGTGGATATATAACGCCTGGATGTCACAAGTCAACCACTTATATGACTTCTTCCATTCGAAGCCAGAAAAAATCTGAAGCACCGATGAAGTATCTTTCAAATAAGCAGGCATTTTAACTACATAGCTTTGTAAAAAGAAATCAACATACTGTGAGAGGTTGGATGTGAGTGACTGGATGCCTGAGATGATAGGGCGACCAGGGGGTTAACTAAAGATTTAGGAATCTTGGGCAAATGATAAAAAATAGGTACTCGGGGACATTCTGAATATAAAAAATCAAACTCTAATTTAGAAAGTACCAATTCATCCGTAGCTACTGTAAGAAGCTGTTTTAAAAAAGCTGTATACTCTACAGTTGGATCTTTAGCAATTTTAATATAAAAAGCTTGATCTCCAAGGAGGCGGTTGGCCTCAGCCTCATATACCTTACGGTCCTGGAGGACCACACCGCCCCCCTTATCAGCTTGCCTGAATTTAAATTAGAATTATCTTTTAAACATCTTAAGGCTATATTTTCATTAAAACTAATATTATGTTTAATACTCTTAGCTTTAAAAGTTTTAGTTAATTCGAGGAACTCACTGTTAACCATATTGAACAATGTTTCCACGTGGTGGCCCTTGGATTGGGCAGGGTAAAATTTTGACCTTGGTTTAAAAGGTGTATGTTTACACACAAGGTCATCTCCCTCATTCTCCAATATGGTCAAAGTTTGTACTTCAGGTTTTTTGATTGAGTTCTCTTGATCAGTTTTGATAAAGTGTCTCTTAAGCGTAACATTTCTCGTAAACTTATGCAAGTCTTTATACTGTACAGTTGAAACCCATCTGGTCCGTTAGATTTAGAGAAGGTAAGACCTCTACTAAGTACCCATTTCTGATCCTCTGTCAGTATAGTGGTTGAAAGGTTAAAAATACCACGCATTATTTGGGACTCTTTTCTGTAGTGATCTTTTTTCTTGCACTCTGGTTCCTCCTCTTGTCCCTCTCCTGACAACACTCTTTTTTTCTTTTGTTTTTCTGGAGATGGGGCTGGGTTTTTTGATTTGGATGTTTTCTCTATAGGGGAGAGGAATCTTTTTCTCAGACTCTCTAAAAAATGAAGCCCTTGGGGGGATTTAGGTGTAGCAGTTTTATTATATATATATTTATAGTTTAATATATATATAAACTAATTCTTGTTTCTTTCTTTCAGATATAAATCTTTGCCATTTGTTATTTTTATGGTTAATTTTAGTATTGTGTTTTATGCAGCTTTTTAAGTATTAAAAATAAAATGTTTTTTTTTTTTGTTTTTTTTAAGGCAGCTCTGATTTTGCAGCTGTACTGCATTAGCATGGTACATAGTGATTCATTGATACTACTAAATTGTTAACCAATCATATGGTTTTTAATGGTATAAACTCTGATACAGATATCATGTGTTTTATTCCCTGAAGAAGTGGCCTGTTGAGCTACGAAACGCCGCGTTAATAAAGCTCTTTTATTTTTCCCATATCAGCCTTCACTTCCTTTTTTGGTGCTGTGCGGCGCTTTCACTCTTCTTTAAGAGATTATCCTTGCTGATTCATTGCGCGCCTGCACGCCGAGTCACTGCTGGGTGTTCCTGGCTGTCGGGTCTGCCGTGACGTCACTCAGAAGCACCATCCATGCCGCCGGTCAGGTGACCACCCTCCGCATCGGCGGGTAGCGGGTTGGCGGTGAAGCAACGAGATCCTGCGACGGAGAGACCCCAGCCTATCCAGGAGGAGCGGGAGCATACAGCACAGCAAATTGCAAAGACCGGACATCAAGAATTATACGTGAGTTTCCCGTGTTCCAGCCTGATAGTGCTCTTGGTGAGCCGGTTGGGGGGAAGGATACACTTTTCACACGGCTAGATGGTTGAATATAGCCGGGGTCTATGAGATTCATTGTATCATTGCTCACCAGCAGGACTATGCTTTATTCTGAGCGCCTGGAGGGTTAGTCCATTGATTTACCCATTTGTATACTAGTTTAATATATATATAAACTAATTCTTGTTTCTTTCTTTCAGATATAAATCTTTGCCATTTGTTATTTTTATGGTTAATTTTAGTATTGTGTTTTATGCAGCTTTTTAAGTATTAAAAATAAAATGTTTTTTTTTTTGTTTTTTTTAAGGCAGCTCTGATTTTGCAGCTGTACTGCATTAGCATGGTACATAGTGATTCGTTGATACTACTAAATTGTTAACCAATCATATGGTTTTTAATGGTATAAACTCTGATACAGATATCATGTGTTTTATTCCCTGAAGAAGTGGCCTGTTGAGCTACGAAACGCCGCGTAGGAGAGATACCATTCAACCTATATACTTTTATTATTCATACACTACCGACACACTTTATTAAAGTGTGGCCGGTACCGCAAGCCGGGAGATTTCCCGGCTTGCTAGTGGCCGCCCCTCGGCGTGCCGCGCGTCATAGACGCGCGGTCACGCGTCTTCGGGACCCTGCGCCCCCTGCACGCGCGTCCAGGGCTCCCCGAGGGAGCCCTGGTGTCCCGCGATCGCGGGACGGCGGCAGGGGGTTCCGGGGGACCCGGCGGACCCGACAGCGGTAGGGAGAGCGCCCCGATCGGAGGGCGCTCTTCCGCTGCTTCGGCGCGCGCCCGTCACCCTCGGGCGCGCGCCAGGCTACTGCTGCGGCCAAGAACGGGCAAATGCTCGAATAAACTTGGCCGCAGCAGTATTCCAAGGTGTATTTTATTGTTGTCAAACGGTTTGCTGAACACCGAGTTGATTTCCTCTTCTGCGCATGAGCCGCGCTGTTGCCTGCCTCTGTGGTTGCCAAGTGAGGTCTGAATCATTACTGGCAGACGCTGTTACTCAAAGCAGAGCGGGCGCTCTGACATCACAGAAGGGCCCACGGGACCACGCCATCACGCTGCCTGACTGATCGGGAAACACAGTGAGGTCTGCAGAGGAACCTGTGTACTACTTGTGAGCAAAGGACAACCACTCCCCAGGATCCACCAAGTGTATTGACGCTATTGACAGGACATTGAGACTGTGGCAGAGTCATCAATTATCTGGCATTTCACCTATCTGTAGGTGGAAAGGAGAGTGAAGCTCTGGTGGTTCCTGATTGCATACGCTTGTAACTGCCACTTGTGGCTCTATGCTTGATTAATCTACCATGATGTATGCATAACCTTGAAACACCTTATATATAAACATAGTTTATTACATTTTTCACGATGAGTGTTGTGCGCTTTGTTTGTTTTTTTGTTACTAGGATCTCAGCTGTGACTGCGGGACCACACTAGAAGCAAGATGAATCAGCTCTCAGCTGCAACCTGCAGTCTTGACGGCCTCCGTTGGGCTCAGTCACAGTGTATATAACAGTGTCCCAGGGGAGCAGGGGAAGGGCTCCATTTGCACTGTGAGAGAGAGCGTACTTGGCGTTCAGCGGCTGGTGTATACGCCACCACACAGCTGAGCAGGGGAATCCCAGGTTGTCGCAATCGGGGGGCAAGGCTAGATGCAGCGCGACAATTTACGTCACTGCTGGAACCACCAATCAGAGAGGCCCTACGTGTTTCGTCGCTGAAAAGCAACTTCATCACTGCTTACTGTAGATTTGTAAAAAAGCAGAGCAATACCAAACAAAGGTAGTTTTGGAAAAATGGAGAGATGCGTTTCCATAGGACATTAAAAATAAATTGAATGGATCATAATATAAAATGGAGGCATGTAGCCCACCACCTACGTGTTTCATGCCGTAGCGATTTATCAAGGTACAAAAAAAAAACATATATACCGGAGTATTTAAATGTTCTGCGTGAACCGCTGCCACCAATCCACTCCCAGCCGGGGGAACCTCCTGATGAACAGAGCAATTAACGTTAAAAAAAAAAAAGAGAGAGAGAGATTACTAGATACAGTGTAAGTACTATACATTGATTTCCTGATATAGATATATATATATGTATATGAAAACACAGAAAAAAGACTAACAGAATCCCTAAGTATAGCACTATGGGGGCTATGCACTAAGCTCACGGCTTTTGCGTCCCGATGAAAACAAAAAGCACATCCGTTAAAAAGTGAAGCCGGAGACGCGATTCACTAAGGCCTTGAGCCCATTTTCTAACGTACGGGCTCAAAACAGCCACAGTGTATGGGTTGCTTTTTTCCCCTGCTAGCGTTCTTAAACTTTACGTACACTAGCTGATAGAAAAAAAGACGCTTGTAACATTTGCATGGAGATTTGGCATCTCCATGCAAGGCTGTTACAGGCGATCGTACACTAAATAAATATATTTTAATAATAGTGTATATGAGCAGGGGGTCTCAGGACCTAAACCGCATTGGTTTAAGGTCCGGGGGCCCCCTACTTCAGGAGATACAGGCCCCATTATGGGGTGCCGGTATCCCCTGCACTTTCAAGCTCCCGCGTCACGTGACCGGGATATTTACATTCTTCAGGGGATACCGGCATCCAATAACGGGGCCAGTATCTCCTGTAGTAGGGGGCCCCCGAGGCTGAAACCAATGCGGTTCAGCTCAGAAGACCCCCTACACATCTACACTACTGTCAAAATACACATATCAATAAACAATCATTCCTTACCGTAGCGGCTATCTGCAATGGTAATGAAGCTGCATTAATATACATTTTAATAATAGAGTGCGGGAGCAGAGGGTCCCCTGAGCTGAACCGCATTGATTTCTGCCTCAGAGACACCCTGCTTCCCGGGCAAGGTATGGGGCATCGATGCCAGTGTCGCCGCCATCTTTATAGCGTCCCATACACGACGTGGACGCTATAAACATGGCAAATACGGTGCCAACTGAGTGTGATTTTTTTCCTGTGTAACTATATGAGTTGGGCACCTGCCAGTAACAGTATATCAAATTTCCCTGCGAGGGGTCAAAGTGTTTGGTCCACGGTTTTTGGCCCATTCTGTGGATGTTTTTTCAATACTAGCCGTATCATATGCTTGTAATGTGAATGAACCCTAAAGCTCAGCGCTAAGACCGTTAATGTGTATTTTACAATGAATAAATAAACAACTTATACTTATGTGAAGGCTGCCACAGGGTCCCTGCCTAACGAATTTCCCACAAATACGTATATCCAACAATTTTACACAAAATGCAGTAACCCGGCGCCCCAATAGACAACAATACCCCAGTCCAAATGTCAGTCCATATGGTAGGTTGAAAGTTCTTTACATAATTCTTGTTGTGGAAGAAGTGATGGTTCAGTTGCAGATTATTGCTTCCGTGCTCCTCCTATAATGCAATAAACAAAAGAGAAAAGACCATTGCGCAGCCACACGAACCACTGAACGCCTCCAAAAAAGGATTTATAATAATAAACTTACAAACATGTTGTGTCAGTGTTCCTTTGAGAGAATCTGTGCTTTAACCAACTTCTTTTTTCTGATATCACGAACCCCACGTGTTTTCCTTTAAATGTCAGTTCACTCTTCTGTTCTCTCACAGCATCTCCCCTTAGGGGTATACCCCGTGTGTTCCCGGAAAGGAAATAACAAGGGAAATGATGGTGCAGATTTGATAAAATTTAATGACAATAAAATAATAAAAACAGCCAAATGCTTACTTACATAAGCCAGGCTGTGAAAAGACAGCTGACAATGTGCCGTCCGCAGCTTGATACAGTCTGGGGCAATGGTCCCTGTGGTAACTACACTCTCACTCCTCACAAACCCCGGTGTTGGCGTCAGACTCTGCGCAGCTGCCTGTTAACGCCCCCCTTCCCGGTTCTCATGTGCTAGTGCAGCTTGTGTAGCTTGAGGTGTTGCAACCAGTACTTGCGTGTTGTTTCTGCTCCCTGCTCAACGAGGCAAACGCCTCTCTCAGCACAGTTTGATGACGTCACGCTGCCGCCAAATCTTTCCCAGCTGATCTCCTAGCTACTGACGGACGTGCCCGCTCCAGCTCCTCCCTCTCCAAACGCGTTTCGTGACGCAATGCGGTCACTTCATCAGTGGTCCATAGGGAGAACAGATCCAGAGTTCTGTAAAAGATGGATTGCGATATTAAACAAATGTGCATTTGATCTGGTCATTTTAGTTATTGATCAATCAAGTAAGGAAATTGTTAAGATCAAAAAAGAGATAGATGCAATTTACTCCAAACATGGAACAACACTAGAGACTGACACCTCTACTAATTGGACGGACAAAATACAGTCCTCCATAGATACATATAGAAACAACCTCATCAAATATAAGAGAGAGAAACTTAAAACTGTTCAATCGGATTACAAAGATCGCAAAGTATACAGATGGCTGCTGGGGTTGAGTGATCTACCCACAGGTGCACAGGGTCAGCAGAGGGGCCAGTCCGCCGGAGACGTGGGGCGTATAAAAAGTCTGGGTATAATACCAGTGACACGGACTTGCAGGAGGAAAACCAGGCGAGGAGGCCGAAAGACGGCGATATCCGGAGCGCTACCCAAACAGGGGGAGAGGTTCAAAACAGCAACCCAGGAAACGGTAATTTTCAATCTTTCCAATCATGCCCTCTCGTTGGCTGAAACGAGTGTTTTACACAAAGGTCTTGGCTTCGTGCCAACTTACAAACAGGACCCATTTAAGTGGGAAGTGGACCTCTTTAAATTGAACAGACACCTGAAGCTTAAAGATTTCTTCTCAAGACCAGAAGCAACCCCAGCTCCCGATCCAGTAAGATCCTGCTTCAAGCCAAGAAGTACGTTTGATCCACAAGTGTCTAATCCTAGTATTGCAACCTTTATGAACCTGCTAGGAAAAGCTACAAGGAGTAAGATCAAGACGCAAAAAAACAGCTTCTATAATTTGACGAATGAGGAGAGACTGGCTGTCAAATCCTTGAGAAATAACAAAAGTATCATCATCCGTGCCGCCGATAAAGGCGGGGGAATCGTCATTTTGGATTACCTCTACTACAAAGAGGAGGTGTTGCGCCAACTGGGAGACACTGAAACGTACAAACAGTTGGTCAAAGACCCTACTGTGGCTTGTAAAGCAGAAATTGATGCAATAATACAAATGGGTATATCTAATGGGTGGATCTCGGAAGATACCGGCGGATTCCTTACCCAGCAACATCCAAAGATGCCTGTTATGTATACGATCCCTAAGATTCACAAATCTACAACACACCCGCCAGGTCGACCAATCATCTCGGCTCGGACGTCCCTGTGCCATCCGATTTCGCAATACGTTGACTTTTATCTACAACCGTTGGTGGCTGGCATGGCTACATATGTCAAGGACACTACTAATTTCATGGAGCATATCAACAATCTAGCATTTGATCCATCTGGGTGTGTATTGGCTACCCTTGATGTAGTAAGTCTTTACACGAATATCCCGCATAAAGAGGGCTTGGAGGCTATACGGAGTAAGTTGATAACAAGAACTTCACAGACCGGCCCCCCGTCGGAATTCCTACTACTCCTGATAGAAGTTATTTTGAATAAAAACTTCTTCAGGTTTGAAAAATCATACTACTTACAGCTAAGTGGGACAGCCATGGGCTCAAACATGGCACCATCATACGCCAACTTATACATGGACATGTATGAGCAAACCCACATTTTATGCGATGCGCCCAATGCACAGTACATCAGAAAGTTTTTACGCTACATTGACGATATTTTCATTGTTTGGAGTGGTACTATTATAGAACTACAGAATTTTGTGAACCATCTGAACAACATTCCATCGAAAATACGTTTCACGTTGTGTTATAGTGAACTTGAGATACCATTTTTGGACACCATGGTGTACAAAGCAGGTGATAAATTAGCTACAAGGCTATATCAAAAAATAACTGATAAAAACACACTCCTTTATGCTACTAGCCATCACCCGGCCCCATTGAAAAAAGGTCTCCCGTATTCACAATTACTAAGAGTGAAGCGAATCACTAGCGATCCGGATGAGATGGAATCAGCTCTCATCAACATGGCGAACAGGTTCCTTGAGCGGGGATACAGCCCTGTCGATGTCAAAGATGCCCTTGACCGTGTGATCCTAATAGACAACGCAGATCGTGAAAATAATAATCTGGGAGAGCAAACTAATAAAACAAGATTTAATGTTATTAGTACATTTAGCACTGCATCCCCATGCATACAACGCAGTATTAGAGATAATTGGCACGTTTTAACAAACGATGATAAGATAGGCAAACACTTTCGTGAACCCCCCTTGTTTTGTTTCCGCCGTGGTCCGTCCATTGGGGATATGATCACGCAAGCAGATCCAACTGACAAATATAGCAAGGACAAAACATGGCTAATTCAAAAACCTGGGGCTTACAGGTGCAAGGGGTGCACAAACTGCCAGTATATGCAGGTGGGGCCTTTCTATTGCCATCCACATAGTGGGACTAAAATCAAAATTCACCAACATCTGAATTGTGAATCAAAATTTGTTATATATTTGATTAAATGTCCATGTGGTTTACTCTATATTGGGAAAACAGTGCGGATGCTTAAAGAGCGTATAGCCATTCATCGATCTACAATTCGAAAAGCTTTGTCTATAGACGCCAAGGATTTGGAGTTTAAATGCCTCCCTGTTGCCAAACATTTCAGGGACTTCAAACACTCTTTGGCAACATTTAGGTGCATGCCCATCATGCAGATCCAAGCGCCCACTAGAGGGGGCGATAGAAACAGACTTTTACTGCAAAGTGAAGCGAGGCATATCTTTGAGCTGAAGACAGTGGCGCCTTTTGGCCTGAACGAAGATTTTTCGTTGGGGTGTTTTTTGTAATGAAATCTTGATCTTGACATTTTGTGTTTGATGAAAAATTGTTTTCTGTATCACTTTTTTGGAATTTTTTCTCTTTTAGGTGTTATTTCTTTATGTGCCCTTGTTATGTTATCCTCACGAGGTCACTCCCGGGTGATGGTGTGTGCATCGAGCTTGTTGATATTGTCCCACTTCGAGAATTCTGATACATTATGGTGCATTTGATATTGTAATATGTCTAATATGTTGTTTCAACATGTCAGTGATATGCTGCTCTAGGACGGAGATAGTTAGAGGAGTGCGACTTTTATCGTTGCTCCAGTTGGACCTACTGTTGTCTATTAGATTGTGACATGTTAGACCAACACGTCATATGCCTAGTGGTCCCTCTATTTAGGAATAGAATGGTTTGAACATACATTGTATCACTTTGTCGATTTTAGACTGTATTGGTCAATGTAATTATAGTATTTATTATAGTGGAACAGTTAAAACACTACACTGTATTTTGATGCACATATTTTTATACATGATAGTTTTATTTATATTTATTTTTCTTTGGGTTATGTAGTAATGTGTTGGAGCATGTCTTCTTGGGTATGATGTAGGCTTAGGACATGTCAGCAGTACACTGCATAATAGAGTTCTATATTTGCATTTGCAGTTACAGATTAGAGCCTATTCTGGTGCAGCCCCAGTTGTCACCAGTCCTCCTCGCTTTGCCAGTGTCACGTTGACCATAAGATGTTTTGGTTACATCATTGCGCATGTGCGCTTATGCTTGATATAGGGATATATTCAAGCACACAGGGAGACACAGGCACTACGCGTTAATACACTGTGGGGCTCTGTGGGGTTCACGAATGCGCGAACCGTCACAACGCAGATACAGGGACACAGTGATCTCTGGGCAGCAGCCCATTATAGCTATCGCGGGACACGGTGCGGTTCGCGCATGCGCGAAGCGTGACTAGGTTTGCTCTATTTGCTTTATGTGCTACACCAGCCACCGTAGTTGCTTTTGAACAGTCCGATCAGCATATCCAAGATAGCGATGCGTTCCAACACATGCCTGCGGGTCACAGCGGCGCGGTTTCGCGGGCAATCTTGTCCTTACACGGGTGAGTTCATTTTATTTTTTAATTAGTATGGGTACATAAGGGGGATCAGTAGCATTCACATATTGCACGTCCCTGAGGAAGGTCACGCTTGATTGATCGAAACGTTGGAGGTGGTGCCATGTTACACTGAATACAATTTTATTAGACCTACTGGACTGTGTGCTGTCTCGTTTTTTCCAGACTCCAATCTGGTAAAATCTACTTTTTATATATACACTACCGACACACTTAATCACACTGCGGCCAGATCCGCAAGCCGGGAGATTTCCCGGCTTGCTAGTGGCCGCCCCTCGGCGTGCCGCGCGTCATAGACGCGCGGTCACGTGTCTTCGGGAGCGTGCGCCCCCTGCACGCGCGTCCAGGGGCTCCCCGAAGGAGCCCTGGTGTCCCGCGATCGCGGGACAGCGGCAGGGGGTTCCGGGGGACCCGGCGGACCCGGCAGCGGTAGGGAGAGCGCCCCGATCGGAGGGCGCTCTTCCGCTGCTTCGGCGCGCGCCCGTGTATATATATATATATATATATATATATATATATATATATATATATATATATATACACACAGTGGTTGACAAATCACCAAAAAATCTACTCGCCACACAAAAAAATCTACTCGCCACCTAGTATCAAACGTGTGCTGCTTGGGCCAATATTTACTCGCCCGGGGGTTAAATCCACTCGCCCGGGGCGAGCAAATGTATAGGTTTGTCGCACACTGTATATCCCCCTGAGGAAGGTCCCATTCTGTAGGACCGAAACGTTGGGTTTCTGGATGTATTTTTGCTTTCACTAATACACTTTGATCTTCAACATTGAGTGCTGTCTCTTGTTTACCAATCCTTGGAACGGTAACGTATAACTATATATATATATATATATATAATACTGAGCTGCCTAAGACATGCAGATGAGCATACAGTTGTTTTTGCATATATATATATATATATATATATATGCAACTATATATATATATATATATATATAAAAATATATATACAAATATATATATATATATACATATAAATATATATAACTAGCATAATAAAATAAATAAAGTTCTACTGACCTTTGAGAAAGGTCCCACTGGGGGACCGAAACGTCGGTTTTTGTGTCTTCTATCAAATATAGAAAATTCATGATTTACTTACCTGCGTGCTGTCCCTTGATGTCGTGTTGCAACCGGTATCGCATGGTCTGTTATTGCTTTATGGGATAAGCACCAAAACTTATTTACTTGCATATGGTGTTCCGGCTGTGCATTGGATTATACATACATATATATATAAAATACAAGAGTTACATGGTAAAATTGATGGTGCAAATAAATGGTTAGTATTGTATAATGAAAAAATAAGTTAAAAAAACTAATATTACAGTACAGTGTGTCCTTACAAAAAGTAGGGGCATTACAAATTTGAGCGACTCGTATCCTCGTAACATACAACATAAACAATATAAAACAAATATATAAATATTATTGTAAATATTTTTAAAACGATATGCAATAAAACAAAATAAAAAGAGATACAATTGTTTTATATATATATATATATATATATATATATATATATATATATATATATATATATGTATATATATACTGTACATATAAATAGAATATTAAAATTAAATAGGAACATAAATAATATTGCATCTAGTTACAGTATTTGAATATTAAATAAATGCTACCGTCTATGTTTAAATTCAGTACTGAGGGGAGCAGAGTATCCCAATTATGGATTCAAAATATCTCTCAGCAACATAATATGTTGAAGTGAACTCCACCACATTCATGTTGACAATATCTGTCCCCTCAACTCATAGAGGTTGTGTAGAAAGGCAGATTTGGCGGTTCTAGACCACTGGGAGTCCTTCTCTGAGGTGCTATCTTTATAGTCGGGATGGAGAGCACCTCAATGAAAAGGATTCTTTGGCGGGTCTTAGTGAGAAGGTAAGAAATTTGAGGAGTGTTACACAAGGAATTAATCAGATTCAGTGGAGAAAAGCACATGCTCAAACTATTAAAATGTTCAAAATATAAATGATCAAATTTGGATTCTTCGAATCCAAACCATTATCCCAAATGTTCATGCCCGACTCCAAACTGAATCTGAGGCTAAACCTCATTTTCAATTCTGCCTTGAAAGGTTATTCCACATGAAATATTATTCCCATGGCCTATTTTACCTTAATAGACAGTGCCACCCTTCCTGATTGAGATTGGCAACATCCTGCAGATGTTGCGGCATCACCTCCCCGCTGTACAGTCACAACTAA
This sequence comes from Ascaphus truei, assembly GCF_040206685.1. NCBI lineage: Eukaryota > Metazoa > Chordata > Amphibia > Anura > Ascaphidae > Ascaphus > Ascaphus truei. The sequence continues at coordinate 393,483,873 of NC_134484.1, read as the reverse complement.
TGTTAATACTCAAATCGTGAAACAAACTTGTAAAAGGAAAAAAGAAATGAGACAATTAATACTTGTGCCATCATGTAAAAATGTTATGGTACCATAGCATACTGTATGCTCTGCATAAAAACAATCGCAACATTAAAAAAAGCCTCTAATAAAAGGGAAAAAACAATAATAGAAATGAAGAAAAGAACAGAAAAAAAAACAAAAAATAAACATCAACATAAATAATAAACAGAAATTAGCACAAATTGAATAGAGTAATGCGTCTAAAAAAATTAATACGAACTTCCTATAAACCTGTATGCACATTACTGTAAGAGATTACATGATGCTATGATTTTTTTACATCAAATTAACATTTTCCCCATAATCCAAAACCTGAAAATATTTCCTCCCCTTCCTCTGTTGCTCGACTGCTGAAACTCTGACTCGGGCCCTTATTCTCTCCCGTCTCGATTACTGTAACCTCCTGCTGTCCTGCCTTCCTGCCTGTCACCTGTCTCCCCTACAATCTATCTTAAATGCTGAGAGAATCACTCTACTCTTTCCTAAATCTGTCTCAGCATCTCCCCTGCTGAAATCACTCTCCTGGCTTCCTATCAAATCCCGCATCTCGCACTCAATTCTCCTCCTCAATTTTAAAATGTTACACTCTTCTGTCCTTCCTTACATCTCAACCTGACTCTTGCATTCTGCTCCAGGATGCCTTCTCTCTACCCCCTTTGTATCTAAAGCCTTCTCCCGCACTAAACCTTTCTCACTGACTGCCCCACACCTCTGGAATGCCTTTCCCCTCAATATCCGACTAGCACCCTCTCTATCCACCCTTAAGACCCACCTTAAGACACACTTGTTAAAAGAAGCATATGAGTAGTACTGGGGCTAAAACTATACACAGAATACATAAAGCTTGGCCCCCTGCAGACGCACTTACCAGAATGCCCTCCTACTATCTCTGTACGTTCTTCCTACCTACCAATTAGATTGTAAGCTCTTCAGAGCAGGGACTCCTCTTGCGAAATTTTATTTTTTATCTCTGAAGCACTTATTCCCATGATCTGTTATTTGTATTGTTTGTTATTTATGATTGTCACGTGTATTACTTCTGTGAAGCGCTATGTACATGTAAGGGATCGGGGGACCCGCTTTACAGCGGGTCCCCGTCACCCCGGCTCCCAGCAATGCCACGCGGTCCAGACACCCTCCCCGCCAGCTCCTTACCCACTCCGGTCGGGCGCCGCTTCTGTCCTCTCCTTCCTTGCTCTGCATAGTTTTCTTGTGGCTCTAGTAGTACAGAGGTCTATGCCTGGCTCTCTTGTGTTTTGCAGCTTTCGCTCCAGTCCCTGCCCTCGTTTGATACCCTTGGATTTGATCTCGGCTCTCATTAGACTTCATGTACCTCGCTACCCCCTGAATTCGGCTTTGGACCTCACTACGCTGCTCTCTCCTGCCCTTGACCTATGGTTTTCGGATCTATACCTTCGGATCTCTGGCGTCCCGGACGCGGCAAGTATCTGTTTAACCCTTTCTCACCAGACCTGGCAACGCATCTTACCACACTCCGGGCATGCCCTCACTGCTGTGGGTGCGTGTTATACTCTTACCGACCTCAGTACTGGGGACTGGTCAGGTCTGCGGGCAGTCAAGTGTTACAGTACATTAATGGCGCTATATAGACATACATACATACAAAATTCGAGGTCAAGTACACATCTAGTTTTAAATATTTTATTATTTTGTGTAGCAACAATGGGAAACTATAAAATGTTGCTATGTTAATCTTAACTTCAGTATGAAGGTACAGTAACCGTAAAATATAATCCAGTTAGAGTGGTTGTTACACATTCAATGCTACTATTGTAAGCAGAGAACTGGAATGTACAGTACGTAAAAATGCTAACATTCATACATTTCTCAAAAAAATTATTTGGGATTTAAAAATATAAGTTACTGTACATTGTTCAGGAAAATATTATTGGAAAATCTGGCATTTAGGACTATTATTTACATATTTAATATCATCATAAATACTATTATTATTATTATTATTATTATTATTATGAATGTATACTGTCCTGTACATTTATATCACAGGGCACTTTAAAGTGATGCTTAATTTTAGGCATACAGTAGATGCCACTGTCTTGGCAACATGCCAGGTAACATTAAAGGAAATGCACAGACCTCTTATACCTCTATGCAGCAATCCATTTTTCACAAACAGCGAGAACAATAGTATATATTTAACCTCTACACATGCACTCCTGATGATTAAGTCCATTGTTATATCAATTTAAGAATCAAAACCCCAAATTAAGTTGCGCCATGTCACCCTGCTGCTATGGTGTAACCAATCGCTCCACCCTAAGCAGAAGGAATTACTAGGAATTTCAGAGAAAGTGCCTATAGCCTTTGAGAACTGCACATTCACTACACATTTTTCTATTACACCTTTTGATTTGATTTCTATTTGGAAACAAAGCTGGGTTCTATCATGGATTTGGACAATGCTTATTGCCCAACTTATTGTATTCCTGGAATCCTGCATTTCAGGGAGTCATACAAAAAAGTTTAGTCTCAGTGTGGGCTCTATTTTATTGTATGTAAAAAATGGTTACAATATTAATATATAAAATATATATAGCTTAATCTCACTTGTATTTTCCAGACCGCACAATCAGTAGATTTTTTTAGTTGTTCACAACACCATACACAAATACAAGCACAATAATTTATGGTTAAGACATAATAACAGAATTTTACTTGGAAGACAAAGACATGGGGAAAAGGCATGATTCTAGGCAGAATGTATTTTATTGCTTGAATCCTGGCATATCTGTCACCTAGGGGTGCCAGGTGACTTCTCCAAAAATATTGGACACAATTTCCTCCTCTCCTTGGAGCCACCCACAAGATCCTGACACCTCCTTCTGATTCGCTGCCTTATTCAGTAGCAGCCAATCAGGATGGAGAAAGCTGCCCAGCCCCCTAGCAACAGCCCTGATCTCTCCCTGCTTAGGGAAATCCTGCGGCCCCCCAAGCTGGTCAGATTACTATGTCCAGAGAGGTAATACCGGACACATATATGTCCAGTGTTATCTCTATTTTTTTTACTGGACAGAAGTTCCAAATACAGGTCAGTCCGGTTCAATACTGGACACCTGGAAACCCTAATACAGCAGAATTTGACTGATTTTCAACTGTCTGCTTTCACAAAAGATTAATATTTTGATTACATTGCAATGTTTCTCCACGAAAACAAAATATATAGAACAGTGCAGCAACTACCTGTATATGTTTTTTTCATTGCTCCAGGTTATAAAGAACTTTGCCAAAATACAGTAGAATAAATTAATGCAAATGACCCCAAACATAATTTTGCTGAGGTTTAACAAAATCATTCATGCAGCCACCTCTATTAAAGTTAAACTTTTTTAATGTACGTGTGTGTGTATCTGAGTAGGGCTTTATGCTGACCTGTTAGCCAATTATACACTTATTCAGGCAACTTGTTGTCATGGCCACTGAAGGAAAAATATGCTGAAACAGATTTTATTTTATTAAGGCCTCAATAATTCCTTACACATGTATTTATAAATAGACAAGTCTCTGCTTTATAGCATGTGGCTCAATTCGCACTGATTTCTTGATGAACCATAGTCCCAAGTACAATAAGTGAAAGGCTTCATAAATTTCCAGTAGTGCAGCCAAACATTTTACATTTTGAAAGCTTTTTGCCTTTTTTTGAGTTGCTTAAATATTACAATGAAAAGAAGAATAAAGTAACCTTTTTAAAAAATACTATTACGTTGCTTGAGAATGATTTCTGTAGCACTCTGCATTTGCTCTTGTATAAGCTCATGAGGCTAATGTGCCCTTCAAGTGTATGTATGTATAATTTTCTTCATCTAATGTCAACAGTGTACATAAAATTACAATACCGGGAAAATAAACAGCACAAAAAAACGGGGATAAGAACAGCAAGTACATGATAAAATAAGGCAAAAGAAAAACCCTACCCCAAAGATCTTATAATATAGGTGGTATATTAGGAGAACCAACAGGAGTAAAAGTGTATTTATTAAAAGTGCAAGTCAAGGAGTCAAGTCACTAGTGCATCTGGAGCCAGTAGTGTAAGTATAAATAATTTAATGAAATGCATCTTTTTTTTTTTTGTATCAATCTTTTTTATTGGCATTGACATATACACGTATAGGTACATTTTTGTTAAAAACATAACTGTTTACCTTTGATTGAACTGAGTGGATATTGGCCAACATATTGTTTTAAGATTTGGGGGTAAGGGTAGAGAGGTGGGTGGGTGTGGGGTGGGGGGGTGGGGGATAGGGGGGTAGACAAACGGAGGGGGGTTGGAAAGGGGGGGGGGCTGGGGGCGGTCCTCCGAGGTTCGTCCAGATCTCCCGCCTTTGGGTTCTTGACTCATCTCCTCATTCCAGTTTTCACATTCTCTCATTATCCCTAGCCTTAGGGGCCTATCCATGGGTCCCAGGTGTTCCAGAACTGCGGCATTTTTTTGTTTAGCATGGCAGTTAGCTTTTCCATTGACATTACCTCGTCTACTCGTCTTATGACCGTGTTTCTTGCCGGGGCTTTGACCTGCTTCCAGGCTGCTGCTATTGAGCACCTGGCTGCCGTCAGAATTGCCTAGACCAGTCTACTCATTGGTGGGGGTAGGTCGTCGAACGGTTTACTCAGCACCAGGGACAGTGGATCCAGGGGGAAAGGGATCCCCGTTGTCTCGTAGAGCAACATCTGGATCTTTACCCAGAACCTCTGAATCTCCGGACACGACCTCCAAATATGGGCCATGTCCCCCTTTTGACCACAGCCCCTCCAGCACAAGTCTGATGTGCCGGGGAAGATCTGGCTCAGTCTAGCCGGGGTCAGGTACCACTGGAATAGAATCTTGTAGATATTTTCTTTAGTTACTGTGCAGATTGAGGTTTTTGCCGCCATCTCCCAGATACCCTCCCACTCCTCATTGTCAATTTGCATGTTCAGGTCCGCAGACCATTTTTTGCATGTATTGGTGGGTAGGGGGTTCTGATGCTGACTCTATCCCCCTATAAATCTCAGAGATTAGGCCTCTTTGATACCTGCCTATACTGCATAGTTTTTCAAATCTGGTAGGTGGGGGAAATTTGGAGTTCTGAGCGAGAGACATCAGAAAATGTCTAATTTGTAGGTATTTGAATAGATGGAGGTGTTGTGATTGGTACTTGTCTCGTACTTCTTTAAAGGACAGGATCTCTCCATTTTTCAGCATATCGGCAAACAGCCTTATTCCAAGACCCTGAAATTGGTCAAATTGCTTTTTTGCGCATCAGGGCGGGAAGTTCGGGTTGCTGAAAATAGGGATGATTTGTGATGGGGTGTTTAGCAGGCCATATTTCCATTTGCTTTTAATCCTAGTATCCCACATGCATCTCATTGCTCCTAGCTCAAACCTCCTCGGTCCTCCCTCTTTTCCCCCTTGGGACCACATGAGGACCTGAAGTGGGGATGGGGCTGCGTAGTGTGATTCTATGTCGAGCCAGCGGGCGGATGCCGGGTCACAATTCCAAACTACGGCTTGCTTCAGCTGGGATGCTAGATAGTACCTGACCACATTGGGGACCCCCAGACCCCCTCTTGATTTTGGTGATAGCAAGACCGATCTGGGGACCCTTGGTCTTTTATCATTCCAGATGAATTGGAACATTAGGGCCTGTATATTTTTTATGGCTGCTAGTGGGACAACTACGGTGAGTGTTTGAAAGAAGTATAGCAACCTTGGGAGAATGTTCATTTTAAGTGAGACTATTCTCCCAAACCATGATATTTGGAGTTTTTTCCAAGACTCTAAGTCTTTCTTAATCTGGTCAAATAGTGGGGGATAATTGTCTTGATAAAGGGATTTGTGGGAGCTCGAGATTCTTATACCGAGGTATTTGATATATGTGGTGCTCCATTTATATTTATAATTGGTTTGTAATAACTTCCACGTTGTGTCTGGGAGGGATATATTAAGAGCTTCTGACTTGTCAATATTGATTTTATAGTCAGACACTGTACCAAACTGGTGGAGTACCTTTTGTAGGTTAGGGAGAGAGTTGTGGGGGTCAGCGAGGGTCAGGATCACATCATCCGCGAATAGGGAAATTTTGTATTCCTTTTCGGAGATCGAAATCCCCTTGATGCTTTTTTCTTCTCTAATTTTGGTTGCCATTGGTTCAATTGTTAGTGCAAATAATTGTGGGGATAGCGGGCAACCCTGTCTGGTCCCATTTCTGATTGTAATTGGTTCTGATAGGCATCCTGAGATTTTTACAAATGCTGTGGGATTTTGGTAGAGGGCTCTAACACCCTCCAAATAGGGACTGCTAAAACCAAACTTCAACATTGTTTGATCTAGGAAGGACCATTTGATCCTGTCGAATGCTTTTTCCGCGTCGAGGCTCAGGATCATTGCTTTTGGTACCTGTGAGATGCACGTGGTCGATGATATCCACTATTTTGCGGGTGTTGTCGGAGGCCTGTCTTCCAGACACAAAACCTACTTGATCTGTATTAATGAGTCGGGGGAGAATCGGGTTGAGCCTGTTTGCCAATATTTTGCTGTAAATTTTGAGATCTGAGTTCAGTAGGGATATTGGCCTATAGTTCCTATGTGGGTCTCTCCCCTCTTTGTGGATTATGGCTAAATTGGCTTCAGTGATGGTGGCTGGGATTGGCTCTCCCTGTAAGAAGGAGTTGAACATGTCGAGCAGGTAAGGGGACAGAGTCAGCATGAATGTCTTATAATAGGTGTTAGAGAATCCGTCTGGACCCGGAGTTTTTGCTGGCTTGAGGGAGCTTATGGCTTCGGTTAGTTCTTCTAGGGAGATGTTTCTATTTAGTTTTTCTAATTCGGCCTTCAAGAGGGTGGGGAGGTTACACTGCTCAAGGTATCTTGAGATTGCCTCCAAGGGGGTTTGGCTTTGGCCTGGTGGGTGTAGGATATACAAGTCCGAGTAGTAGTCGGCAAATTCTTGTGCTATTTCTTTTTCAACATATGTGATTCCCCCCTTTTTGTACGGATTTTGGAGATCTGTGATTTGACCCGAATGCTTCTTCATTTTGTGGCTAAAAGCTTATCGGCTTTGTTTCCTTTATCAATTTTTTTTTGTTTTGTCCATCTCAGGGCTCTTTCTACTTCTTCTAATTGTGTTTCTTTAAGGGCTGCTCGTGTTTGGTTTAACTGCTTTAATATCTTTTTGGATGCTGTCGCTTTATGTTGCTGCTCTAGTTGTGAGATTGTATCTGTTAGTTCCGTTTGGAGTTTGATTTTTTGTTTTTTCTTGTAGGCCGAGATCGAGATAAGGTCTCCTCTAATTGAGGCCTCATGTGCCTCCCAAAGCATAGCCGGGGCCGAGACAGTACCTGCATTGATTTGGAAGAAGGATGAGAGTTTATTCCTTATATTTGTCTCTGTCTCTGGGCAGTTGATGAGGGAGTCATTCAACTTCCATTTGGTGGGATTGTTTTTGAAAAGGGTAGGGAGAGCGTGAGTTCCACCGGGGCGTGGTCCGACCAGGTAATGGGGCCGATATTGGAGTGGGAGGAGGCCTGGACTATGTTGTTGGTACCTAGAAAGTAGTCGATCCTTGAATAGGACTGATGAGGGGTGGAGAAGAAGGTGTAATCCCGTTGACCCTGGTGCTGAGCTCTCCACACATCGACCAGGGAAAATTCTTCCATTATCTCCCTGAATTTCTTTGCTTTTTTTTGTGATTGAGTAGCATAAGATGTGCCTTGGGTGGCGTTAGATGGGTCCTTTGGGGCTGTTGATTTATCTTGTGTGTGTGAGGCGACCATATTAAAGTCCCCTCCTACGATTAAGGAAGAGAGTGCCTGCTGCTCCAGGGAGTCCAGTACTTTTTTGAGAACCTGGGTTTGGTTGTCATTGGGTGCGTATAGATTCACCAGTGTTATGGGTGAGCCTGCTAGAGTGCCCTGGAGCACCAGGAATCTTCCCTCTGGGTCTGCTTGAGTGTTGGTAAGGGCAAAAGGGACATTGTTCCTTATTAGGATAGCTACCCCTTTTTTTTACTTGGGGAGGATGCATAGAAAGCCTGTGGAACAGACTTTTAAATGTGTTCGGAGGGACGGCGAGTTAAAGTGTGTTTCTTGTATGAAAATGATATTCCCTTTTGTTTTTTTCAATTCCAGGAGCGCTAGCTTCCTTATTTTAGTTGAGTTAAGACCCTTTACATTAAGTGTGATAAGTTTTATGTCTGTCATTTTATGGTGAGTGTGTTTTTCGGAGCACTGGGCTCCGAGGCCCTCAATATTCCCACAGTGAGGGCTATAGGTCTTGTGAACCTTGGGTGGATTTGTCTTGGCGGGTGGAGGAGATGGGGGGGGGGTGCCCCAGGGGGGAGGTGGGGAGGGGACACAAAATAGGAAAGGTGGGGAACGTTGGGCCTTTAGACGGCCCTAGAAAGTTGGCCTCTCTCATGTGGGTGAGGGAGGTGGGGGGGTTTAATACCCCTAGAGATCCTTCCAGAACTCAGAACACGGTCGGAGACCAGAGAGAGGGTCCCATACCCTCAGTGAGAAAGCTAACATGAAACCACTTCTGGCGTCCTATAAACATTGCAGAACAACAGCACATAAACATTTGTAGGATGCAAAAACTGTTTAAACCTGCATTTTGGTTACCAACGCTAATATAGTCTATCTTGCCCCGTTGAATTTGTATGGTACTTCGACACTGTATCAATAACATCAGACAATCTCACACATCATTTTCATGTCCCTCTTGACTGTGGCTCGGGTCTCTTGTTGAGGAGGAGGGGGTTGTAGGGGGGAGGGGGGGCAAGAGGGGGGGAAGGTGGGGGGGGAAGGGGGAAGTGGGGAGGGGGAGGAGGGGGGAGCAATGGGGAGGGAAGGAGGGGAGGAGGGGGGCTGGGGGAGGGGAGAGTGGAGGTAGGGGGGATGAGGAGGGGGGGAGGAGGAGGGGGGAGGAGAGAGGGAAGGGGGAGGGCGGGGGGGAAAGGGGAGGGAAGGAGAGGGGGAGGGGGGTGGAGGAGGGGGGGATGGGGAGGGGGAGGGGAGAGGAGGGAGAAGGAGGGGGAGGGGGAGCAGGGGTAGGGGGAGGGGGGAGGGGTGAGTGGGAGGAGAGGGGGGGATGAGGGGGAGAAGAGCCTCTGAGAAGGGGATAGCTGCATATCTGGTTAGTCTCGGCTAGCTGCCCTTGTGAACTGAGTTGACGTTTGCTAGAAACCACTTTTCATATCTATTTCTGACAACTGTCAGGGTAACATCGTTTGGCATTTTTCACATTACATTTACATTTTCCCTTTTGGCTGTTGCTTATATTTTGTTCCTAGGGGGAGGGGGGAGGGGGGGTATGTAGGAGGAGGAGGATGGTGGGGGGAGGGGGGAGGAGAGGAGTGGGGGAAGGAGAGGAGGGGGGGGGAGCAGAGGAGGGGGGAGGAGGGGGGAGAGGAGGGGGGAGGGAGGAAGGCGGGGGGGGGAACCTCTGCGTAGGGGATGGATGCATATCTGGTTTGTTGTAGTTAGTATCCCTTGTGAGCTGGATTGACATTTGCTAGAAACCTCTTTTCTCCTCTATTTCTGGCCGCTGACAAGGGAACAAGATCATCTGGTGTTTTTTACATAACATATGAATGATTATTATGACTGTTGCATATATCTTGTTACTCAGGGGGTCATTTGTTAATATCTACTTATCTTCTCTATTTCTGACATGATCATTTGACATTTTCCACACAATTTTGCAATTTTCTTTTGGATGTTGTTTACATCTGATCAATAATGAGGGGGGGGCAGAGGGAGGGGCCTGGTATGTGGGGCAAAGTGGGACGGGAATGGGGGTGGGCAGGTGGGGGGGTGGGGGGGTGGGGGAGACATGGGGGAGGGGAGGGTTGGATGGAGAGTGGTATGGGGGTTGTGAATACAGCCTGAGTTTACAGTATTTACATTTCACTTCCTGAATTGTCTCTCTTTCACCTTTTGACATGGCTCAGGGAACATATTGGCATCGCCGGAGGAGGAAGGGGGGGTGGGGATATATACAACCTGGGCTACTCGGGCCGTAGTGCAGTGGGCCTGCTACTTCAACTCAACATCCAGTGCGGGGGGGGGGGGGGTGCAGGGGTCATGCATCTCCTGTCCGTGCTGACGGGTGCCAGGTGCTAAGGTCGGTCTTGCTTGCGATGCCAGCGGACATTGCCAGAGGGGCATGTTGCATCCGTGGGCCTTGATGGTACCTGTCCTCCACGGTCAAAATTGCCAGGACATCTGACCCACGATCCCGGGACGAACTCCTGCACAGTGCTGACGGACCTGGTTGGAATCTGCCCGGCCACCGTCGATCGTTCCGGCGAGGTGAGTGGGGCGAGTTTTACCTCCGGGGTGGGGGTGGGGTCGCGTTGTTGGGAACTGGCTGTTGGACCACGGGACGGGGTGTGTTGGTGGGGGGGGAAGATGGGGGAGTATGTATGGGGAGGGAGGCGGGTAGAGGGGGAGGGGAGGTTTGCGGGTCGGGTTCCATGGGTGGGTCGGGGGTTGAGGAATTTTCCAGCCTCGGATCCTTGAAGGGCTGAAGTGTTGATTCCCCCTCCTACTTTTCTTTAGGCTGCTTTTCGGACGGATACATAAATCCAGAGGGGGGTTTTAAGCCCCAAGTGGAGCAAGAAACCCAGGGCTGCACTCACGAGAGAGAGTATAGAAGGGAACACACAATATGTCCCGGGCCAATAGCCCTAAGCTACGCAACGCAAAAACAAAAAAGGTTTATTAAATATATATACAAGGGAAAGGAACATCCAGCGGTGTAGGGTAAATTGGTAGAGAAAAGTGCATTAAAACATGAGGTGGGTAAATGACCAGGGTAGAAAACTAAGTCTCATATATTAGGTGTACTGGAGGTACATGTGTATTACCAGTATATATGACACTGGAAGTACTGACTGATAAGAGACTTGAATGGCCTGGAGAGCAGAGAATGTACCTTGGTAGCAGCTAGCAAACAGGTAAGTTGCAGGGGGATAATCTACTATACAAGATAATTATCCAATCTGTTAGAATCCCCGGCTGATGACAGGAGTATACCTAGGTAGGTATTCACATATGATAATCCATAATTGCCATATAATATGCACATATATACACAGTGTTGCCCCACTAATAGGGAACCAAAGATGTAAGTGTCCTCCCACTGGTATACTGTGTTAAACAGCCTAGGTAAAGCCTTGTGTCAGGCGCCTGCAAACATACACTCTCCGATAGTGAGGGGCCGTGCGCATACACAGGCCTCCCGTAATAGGTATGAATAACAGTGTCCCATCACCCAAAGCTATGTATTAGGCATCAGAGGTGTATAGATGAAAAGACAGGGCTAATACAACCCGTTCCACCGCGTGGCTGATTGTAGACACGGTACAGCAACCTCTCCTGGCCACATCCTGGTCGCCCCCACCTACGTCAAAGGAATGACGTCATCTAAAACCGACGGACCGTTTCGCATAGGAACCTATGCTTCGTCAGGTGAGTGGGGCGAGTTTTACCTCCGGGGTGGGGGTGGGGTTGCGTTGTTGGGAACTGGCTGTTGGACCACGGGACGGGGTGTGTTGGTGGGGGGGGAAGATGGGGGAGTATGTATGGGGAGGGAGGCGGGTAGAGGGGGAGGGGAGGTTTGCGGGTCGGGTTCCATGAGTGGGTCGGGGGTTGAGGAATTTTCCAGCCTCGGATCCTTGAAGGGCTGAAGTGTTGATTCCCCCTCCTACTTTTCTTTAGACTGCTTTTCGGACGGTGTAGAATAAAGAAAGTGTGGGGGGGGGGGTGAGCGAAGCTCCTTCGTTGGTCTCTGAACGCTCAGGGGAAGTCGCCAGCATAGTTTGCAGGTGTTTCTTACTCAGGGACCCCTGGGTTCCTCAGGTTAGCTAGTAGTTCAGAGGCACGGGGGACCTCCGTCTCCTCGTTGTTTGTGGGGGGCTTGGCAGGTGCTCTGCTGTCGTGGTGCTTGCTCAGCCCCAGCGATTTTAGGAACGCTGGCGAGTCCCTCGGTTTGGAAATGGTGAAGTGCCTTCCATTCCTCTGGACGATAATCTTAAAGGGGAAACCCCAACGGTAGGTGATACCCCTTTCTTGCAGAATGTTCGTAAGGGGCTTCATCGCCTTCCTTTTTTCTAGCGTGGATCTGGATAAGTCGCTAAAGATTTGGAGGGGTATGTTCTCAATCTGGATATCCCCAGCTCTCCCGCTTGCAGCCATGATCCTTTCTTTAGCTGAGTATGCTTGGAGCTTTACAATTATATCCCTGCGTCGCTCTGGATCCGTGGGTTTGGGGTCCAGCGCCCTATGCGCCCTGTCCATTTGGAGGTCGTGATCCGACAGGTCTGGGGCTAGTTGCAGGAATAACTTTCGGAGGTAAATTTGAAGAACCTCGGCAGAGACCGTCTCAGGTATGTTCCTGATTCTCAAATTTTGTCTACTGTCTCTGTCTTCTTGCTCCTCCAGGGCGTCTCTCAAATCAGCGACTTCTTGGCCCAGTCTTATTACTTCGTCCTCTGTATTGTGTTGCGAGCCGATTACATCGGAGACTTTGCGCTCCAGTACGTCCGTGCGCTTTGCTAGCCCGTGGATCTCTATCCTCAGGCCTTCCAGCACTGTATTCATATCTGTCTGGATTTCTTTGCGCAGTTCTTTATGCATTCTGTGGAACAGGGCTTCGAAGTAGCTTTTATTCAGCCCCATTTCTAGTAGTTCTGCTGAGCCTGATTCGAAGGCTGCATCTGTGTGGGCCGCGTGGGCTGCTTCTTCGGCGCCATCTTGGGAGTCACCGCATTGTTCAATGGGGAGATGCGCGGGAGTGAAATACTTTGTGACTCCCGGGCTCTGGTTCCCTTTTGGTCGGGCTGGCATCTTCTTCTCCGTTTACTGGGCTGTCTGTTCGTTTTTGGTGAGTTTTTACATGGTTTAGATCGCTCGTTCAAACAAGTTATTCTTGAGGGTGACAGGAGGCCCTCAGCTATCCGACCATGTTCCCTGACATCACCGGAAATCTCATGAAATGCTTCTTTTAAGAGATGGATTTTCACCTGGACTTTAAAAATAGAAAGATAAAGTTCTTGACAAATATTGAGTGGAAAATAGTTCCATGGATAAGTAGAGATGAATGAAAACAGTTTCAAATGTGAGAATGCTGCAGGGGTAAACGGTGTCAAAATCAGATATCATTGGGTCGAATGTAAGAAGCAGCTGAGGTGTAATATATAGGCTCATGCAAAACTGTGGCAATCTGTTATTTATATGTTGAAATCGAGTTGCTGGCACCTCAGTACAGAAAAGAGAGAGGAACCATTGTGCAGATCAAACAGGTATGAACTTTATATAAAAAAACAGTATAAGAATCACACTCACAATGTGTGCAATGATAAAAAAGCATTTAACACATCAAAGTGTTTGGTGCTCTACGAAGTGAACACTCTCACCACCACCGTCCCCTCTGGTATCGCCAATGGTCCTGCAGTGGCGTCTCAGCACTGTCAGTATCTCTCTCTGGCTCCATGGTGTCCTGGGAAAATCCCTCCTGCTGCTATCAGCTGTTTGGAGCGGCATCTCAACCCTACCAGCGTTTCTCTGGGCTCCATGACGTCACTTCTGGTACCTCCGGCGTCACTTCCGGTTTTGCCTTTTTGGCTGGTAACGCATCTACTGTATGCTTGTGGAGTCTCTCAGGAGGCTAATACTCTATGCGTTTCGCTTCCAGTAAGCTTTGTTGACGCATAGACTGTTAGCCTCCTGAGAGACTCCACATATATCTTGGATGGTAGATAATTCACATAGAGGCCAGTACCTGTTACATTCACCTCCATCAGGCTTGTCAAATCCAGTCAAATCCAAGGCGTGTGAATCTGTAGAAGTAATGATTCAAGTAAGGAAAGTTTAAAATGGAGCAGAACCGCACATTGAAAACATGAGCAATCACAAGATGACCCCAGTAAGAAAATTGCATTTATTGATGTCCCATGGACAGGATAATATAGAAACGCACCACCTATGCATTCTTTCCTGTCTATGTGGCATCAATAAATCAGATTTCTTTTTACTGGGGTCACCTTGTGATCTCTCGTTTTTCCTATGTGCGGTTGTGCTCTGTTTTCAACTTTACTTACATAGATAGTTCTGAAGAAGTAGCCTGAGCAGTATGACTGCTCTAGGTCATGTTAATAGGAATAATTCCTATTTTTAAATACAGCAGACAGCAAACCAAAAAATATTTTCAAGCCATTGGCTGACAGTGTCAGAAAGGTTTTATTATTCTTGGATAATTTTACTGTCAACTAGTAAAATAAATGTTTCCCTATTAATAGGAATGGAAAAAGGAATACCAGCGCGTGAGTTAAATATGCCCTAATGTGCAAAAACAGTATGTGTTTAAACCTATAAAACACACAACTATCCTATATACAGTGCAAAATATATCCAATCTCTGTGAAAAGTGCACTTACATAAACAAATGTCCAAGTGACAATGTCCCGCAAAGTAAGTCCACTTTGGAGAAAGTATCCACAAGTTAACTTGATCCAGATGATAGGTGTATATCTTCACACTTGTTCCACTTTAAGAAAAAAAAAAAGAGAGATTGATATGGCATAATAACGTTTATTACGGGAAAAGATAAAAGTAGGAATACTCACAAACGAGCTATACAGCAGTGCATTGGTGCATAGCATGCCAGCTCCTGTTGGCTTTGTTACAAGAACGGTGAGAGCAAAGGAGCACTGCTGGTAAGAGAATACTCGAGAAAAATACTCATAGAAAAAATAAAGGGCACAACTCCATGACTAAAACTGTGTACACCTTTATAAAGTCCCACGGGACGAAACACGTTGGTGCATGGGCTGTGTCTCTGTCCCTGTGTATTCATGGAATAAACTACCCTCAGTTTTAGTCATGGACTTGTGCCCTTTATTTTTTCTATGAGTATTTTTCTCGTGGATTCTCTTACCAGCAGTGCTCCTTTGCTCTCGCTGTTCTTTTTATTTACCCTACCAGGATTGCACGCAAGTGGAACTTACCTACAGACGATCTCTGGACTTCAAAGTAACCCCGTGGTCAGGTAATGGGCAATAGCCCTTATATTTTTACCTTGGAGCCTATATGGGGAAGTGTGGATATTAAGGGGGGGGGGTGCGGTTGATCACATCTGCAGCAGTCTGGCTGACTGACCGCTTGGTCCTTTATTGTTGCCCCCCCCCCCTTAAAATGTTATTACATACATGAGGATATGGATTCATGAATAGTTCCCGTCTACTTTTATGTCTACAGTATTTTTTGTGAGTCTAAACACTTATATTGAGCGTTGTCTCTATATCAATATATGTTGGCTTTGTTAGGCAGATCTTCCTTCACTCGTCCTCTGTTGATTTCCTTGCAAAGGGGGGTTTCCACCGGCCTCTCTGCTTCCAGCAGGCTGCGTCTCCTCTCCTGCTTCAGACGTGCACGAGCGCACGTGACCAAGCTCCAACAGCTGCGTGAGGACTGTGTGAGGAATTAGCTCTGCTCTCAGGCAACTATGGTGGCTGGGAGTGCCCAAAACACATCAGACTCGTTTCGGCAAAGCCTTCCTCAGTGATGTAAGTATGCAGGGGTTAGGAGTCCTTTTATAGAGCGTCCTCAATTAAGTCTTTGATTATTCAAAATGTGAGTGAAATTGATTGTTGCAGACTGTTCTTTAAAAGAGTAAAAAAAGCTCTATAGCCACACAAATAAAATTAATAAAATTGGTACATACCATAAAAAGAAAAGGGGTCCCAGTACAACATTTATATCCATATAGATCATATAATATCTTACTTGGTAGAGGAAAAGGGAAAAGGGCAGGGTCCCTACTGCAATGTAACACTAAGGGTTAAAGATTAAATGCCAATAGCATTGCAGAGGTCCCAGCTGAGGTGAAAAATAAGCATAGAAAGCACACCTAGGATATTCACTTCTGATAGGGACTATGCATACATGCTTGAGAAGAGCTGCAATATCCATATCGTAATTTAACCCTTTGGGTGCCAGTGTTTGCCGGGTGAAAATCCAAAATGTTTCTCGTTTGGAAATTTTTTGTGTAAAATTACCCCCTCTCCAATCATGTAACACATGCTCTATGCCCCAAAATTTCAAACATTTTGGATCTTGTTGGTGTTTTATTTTGTATATAATAATTTAGCTGATTCTAGTTTCCAACTTCCGTGTTGTTCTGCCCACATATTGCAAATGGCAACTGCATACACAATGCCCTTGCTATTGCATAAAATATTAGATTTTATTACAAAATTTGTTAATGTAGCAGTGCATACAAATTCCTTCATTTTGGTTTCCTGATTTTTGTTATTCTTACATGCTTTGCAGTTCAAGCATTTGAAAAGGCATTTTGAGGCTCTACTTAGCCAGCTTTCATCTTTTCTAGTGGCCAAAAAACTGGGTACCGACTTTTGCTTCAAGTTTGGGGCCCTTGAAAATAAGACGTCAGGCTTCTCACTAATGACATCCTTAAGCCATTGGTCCTGCTGTAATATATGCTTTTTGCTTCTTCTATATAGTCTGCTTTATTGAGAATAACCCCCCCCCCCCTCTTGTCTGCCGGTTTGATAACTATCTCCTTGTTCTTGGCTAATCTCTCCAGTGACTCCCTTTCTTCTTTTGAAATATTCTGCCTTTTTCTTTTGTTGCCACTGTCCTTTATCTGTCTGAGATCCTCCTCAACCAATTTTTGGAAGGTCGCAAGGTACGGACCTCTGCAGTGACTGGCGAAGAACCTTTAAGGTTTTTTAAGGGTTGTATGTTTATACTAATCCCCCATAGATATTGTATTATCTGCGTTGCCTGCAATTAACTCATTTTTTTACTTCATAGTACTCTATCGCCGCAACATACACTGGCGACACACTTTATTCGAGCTCGGCTAGTCCCACGAATTCGGGTATACCCGGGTGTATTGAGGTTTGTGACTGTTTTCTGCCCGAGTGCATTGAGGTATTTTCCAAGCAGGGATTGAAGCATTTTATTCCCGCTGGCTGCAATACTGCACAGTATATATATATATATACTGCATTACAATTCATGAATTTATGCCATCTGGTAGACACGGGAAGCATTGCAGCCTATTTAATCCTAATCATTATCATTTAACAGATCAGCCGCCCGTCAGCCAGGCATGAACCCAGGCTGGGAAGGCAAACGCAACGGGGCTTGCCAGAGGTGAGGAGCGGCGCATTCCAGGTATCTGCCAGGTACATACTGGGTATTTGCTCGAATAAAGTGTGTCGGTGCAGTAGATGATATCCTCAGAATCTGGAAGGGCAGTCAAGAGGAACTACAGACTTTATTTGTGGAGATCAATGTAAATGACCTCAATTTGCAGTTCACTCACAAAATGAGTACTAAAAGTGTGGAGTTATTAGATCTAGAAATTTTCATAGAAGATAATCAGATCCACACCAGGACATTCTTTAAGGAAGTGAACTGCAATAATTATATCATGGCCACTAGAAAAGATGAAAGCTGGATAAGTAGAGCCTGAAAAGGTTTTTTCAAATGCTTGAGCTGCAAAGCATGTAATAATAACAAAAATCAGGAAACAAACATGAAGGAATTTGTATGCACTGCTACATTAACAAATTTTGTAATAAAATCTAATATTTCATGCAATAGCAAGGGCATTGTGTATGCACTAGAGTGCAGTTGCCATTTGCAATACGTGGGCAAAACAACATGCAAGTTGAAAACTAGAATCAGCGAACATATTAGTGTAGCCCTCTTTCCTACGCTCTAGAGAGACTACGGGTACTGCACACACACGCACCTGCGGCTCCAGGAGATCTGAGCCTCCGCTAACTGGGAGCCTGGGGTAACACTTATCTTTAATGGCAGCACCTCCACTTACCCAGGATCCCCATATTGTAAGATTCCCCTGGGCAAGAACCATAGCAACACACATATGCTTTAACTGAGTTTACTGGAACGCAATAATAACCTTTGTTACTTAACCGTGGCAATAATACATATCACATACTCATTACTTATACTATACTTATAATGCTAGTGGCTCGGCCACTCTCTTAAGGAGTAATGTCTCTGTCCCGTCACTGCGTGCCCCACATCGTGTCCATGTATTGTAATTGTATATAGGCTCAGTCCTTTGGCCACTCCACTTAGTGTCCTCAAAGAGTGTTCCCTAAGGCGGGATCAGTGCCTGTTGACCGGTGTTGGTGCACTTTATTTAAATACCTTCCGGTCACTGCGGTGACCGGTGACAACTTCAAAAAGGATCCGCCGATCCAGCGCAGTTGGTCTGATGTCACGATGCTCAGCAACCTGGTCTCAGATGACTGCAACAACTGCAACTCAGCACACTTTGTCCCTAGCTGTTATTCAGTAAGAGAATGATGTCACTATCACTATAGGGCTTCCCTGCAGTCCACAACCTACGGTGACTCAGGGAATCTCTTAGGGCCCTCAGGGAAGATCTAACCTATGCAGGTGGGTCACGGACCCTCTGCAATCACACTACCTCTTCCCTTGCTCCTCCGGTGCCCTCTGACTAGCGTGGTCTCTCCCCCACGCTTCCCTTTCCTGCCTCCCGCAAATCCAGCCCTCCCATTGGCTCCCTGGCGTCAGGTGGCTTCGCTAGAGCTCTTGGGATTTGTAGTTCCTGGCTGAACCTCATGCTTATTGGCCAGCTGTTCGTGCGCTTCCCTCACGCATGCGCGACCTCTCTTGGCTCTGACCTTACTCTCCGCTATTGCGCAACAACATGGCGGCGCCCTATGCTGTCAGGCTGCCGCGGAACCTCCACCACCACACTTGGGAATGTATTGCAACAAGGAAACATATACCACATCCCTACATTAGAAATATAGCCATAGGGTTAGAGACCCATACTGTTTCAAAGCATTACAAAATAAAACACCAACAAGATCCAAAATGTTTGAAATTTTGGGACATAGAGCATGTTTTACATGATTGGAGAGGGGGTGATTTTATACAAAAAATCTCCAAACGAGAAACATTTTGGATTTTCACCCTGCAAACACTGGCACCCAAAGGGTTAAATTACGATATGGATATTGCAGCTCTTCTCTAGCATGTACAGTATGCATAGTCCCTATCAGAAGGGAATATCCTAGGTGTGCTTTCTATGCTTATTTTTCACCTCAGCTGGGACCTCTGCAATGCTATTGGCATTTAATCTTTAACCCTTAGGGTTACATTGCAGTAGGGACCCTGCCCTTTTCCCTTTTCCTCTACCAAGTAAGATATATGATCTATATGGATATAAATGTTGTACTGGGACCCCTTTTCTTTTTATGGTATGTACCAATTTTATTAATTTTATTTGTGTGGCCATAGAGCTTTTTTTACTCTTTTAAAGAACAGTCTGCAACAATCAATTTCACTCACATTTTGAATAATCAAAGACTTAATTGAGGACGCTCTATAAAAAGACTCCTAACCCCTACATACTTACATCACTGAGGAAGGCATTGCCGAAACGCGTCTGATGTGTTTTGGGCACTCCCAGCCACCATAGTTGTCTGAGAGCAGAGCTAATTCCTCACACAGTCCTCACGCAGCTGTTGGAGCCTGGTCACGTGCGCTCGTGCACGTCTGGAGCAGGAGAGGAGACGCAGCCTGCTGGAAGCAGAGAGGCCGGTGGAAACCCTCCTTTGCAAGGAAATCAACAGAGGACGAGTGAAGGAAGATCTGCCTAACAAAGCCAACAGGAGCTGGCAAGCTATGCACCAATGCATTTCTGTATAGCTCGTTTGTGAGTATTCCTACTTTTATCTTTTCCCGTAATAAACGTTATTATGCCATGTCCCTCTCTCTTTTCTTTTCTTAAAGTGGAACAAGTGTGAAGAGACACACCTATCATCTGGATCAAGTTAACCTGTGGATACTTTCTCCAAAGTGGACTTACTTTGCGGGACATTTTCACTTGGACATTTGTTTATGTAAGTGCACTTTTCACAGAGATTGGATATATTTTGCACTGTATAGTTGTGTGTTTTATAGGTTTAAACACATACTGTTTTTGCACATTAGGGCATATTTAACCCACGTGCTGGTATTCCTTTTTCCTTTGCATATTACTTTTCGGGAGGATTTGAATCACCCCCCCATCCCCCAATCCAGCTGCGGGATATTTAGTCACTGTTTGTATTTAGAAGTTGGCACAGTGTTTTCTTTATTCACTATTAATATGAATAACTTAACGGAACATACAGTAGGGCCATCCCACAGAGATCTCCCAGCAGAACCACCTCACCCCATATTAACAGTGGCTGATGGAACCTGAAAGCATTGGCACATTATAGGATAAAGTATCCGTCCTCTAAATTTAGAATACAGCAGAGGCAACGTTTATTCTAACATTTGCTGTAAACTAGCCGGGTTACATTCTGGGTATGTGCTGGGTATGTGCTGGGTATGTGCTGGGTATGTTCTGGGCTAGTTTGAGGCACGTTTAAGGCATTTCTGCATTGACTAACGACCCATAGGATTAATACAGCAGGGATCCCTGGCAGTCCTATTCAGTTTGAATGGGACTGCCAGGGACCCCCGCTGTTAATCTGATATGCCATTAATCAATGCAGAAATGCTGGGGCTAGTTTAAGGAAAGTTTAAGGCATGTATTCAGAATGTACCTGGGTGTACCTGGGGCTTTTGGGGAATTGCCACTGGTTTTTGTTAGAATAAGAGTTGCCTCTAATGTAGGTTGAATTTGATGGACGTATGTCTTTTTCCAACCTCATCTACTACAGTATGTAACCAGATGACACGTGCAGTTCTACTGCCTGCACCAACTTCTGCTATGCTGCACCATGTGCAGCTCCTGTTGCAGCAATAATTGCAGCTAGATCCACCCAATTTAGGGAAGGGGAGGCCTTGCGCACCTCCATTGGTCTAAGAATCCCATTATTAATTTCACACTATGAAGGATGATTCAGGGAAACAGGCAGAATCAATTCCAGACCATACTGTAGTAATGGATAGGAAAATAGTAAATGCAATATCAAGCCACATTAACCAACTGGTTTTTATCCTTCCACAGGCTATTGAAATATTGAGGACTCATTTTCATTTAACAAATCCTTCTGTTTCAGCTCCCTCAATTGACACCAATTCTTTCCCAGTTCACCAGCAGCCTGCACTGCATTGCTTAAGAAGGCAGTGTGGAGGGAGACAGAGCAAGCCCTCCTGTGTCAAAAGACTGAGAGGAAAAGTAGCGGGTAATGAAGCCAAGTCTGGCATCCATATTCTGCATGACCTAGTAAAACAAAGAAAAAAAATGATATTCACCCCAACATCAAGCACACTACATCTTGCAGTCACTCCCATTTCCCCACTTGTCCCCTCTCTCTTTCTCTCTTGCATTCCCATGCTCTCATTCCTTTTCTCTCTTTCACTCTCTCATTCTCTTTCTTCCCTATGCTTTATACCAGGGATGCGCAAAGTGGGGGGCGCGTCCCACCAAGGAGGGTGCTAGATTTTCTGGGGGGGCACAGATGTTACAGAGGCCCACATTCCCCGAAGGCATTTCAAATAAATGCCGGAGATCGCATGAGGCCTCTGTACTTACCTTGGTTCCAACGACGCGTCTCCAGGCCAACCAGCGTCAAATGACGCTGCAGGGTCATATTATAGTGAAAATTCATGTCAAAATTTCAAACAATTCTGTTTCAAGAAACCATATTACAAAAAATAGAAAGATTACAAAAATGTATATAAATAAATAACATCCCATTCTACAACCCACTCACATGAACACACCCCAAACACACCACCACACAAACACTCCCAAACCCACCTGAAACCACCCTTCTCCCAAAACAACAACCTCACCACAATACCCACATCAAAAACATCCCCCCTACACCTTCACCCCCCACAATACACTCCCCCACACAGAACACACACCTACCCCAAAAACATACCCCCCCCCCCACAACAACACACTCCCTACCACCAATCCCCCCACACCACTACAAATGAATGACTGGCCCTGTATTCCTGAGATTGAGCTTGCTGGCCCTCTTTAACTGGCCCTGTAGGCAAAAGAAGGACATTTTTGTCTTACTTACTGTACAGTAGAGAGAGGGAGAGAGGGAGAGAGGAGGGAGAGGGAAAGAATGTGTGTGAAAGTGGGAGGGGAGCGAGTGGGAAAGAGGAGGGAGCAGGAGAGAGTGAGAGATATCAAAGATAACCATTGTTACATTATAAAAAGTCCCAATTTTAGACGTAATTTAGGGGGAAAATAAATAAATCGATGAATAATTAAAACATTTGTTAGTTCTCTTAAGTATAATAAATGATTTAGGTATTCATTTCTTTTTGTTTATTTATTGTGGCCTTTTACAATGATGCTGGTAAATTCGGGCTTCAGCTCCCAGTCAGGTTTGCCACCCCTGTACTATATGCATTCAAACTTAACATTATTGTAATGTATTGTTATGCTGTATTCAGTTCAATTGCCCGTTGTATTGAACACTTCCTGACTCATCCTACTGATTTTCAGCGAGTGCAGCTGCACTTCCTCCTCTATTGCTACAGTATCTACAAATAGTAACTCAGACAAAAACCTGTCAACAGTGCCATCACAAAAGATACACCTACAGTATTACACTACATGCCAAATGAGAAAGTTATTTGAAACACCCATATGGACATGTTGGATCGGTAACTGGACTCACACAGCAAAATAAAAATGGGTCCAATGTAATCCTGTTCAGAGTTGGAATTTCGTGGTGCCGGGCGCCATGTGGCACTTTTAAAAATGTGCACTGCATTATTCAGGAATCGCCCAGAACAATATGGAAACATAATTTTAAAGCATTTTGCTATAACTGAACTGGACTGGAATCGGAGACATTTGATCACGGACGTCTCACCGCAATAAAGTCCCAGCTTGCATCTGGCCGCAGAATGACCCTCTGCTGCTGGACACGTTGCTGCCGACCAATTCACCAAGACAAGTTAATTTAAGGGTTTATTTAGCAGTTAGTGTATGGGGTTACAAATAGGGGTTTAGGGTAAAGGGTTAGCGGTTAGGATAGAGCGTTCAGGATAGAGGTTTTAAGGTAAGGGGTTAGCGGTTATGGTAGGGGGGTAATGATATGGGTTTAAGGGTAAGGGGTTAGATTTTATGGGTATAGGGTAAAGGGTTTAGGGTAAGGGCTTAAATTAACGTTTTTTAGTGAAAGGGGTTAAGGTTTTTAGAGTAGGAGGTTTTATGGTAAGGGTTTTTAGGGGAAGGGGTATCATTAGTATTATGGGTTAAGATTAGAGGATTGAGGGTAAGGGGTAAGGGTATGAACTTACCTTGGTGGTGAAGCAACCAGTGGAGAGATGTCCTGTCAGTGAGGTAAGTGGCATCTAAACACTGGCGGAAATTTGGATAAGGCAAAACGGCAGTAACCAAATGTCCTTGACTGAACTGGACAATGGCACTGACACTAAAACTACAGAGGATATTTACAGTACTAGCAAGAAGTGGCTAGCATGAAAGCCAAAGCCCTTTTGGTACAACCATTTATTTCGATGGTCACCAGGGTAGGGGTGATGTACCGCGAGCGTCTCTGGAGCTCTGTGCATTTTCTGTATGTAGTTTTAGACAGCACATGCGTTGACTTCAGTTGATCTATAGGAACTGACACCATATATAGAATTAAATAATTATATGGTGTAGTTAATACTGGTCAGTGGGGGGAGGGACATCCTTATTTATTAGTTAAGTTAAACATGTTATATTGTTGTATATTAAAGTTACGTTATACATGTTATATGTTATATTGTTGTATATTGTTGTTTACTGCACTATAGATTTGTTCTACTTGTTATTCATAAGAACTTCAATATTATTTTTCAGAGAAAAGAAACATATACTTATTAATTAAAAAAATATATTTAAAAAAAAAAACATTAACGTCCATGCATAACTCACTCCATCTAAAATACAGGGCCCCCTTCTAGGCTGGTAGACTTGCTGGAATGGGTGGGGACCTCTTCCATGTATCAGAGCTGGATGAGGGTCAGGGCCAGGCTTCACGTGGGAGGTGAATGGAAAATTCTCCAACTCCGCCTCACACTGGAGGAGTAAGATATGGAATTCTAGCTGCAGTTTAAAAAGAAAACAAAAGTAATATAATACACACTCCATCTTTTTTTACATACTATTGTATGAAGCTAACACAGTCAACTCTCTACATTCTACACTCTCTACACTACATAAACTGACTACAAACAACACTTAATTCTCCACACACACAACAATTCTTACGTAATCAGTGAAAAATATCTTTCATCCCCATTCAGCCTGTCGTAGTTTTCATCCCCCTCCTCCAGCCATTGTGGGAGGTTATGTCACCGTCCAGCTGGTGCAAGGGAGGGTGAATATCCTCCTCATCACTTAGCGTGAGCAGGAGGAGCATGTTAACTCATCCAGTGTTACTCTAAAAAACACACAGAAAGAGAGAGTTAAACACAAGTGTACAGGCAGTCCTCGGTTATCCGACACAATGCTTTACTCAAAATGGCGTTGGATAGCGAAACGTTGTAAAGCGAAACACGTTTTCCCATAGGAACACTGTTTAAAAGAAAGGTTCTTTCCTGAAGGCATTTTTAACACTAAAATACACCAAGTATTGTACGCAGGCAATAAGATATGCAGCACACACATAAATTATATAGTGTATATACTGTATTATACATGTAATATAACATATTAAATAATATATTATATAGTATAATATAATATAGTATAATAAAATATTATATATATATGCTCTTACGACGCTTTGCAACGTTGTTTATGTGTATGTGTGTATATCACATACACATAAACAACGTTGCAAAGCATCGTAAGAGCGTTGGATAAGCCGTTTTGGCGTTGTAAAAATGAACATAGGTATGCATTACATAGCGTTGGATAAGCCATTCGTTGTAATAAAGCGAAGCGTTGTAAAACGAGGACTGCCTGTATAGTGTAATAAAATAAAACATGCAATTATTAGAGGAGAATTAGAGTATTTATATAGATGCAGTGGCCGTTATCCGATCATCTCTCTGCTGTATTCCATGCAGGATTCACTCGTTATTCTTCTGTGAACGCTGCCAATCACACCAATCGCACCTGTGTTTACCGTTGTTGATTTCCTTGATTTACCTGGATTATGATTTGCTTGGGTGCTGTTCTTCGCGTATCCGCCAGTTGGCAAAAGTGAATTCCCTATGCACTATCCAGTGGATAGTACAGTTGTGTACTGTAGTCAATTTGTAGGTGTTTAAAAATCAGATAAACAGTGTATACCACAGTGATCCATTGTAAATTGACTTTGGTCACTGCAGACGTTATCAAATGTAGACGTTTTCCTAATTTAAATATCTAAACACAATGTTTTGTAAATTATGCTCAATTGCTGTGCCCGCACAATTGCTGAATAGACATACGTATTTAAAACCAGAGACAGAACATGAAACACAGACAGAGCTCAGTGCTACATCCAAAGACACTAATACACGGTACAGTGCCTAATTATATATAGATATCTTTTGAATAAAATGGTCTTTTAGTTTAACTCTTTGGCCAAAGTGTTGTAAGCCCTTGAGCTCCTCCAAGGCAGACCACATCTCAAGGGTCCTAACACTAAAATAGATTCTTAATAACCTGTACATTACCAGGAAGAATGATTTATAATAAATCTGTTAAAATTAGTTGCATAGTTCTGTCTGGTTGAAGCTCTTATTAACCTGTATAATACCAGGAAAAGCACTCTGTATTAGATTTGTCGCAATCAGACTGGATGCAAGTTCCCATGGGTGTGGAAGGTGCAAAGGAGTAAGCTTTAACCATTTAAAAGTGGGAGGGGGTGAGCTTCAAACTAGGGAAGGAGGAGCCACCCTCCAAATCAGCTAGGGCCAGCTGAACAAGAATTGCAAAACATACAGGACCCCTATAAGCTCATATTAAACCCCCAAAATAAACACAACATATATATATACATATATATATATATACATATATATATATATATATATATATATATATATATATACATATATATATATATATATATATATATATATATATATATGCGTATAAGTATCAAAAAGGAGTGCTACTGAGCATGGCAATATATATTTAAAACCAGAGACAGAACATGAAACACAGACAGAGCTCAGTGCTACATCCAAAGACACTAATACACAGTACAGTGCCTAAATATATATATATATATATATATATAGCAACTGTAAATATTACTGTATGTTCATTTGCATGTCTTAGACAGGTCTGCAACCCTGTCTTTCCCCATTGTCACCCAGCATACAGCACCTCCACTGCAGCAAGGGATTCTGGGAAATGACATGCAAATGAGCACTCAGTGCCACCTTTTGTCTCAAGCTCGTATTACACAAGCCAATCCTCAAGCCAATGCATGCTGTTTTAAACACAGCTTTTAAACAGAGGCTGGGATGAGAAGCAAAGCCATTAGACCTACTCACATACATGTTTCAACCTTGATGGGTATCATCAGTGTGAGGCTGGTCTTAATGGCTAGCAGGTTTGAGACTAGACTAGGTAATCACCACTGTCATTAAGGTTATGGTGGGTAAAAAAAGTGACAAAAACCCTCCACAGTAAAGCATAAAGCAACTGTAAATATTACTGTATGTTCATTTGCATGTCTTAGACAGGTCTGCAACCCTGTCTTTCCCCATTGTCACCCAGCATACAGCACCTCCACTGCAGCAAGGGATTCTGGGAAATGACATGCAAATGAGCACTCAGTGCCACCTTTTGTCTCAAGCTCGTGTAGCCCTTTTTGTGAACCGGCCGACCCACCCAATATCACATTGGCCCCTCGTGGTCTAACCGGTCCCTTTCCCTGCAACACACCTGCTCTAAAGGACTACTGGTACTGCATAACCTGTGTGGCTCCAGGAGATCTGAGCCTCCGCTAGCTGGGAGCCTGGGGAAACCCTTACCCTTACTTGGTGCAGCGCCTCCACTTACCCAGGATCCCCCGTTAGGAAAGATAGCCCTGAGTAAGAAATAACATAACACACGTATACGATAACCAATAACTAACTCTTTACTTAACACACATATAACACATTACATAACATCACATACCAGATGCTCTACCCGCATCACCTCAACCCAATGTCTGGTGTTCCCCAACCAAGTGTCCTGTGATCACCCCACACCCAATGTCTCGTAACTCCTACGGAGGTCGTGGGTGACTGCGCAGTCACTATATTAAGCTAGGGCCCAGTTGGTGCACATATATTACTTCAGAGATACCTTCCGAGCACTCCGATGCTCGGGACCGCAACCACTTCTCAAAGGGTCAGACGTCCGTCTGATCCTTATTCCAGGTACTCTGCCGGTGGACCCCAACGAGGGTCCCACCGCTTCACGGGAACTGCAACCGGAACACGGCAACACCAACCACGTGGGAACAGCAACCGCCTTCCTATCACTGACTACTGCTTGAGTGACAGCAACCCTAACCTAGGGCCTGTCCCTGAGAAACCGCAACCTGGGATGGCTTGGGGAAACTCCTAGGGCCTGTGGACGATAACCTGCCCCCCTTCCCCCAGCTACCCAGTCCTAACTGTAACTGACAACTAGCTATTAACTAGCTACTCCCAAAGCACCTGCAGCTGACACACCGCACACACTGCACGCACTGTGCCCAGCACATACAGCGACACTACTCACAGGCAGCTGCAATCACACACAGCCCCTGGATCCCGCAGCAAACACACTGCTAGCACACCGTGCCTCTTTGACAGTGCCCACAGCACTCTCCGCTGCGACACTGCCAAACCAGCACCTTCCACACTCAAGGGTCACCTCCCTAGCTAAGGCGTCCCTCTTCAGTTACCCCCTGCCCTTTACCCGGGAATTGGGGCCTGCCTGGGAATCTAGGGAGGACCCTTACCTGATGCAGGAGCCACGCGCTCCCTGCACCCTTCCTACTCCTTCCTTCTCCTCTGCCTGACTGACTGTTGCAAAGCCCGGGAAATGTATCTCTTTTCCCGGGCTGAGCTTCCTCCAGCCCTATTGGCTCCTCTGGGGCACCTGACCTCTGTCTCTCTAAGCCTCCTGGGAGTTGTAGTTCCCAGGGGCTGCCTAATGCATTGGGGCCGCGTGCGCGCTTCCCTTGCGCATGCGCGAACCCCTAATGGCCTCCTCAACCTTCCTATCCTCTTCCCTATTCTCGCGCGACCTCTCCCTATCTCTGGAGTCCCATCGCGCGCTTTGTACTCACTGCGCATGCGCGAGCTAATGCGCAATGGCGGCGCCCTCCTCACAAGCCGCCCAGCCGGTGGCAACGCGATCGCGGCCCTAGCGACGGCCCAATCGCGTCCCCGGCAACCACAGCTCCGATCTGCTCCCTGCTCTGGCCCCCACCCTCGCGAAGTGCCGGCGGGTCCGTCAAAGCCTCCGGCGGCACCCGCTACCGCACGGCAAACGCGGAGGGGGGCCAGAAAGAGAAAATTTACATCAGGGCTACACTCGTATTACACAAGCCAATCCTCAAGCCAATGCATGCTGTTTTAAACACAGCTTTTAAACAGAGGCTGGGATGAGAAGCAAAGCCATTAGACCTACTCACATACATGTTTCAACCTTGATGGGTATCATCAGTGTGAGGCTGGTCTTAATGGCTAGCAGGTTTGAGACTAGACTAGGTAATCACCACTGTCATTAAGGTTATGGTGGGTAAAAAAAGTGACAAAAACCCTCCACAGTAAAGCATAAAGCAACTGTAAATATTACTGTATGTTCATTTGCATGTCTTAGACAGGTCTGCAACCCTGTCTTTCCCCATTGTCACCCAGCATACAGCACCTCCACTGCAGCAAGGGATTCTGGGAAATGACATGCAAATGAGCACTCAGTGCCACCTTTTGTCTCAAGCTCGTATTACACAAGCCAATCCTCAAGCCAATGCATGCTGTTTTAAACACAGCTTTTAAACAGAGGCTGGGATGAGAAGCAAAGCCATTAGACCTACTCACATACATGTTTCAACCTTGATGGGTATCATCAGTGTGAGGCTGGTCTTAATGGCTAGCAGGTTTGAGACTAGACTAGGTAATCACCACTGTCATTAAGGTTATGGTGGGTAAAACAAGTGACAAAAACCCTCCACAGTAAAGCATAAAGCAACTGTAAATATTACTGTATGTTCATTTGCATGTCTTAGACAGGTCTGCAACCCTGTCTTTCCCCATTGTCACCCAGCATACAGCACCTCCACTGCAGCAAGGGATTCTGGGAAATGACATGCAAATGAGCACTCAGTGCCACCTTTTGTCTCAAGCTCGTATTACACAAGCCAATCCTCAAGCCAATGCATGCTGTTTTAAACACAGCTTTTAAACAGAGGCTGGGATGAGAAGCAAAGCCATTAGACCTACTCACATACATGTTTCAACCTTGATGGGTATCATCAGTGTGAGGCTGGTCTTAATGGCTAGCAGGTTTGAGACTAGACTAGGTAATCACCACTGTCATTAAGGTTATGGTGGGTAAAAAAGTGACAAAAACCCTCCACAGTAAAGCATAAAGCAACTGTAAATATTACTGTATGTTCATTTGCATGTCTTAGACAGGTCTGCAACCCTGTCTTTCCCCATTGTCACCCAGCATACAGCACCTCCACTGCAGCAAGGGATTCTGGGAAATGACATGCAAATGAGCACTCAGTGCCACCTTTTGTCTCAAGCTCGTATTACACAAGCCAATCCTCAAGCCAATGCATGCTGTTTTAAACACAGCTTTTAAACAGAGGCTGGGTGACAATGGGGAAAGACAGGGTTGCAGACCTGTCTAAGACATGCAAATGAACATACAGTAATATTTACAGTTGCTTTATGCTTTACTGTGGAGGGTTTTTGTCACTTTATTTACCCACCATAACCTTAATGACAGTGGTGATTACCTAGTCTAGTCTCAAACCTGCTAGCCATTAAGACCAGCCTCACACTGATGATACCCATCAAGGTTGAAACATGTATGTGAGTAGGTCTAATGGCTTTGCTTCTCATCCCAGCCTCTGTTTAAAAGCTGTGTTTAAAACAGCATGCATTGGCTTGAGGATTGGCTTGTGTAATACGAGCTTGAGACAAAAGGTGGCACTGAGTGCTCATTTGCATGTCATTTCCCAGAATCCCTTGCTGCAGTGGAGGTGCTGTATGCTGGGTGACAATGGGGAAAGACAGGGTTGCAGACCTGTCTAAGACATGCAAATGAACATACAGTAATATTTACAGTTGCTTTATGCTTTACTGTGGAGGGTTTTTGTCACTTTTTTTACCCACCATAACCTTAATGACAGTGATATATATATATATATAGATATCTTTTTAATAAAATGGTCTTTTAGTTTAACTCTTTGGCCAAAGTGTTGTAAGGCCTTGGTCACTGCAGACGTTATCAAATTTAGGCGTTTTCCTAATTTAAATATCTAAACACAATGTTTTGAACATTATGCTCAATTGCTGTGCCCGCACAATTGCTGAACAGACATACGTGCAGATGCAGCAACGAGTATTAGAACTCTGCCTGGGTAGATTCTGGGGCAGTCTCACAGTAAATGCCTCAACTTTGCTGCAACATTGCCTCAACATTTCTGTGAGATTCTTAATGGCCCATAGGATTAACACAGCAGGGGGTCCCTGCAAACTGAATGGGACTGTAGGGACCCCCTGCTGTGTTAATCCAATGGCAATGTAAAGAGGGTTAAGGCTGCACTCCACAAATAAGATAAAACATATACAGTTTACCGTTGCTGCTGGTTCAAGGAAGTACCTGCCAGGCAAAATCCAAAGTACATTTAGGAAAAAAGGGATCCAGCGCTCCACGGGTTTCTAAATAAACAAATTTATTGTGCCACACAATGTTTTGACCAACAGGTCTTTCTCAAGTGCCTAGCCACTTGAGAAAGACCTGTTGGTCGAAACGTTGTGTGGCACAATAAATTTGTTTATTTAGAAGTCCGTGGAGCGCTGGATCCCTTTTTTCCTAAGTGTTAATCCAATGGGCCATTAAGAATCTCACAGAAATGTTGAGGCAATGTTGAGGTATTTACTTTGAGACTGCCCCAGAATCTCCCAGGAATTTCTCAGTTAAGTGTTCTAATACTGGTAGCTGCATCAGTACACTGAACATCATGTCAAGTCCTTAAACAAACCGAACTGTAGTTATGCATATTTACTATTTTCTGCAATTAATGCTGGAACAGATAAGAAGGCGACTTTAGCAGAGATAAATGATTATATCATTGAGAACTATGATTTTTTTCAAATTTTCACCGAACCATCATGGGTGGAAGCGTTCGATAAGGAAAACTTTAACTAATGACGATTGCTTTTTTAACACAGCCCCTCTCCCGGGAATTACAAGAGGTTATTGGTCTGTGCTCCCAGCT
Organism: Ascaphus truei; assembly: GCF_040206685.1. Taxonomy (NCBI): domain Eukaryota; kingdom Metazoa; phylum Chordata; class Amphibia; order Anura; family Ascaphidae; genus Ascaphus; species Ascaphus truei. The sequence goes on along the minus strand of NC_134484.1, from coordinate 393,452,362 downwards.
TTTCCCGGTATGTTTGCTCATGGCGACTTTTAATCCATTTAAGATTCGTACTTCCCGACCCTACAATTTACCATCTCTGGCTTGCCAATACTATTGCAATAACAGGCCAATCGTCATTAAAAACCTGGTGAACTGCAATCCTTGCTACTTGACCTCATCTGATTACCAGCTTCAGGAGGCACCTGTCAACTCAGAATTTTTGAGCGTCATCTGCTTAGTTTTAATATATGTAATGTTATTTTCATGAAATGTTATTATGCCTTCAGCTGAAGCTGGTGCCGCCTGCTCGAATTGTATTGGCTGGCCATGATTTTATTGTCTAGCCAATGCGTGGAGACCGGCTGGTATTTAGTGTCTCTGAGAGACACTAGCGGTATCGATTTTATTACTATTCTGCTAATTTTTCGCTCAAGTGATCCTTGAAGCTATAACACTGCATGTCTGTGCTTTTAAGTTTGGTGTGATACTCTGCTGGTAAACTGCTTATGAGTGGTGTTATGCCGTGATGTCACGACTACTGCACTACACCGACTGTGTTTGCTTGAGGCTTCAACTAATTTTATTACGGACCTTAGTGATCCATGTATCATTTCACTTTCTCTGTGATTCCGTTTACCCACGGCTCTTGTAATACCGACATGGAGCTATACTGCGAGATTGAGCAGTGATCGAGAGAGGTTTCTGTCTGATTCAGGACTTTTTCAATGCAGTGTGTTATACATTCAACACCTGTCCCAATAGGGGTCTGCTGATGAGGCGTCTGCTCCGGGAAGGACTAATAGTGCCGTTTGCGTGAGCGGCCACCTTCCGTGAGGAGAGAAGACGCGATCCGAGGACCATCTGAGGTTGTCCAGTTGATGACTTTGTTCCTGATCAGCTCGCTTGTTCGGTGTTCGATAACGCATGTGTAGATCCCATAATATGCTTATGACCATCTTATTTTATGTACGCAGAATATTTACCCTTTATTAATACAATATTACTTTTACTTACTTCACCATGAGCGTATTGCACTGTGTTTTCTTGTCATTTGATCTCTTCTAGTTTTAGGGAATACTGAGCCACCCCTTGTAATAGCTGCAGATGTTCTCTGATACCTTATAAGGTTTTGAATGTTATTTCATTATTGGTGTATTTTTTCCACCTTATTCACAACTGTGATCTTTTGGGGAATTAGGAGCTGATATCAGCTAATGATAGGTATTGCACTGTATATTGACCTAGAGTTTAATTTTGTAGCGCACTTGTTTTTTACACATTCACCTGTCAACTATAACGCAGACTACATGAGTGACCCCAGCTTGTATGCACAATACACCTCTGACATAGGCTTATCTCCACCCGGTTGGCAAAGTTTATAATGAAGGTAAATATAATGTACTATACAGTATTAACTTTAAATCCTAATGACACTACAGTAGTGTATGCCTGCCATATCAATGCTTCTACACATGCACACTAGAGTGTGACTTGATGCATGTGCACTACCGGAACTTATAGCATGATTTTTTTTTTCCAGAAAAGAAACTTTGAAATCGAGCGTCAAAAGATAAGGATGAAGTTCGATGGAACTCTAATATCGCTTTTTTTAAATGCTGCCTTTTTAACTTTTACAGTCAGTATTACCAGCTTCACACTTTTAAAACTTTGCCACGCTATTATATTGAACGACACAATATGCACTGTACGTGTATGTGATCGATTCTATTACATGTCATAACCTGTAATATAATTTCACAACGAGATGTTTCTTGCTTCTATTCTACTTCCTGGTTAATGGAAAACATTATGTGATGCATTTTGTTCCTATTTAATCAATTGTAACAGTTATAAAACTTCAATTTTCTGGTTGCACACGCATGCCATTGTGAATCATACTTAGAAAATCAACGGAAAAAACAACTTAAGTGAATGTTGCAGGGTACATGCAACCACACGCGGGGTTTCTTGATAAGGCTTTTTCTATTGAGCCTTCAAAATACAGCACACAAAAAAAACAGCTTCTTTTCAGCATACAAAAACCCAGACAGTTCATCAAACATGCATTTGGAAGATAGACCATATAGCAGTAATCTACTTCAGTGTTTCAGTCATATCTCTTGACCAGCCAGCCCCCATGTGTGTGCAGCCTGGGGATTTTAAAACAGCTTGATTATGCAGCTGGGATCACGCTAATTATCAGGAGCTTCCCAGCTGAAAGTTAACCTCTTCACTGCTGCACTGCATACCTACACATACGTCTGCCAGGCATAGAGCTGGTGACGTTCATTCACCCTGTCACATTCCTCCCCTGTTGTGTGTGGCTGGGGCAACGCACGGCTGAAGCCTGATAATCCACCCCTTCTCTAGAAAAGAAATCAGCATTGGCATTTTCTTTTCCAGGCCTGTGCTGAAACTCAAACGAGAAAGGTTGGAGTGCCATATACCACCTGGTCAACCTAGCATTGGAGTCTTTCATAGTATTTAACCATTTTAATGGAGCATGGTCTATTACCAATGTAAAATGGAATTCCGCCAGGTAGTGCCTCAAGGCCTCGATTGCCCACTTTACTGCGAGACACTCCTTCTCAATTACTGAGTAGTTTTTTTCCCTTGGGAACAATTTCCTACTCAGAAAAAGGATCGGATGTTCCACTCCCTCAAACTGTTGGAGAGCACTGCCCCTAGCCCTATCTCTGAGGCATCGGTTTGTACAATAAAAGGCTTATCGAAGTCTGGGACTCTAAGGACGGGACCCTCTGATAGACACCTTTTTACCTCCTCAAAGGCTCTCTGGCACTCCCTTGACCATACCACTTTTGTAGGGGCACACTTTTTTGTGAGGTCTGTTAGTGGGGCTGCAGCTTCCGAGTAGTTGGGGATGAACCTCCAATGGTACCCTGCTAAACCCAACAGGGAGCGTACCTGCGTTTTTGTTCGGGGGGTCGAACTTCTTTCAGGGCAGCTACCTTATCGGCTAGTGGCCTTACTTTTCGGCCACCCACCCACCACCCACCCAGGTACTTGGTTTCCGCCTTACCTAAGGCACATTTCTTAGGGTTGGCTGTGAGCCCTGCCTTTCTTAGCGACTTGAGGACCGCTTTCAGCCTATTTAGATGGGCCCGCCAGTGTTTACTATAAATGACAATGTCATCTAGGTAGGCCACGGCATAAGCCCTATGAGGTCTCAGTACTTTATCCATGAGCCTCTGAAATGTGGCTGGGGCTCCATGCAGTCAAAATTGCATTGTCACAAACTGGTATAAACCCATGGGAGTGGCAAAGGCTGTTTTGCACTTGGACTTTCCTCTAAGGGTATTTTCCAGTATCCTTTTGTTAAATCCAGCGTGTATATATATTCCGCGTTATCAAGGGCGTCAATTAACTCGTCCACCCTTAGCATCAGATATGCGTCAAACTTGGATACCGCGTTGACCTTTCAGAGGTCCACACAAAATCTTACCTTCCCATCGGGTTTAGGGACCATAATTAGTGGACTACCCAACTCACTGCATGATTCCTCAATCACACCTAAATGTAACATTTCTTGTACCTCCTTCTCTACCAGGGCCTTACGGCTTTCAGGCAACCTGTAAGGACGGGAACGTACTTTTACCCCAGGTGCTGTCTCTATCACATGGGAAACTATATTAGTTTGCCCTGGTAAATCAGAAAAAAATCACTGAATTGTGTAATTATTTCTAAGAAGTCCCCTTTTTGTTCAGAGGACAATTGTCTACACATTGGGATTTTATCGGCTGAGGACCCAGGTCCGTTTCCTCCCCAACCGGGTGGATGAATAGAGACCGCTTCACCTTCCAGGGTTTCAACAAGTTCACATGGTAAATTTGTTTACCCTTCCTGGACCCTGGTTGAGCGATTTCGTAATCCACATCACCCGTGCGGCGGAGTACTTCAAATGGACCCTGCCATTTGGCTATGAGTTTACTCTCACAACTGGGTAATAATAACATCACCTGGTCTCCCGGGTGAAACACTCTCATACAAGCATTCTGATTGTAATGTCTCTCCTGACTGTCCTGGGCTGATCTAAGATTCTCCATAGCAAAATGTCTGACCACATCTAGGCGCGTCCTAAGGTCTAGTACATATTGCAGGGTATTCTTAGAAGGGGACCGCTGTTCCTCCCAGGACTCCTGTAGGAGGTCTAGGATTCCCCGGGGTTGGCGGCCATACAATAATTCAAATGGAGAGAACCCCATGGAGGCCTGGGGAACTTCCCGCACTGCGAACAGCAGAAAAGGGAGAAGTTCATCCCAGGCTCTCTTCTCTGAATCTACAAATTTTCTCAGCATACCTTTTAGAGTTGGGTTAAATCTTTCCACCAATCCGTCAGTCTGTGGATGGTACACTGGCGACACACTTTATTCGAGCTCGGCTAGTCCCACGAATTCGGGTATACTCGGGTGTATTGAGGTTTGTGACTGTTTTCTGCCCGAGTGCATTGCGTTATTTTCCAGGCAGGGATTGAAGCATTTTATTCCCGCTGGCTGCAATACTGCACAGTATATATATATATATATATATGTATATATATATATATATATACTGCATTACAATTCATGAATTTATGCCATCTGGTAGACACGCGAAGCATTGCAGCCTATTAAATCCTAATCATTATCATTTAACAGATCAGCCGCCCGTCAGCCAGGCATGAACCGTGGCTGGGAAGGCAAATGCAACGGGGCTTGTCAGAGGTGAGGAGCGGCGCATTCCAGGTATCTGCCAGGTACATACTGGGTATTTGCTCGAATAAAGTGTGTCGCAGCAGTAGACCGATGTCCGAACAGACTTGACTTCTAGTGATTTTAAGACATCCTGCATCAGTTTAGCCATAAAATTTGTATCTTGGTCTGTCAACATAACCTGGGGAAGTCCAACCGGTGAGAACAGCTCCAACAATTTGTTGGCGACTTGCTTCGCCGTTGCTATCCTCAGGGGGAACGCCTCAGGATATCTTGTTGCATAGTCGACTATTACGAGAATAAACCTGTGTCCTTTCGCAGAAGGCTCCAGAGGTCTTACTAAGTCTACACCAATCATCTCAAAGGGAACGGACACCAAGGGTAGAGGAACCAAGGGGGCTGGTTTTTGTCCCTTCGGATTAGTTAGCTGGCACTCAGGGCATGCCGCACATAACTTAGCAATGTCACTATGCATCCCTGGCCAATAGAAGCGGAACAAAATACGGTCCAAGGTTTTATCTCTACCAAGGTGACCACCCCAAGGGACAGTATGGGCTAAGGTGAAGACAGTTTTAACAAAAGCCTTGGGAACCAATATTTGTCTGGTGACCTCCCCTGTTTGGGTATGCTTGTTCACCCTATACAAGATATCATTCAACAATTCAAAATGAGGGAACACCATTACCCCTTGTGCATTCAATATCTGGCCATCAATGTTTACCACTTTGTCATATTGTTTGGCCAGGACTGGGTCTTCCCTCTGGCGAAAATCATGGAAACATAGCTCTGGTAAATCCCCAGGGCCTATCTCTCCCTCTTTCTGGCCATCCTCAGTCATGACTTGTGACTTATGCCTATTAGTATGGCCACCTTGAGTCCCAGATTTCTGCAACCAGTCCTGTTTGTCACAGCGTCTTTGCCTCTGAGTCTTTGGAACCCAGTGTCTACTGGGGAACAGGTCTGCCGAAAAGGGGAACAGTTTACCAGGTTTCCCCTGAGTCAGAGAATGAGGCTCCTCCTGAGAGACTGGAGCCATTAGGTTTGAAAAGAAAGGCCAGTCACGGCCGAGCAAAACGGGGGCAGGGAGCCAAGGAGCGACTCCTACTTCGATCCTGGCCTCCTGACCTTTCACCTGTAGCAGGATTTTGGCGATCGGATACCATTTTACATCGCCGTGTATACACTATATACTCCAGGGGGAGTCAAAGGAAAGCAAGTCAGGCAGTAACAGTTCCCGGAAGACCAGCATTTTTCCAGAGTCTGAATCTATAAGGGCCTGGACGGTTTTACCACCAATCTTGACTGGAAGTAGCCAGGGCTTGCCACTTTCTCTGGGGAAGGCCAAGGCTGCTGTCCTGCTGAAGGAGTAATCCATCTGTTGAAAGTCCACATGACGGTGGCCTTGTTCTCCGCAGGCCGACCATGGAGAGGGTTCCCATGCCGGAGGGTGCCGTGGATACCGCTCAGAGGGACCGGATACTGGAGACCAGGCCTCCGATGGGTCCTGTGTGCGACGTCCTTTGAAGTTGCTCTCATTTGGCGACGAGACGACTTCAGGAAGTATATGAGGGTCTTGGCGGGGACCAGCATTTGAACCCCTCTCTTGCTGGAACGACTGCCCCTTCCGTGGGACTTTGTGGTTGCGTATGGATGGGCCGTAGGTTCCCCTTTGGTCCAACCTCCCTCTTTGGGCGTCCGCAAGTGCCGGTGGAGTCGGGTCCGTCGGGTCCAGGACACTCGCCTACTCCTCGGCCCCAAGGAAGTTCTCAACGAGTCGAACCGCCAAAGCTAGGGTTTCAGCAGCGGTGCCTTTTACCCAAGAGTTTGTGGAAGGGGGTATGACCTGTAGGAATTGTTCCAAAACAACTTGCTCAAGAATTGCCTCCTTAGTGCGCTCCTTGGGTTGTATCCAGCGAGTACACAAGTCTAATAACCGCTGAGCGAGGACCCGGGGTCTCATCTTAGCGGTGTACTTCAAGCTCTGGAACTGCTGCCGGTAGGTCTCTGGGGTCAGACCTAAGCGATCCAGTATTACGGCTTTTACTTGTTTGTAATCCATTGCCTGGTCCGCTGGGAGGCCCTGATATGAGGCCTGGGCTTCTCCTATGAGGAGCGGGGCCAAAGCGGTTGCCCAGCGATCTGCAGACCAGCCCTGGGCTTCGGCAACTCTTTCAAACGTCAGTAGAAAAGCCTCTGGATCCTCGTTCGGAGCCATTTTGCTCAGGAGGACCGGGGGTTTGTTCGCAAGTTCTGGACTGGCAGACCCCTGGGAATGAGTCAGCAACCTGGCCATCCGCTCATCCTGTGCTTCCTGCTGCTGGATTAGGAGCTGGGTTTGCTGCTGCAATAGTCTTTCATCTCGCTCTGCCTGTATTCGGGCCTGCTCGCACAGAAACGCTTTTAAAAGTTCTTCCATTTTTTCTTTTTTGTGTTTGTGGCCCTTCAACTGCAGGGGCCTCTAAAAATCCCGGCACTTCTGACACCATATGTTGCAGGGTACATGCAACCACACGCTGGGTTTCTTGATAAGGCTTTTTTATTGGGCCTTAAAAATACAGCACACAAAAACAAAACAGCTTCTTTTCAGCATACAAAAACAGAAGCTTCTTTTCAGCATACAAAAACCCAGACAGTTCATCAAACATGCATTTGGAAGACAGACCTTAAATCAGTAATCTACTTCAGCGTTTCAGTCCTATCTCTTGACCAGCCAGCCCCCTTATGTGTGCAGCCTGGGGGTTTTAAAACACCTTGATTATGCAGCTGGGATCACACTAATTGTCAGGAGCTTTCCAGCTGAAAGTTAACCTAATCACTGCTGCACTGCATACCTACACATACGTCTGCCAGGCATAGAGCTGGTGACGTTCATTCACCCTGTCAGTGACATTTTATGTTTCTTGAGAAGGAGAAAATAATTGTGAGCTATAAACAAAACCTTACATGAGGCAATGCTTTCCTAGTCAATCAATTTTTTCATTGTTAAAATTACCGATCCCTGAGGTACTCCACTCACGACTTTAGCCCAATCTGAAAAAGTTCCATTTATGACAACCCTCTTATGTCTGTCCTTTAACTAGTTTTCAATCCAGGTGCATATATTATTACTTAGTCCAATTTTCTTTATTTTGTACACCAACCTCTGGTGTGAAACCATATCAAAAGCCTTTGCAAAATCTAAGTAGACCACATCAACTGAATTACTCTGGTCTAAATTCCTACTTACCTCTTCAAAGAAACAAATAAGGTTAGTTTGGCATGATCAATCATTCATAAATCCATGCTGACTATTATTAATAATTTTGTTTTCCATTAGGTATTTCTGAATTTTATCCCGTATTAAACCTTCAAGTAGTTTCCCCACTATTGAAGTCAGGCTTACAGGTCTGTAATTCCCCGGTTGTGATCTAGCTCCCTTTCTAAATATAGGCACCACATTTGCTTTATGCCAATCATGTGGTACTGAGTCTGTGGAAATGGAATTCTTGAATATTAAATATAATGGTTTAGCTATTACTGAACTTAACTCCTTGACTCATCAACACCTTCCCCAGGCCATGGTACCTTCAAAAAGAAAGAAAAATTATGTTTGAGCCTTTTGTTGTTGGCTGAGTAATTAATTTGCCTGGTTTCACCTGCATATGCATGGCTGATAAGTCCTGCATTGTGATTTGTCTAGAGGGACCTCACTGCCAATGTGAATTTCAAGTCAGAAAAAAAGGCATATCGTTTTTGTTTTTCCTCTTTTTTCTTGACAAGGGCTTAATAAATGAGTGACTTAAAGAAAACATTATGTGATTCATTTTTTTTATATTTTATCCATTTTTACATTTATAAAATCACTACTTTTAATTTTCTCTATGAGGTGGCATAAATTACCCTGTTCTGTAATTATTTTTTTTGGGGGGGGGGGCTGGGGTGAATTCTATTGAATACCTTCAAACTTTGGTAGGCTTGGTCTGCTTGACATACTGTTTATGGAAATATTAGACACACACACACACAAACATAGTCTAAAGGGAGAGATAACTTTTATTATATTTGAAAAAAGTTCAGAAGATTTATTTCTACTGTAATCCTGCACGCTCATCACAGAATTAGACAAAACAGGACTAATTCAGTTTCACCTTTCCGCCACACAAAGACACACACAAAGACACATAATGTTTCAGGCTTTGGCTATTGTAGTCTTTAATTCCATGGGGTTAAACCGAGTCACCTCACCCGGTGATAACGACCGTGGATTTATTTTGTCATTGAGAGGGGGGGGGGGATTAGGACAAACTATTGACTGTTATTATGTACACAGTACAATAAGCTTGGACATCACCCCCCCCCTTCCAGTAGTGCAGCATCTCCTGTGAAAGAAAAAAAATTGCTGCAGGATTATTGAATTGAAGGCCTTGACTGTTTAACACTATTGACAGCCACACAAAAAAATAAACTATAACTTAGCGTACCTGTAAACTATAATGAATTTTTAGAAATAATAGGTAATACACACGTGTCTAATACAAAGACTGTACGTAGTGTCTACTGCAACGGTGCGCAAATTGGGGGCCCGCAAGATTTATTTTTTGGGGGGGGGGGCGATGCGGGTGGTTGCAGAGGTCCCATGCTCTTCCCTGAGGCATTTAAATTAAATGCCGGGGGACCGCGCGTCGCCTCTACAACCTCTACTTACCGAGGTTCAGCCGGTTTAGGCATGCGTGACCATGGCAACGTGTCCCGATGACGCTGCGGGGTCATGTGACATCACTGTTGCCTTGGTAATGTGCCATCACATGATGCCACACAAGGTAAGGGGGGGATGCAGGAACGGAGGGAGCAAGGCAGGGGGGACGCAGCAAAATAAGTTTGCGCACTCTTGGTATAGTGTATAATATATACAAAGGGGAGAGTACGCGCAGGCATAAAAGTATTAACGTTCAATTACCTTTTATATACTGTACAGTAAGGCTAACATTTAAACAGGTTATTGTCAGTACCATACTTACCTGTACTATACGTACTGTACCTGTACTTACCTTACTAAAGTACAGTACCTTACTACATGCCAGTGGCATTCCCATTACGCTCTAAAAGAACAGGCAAATTTGGCTAATAAGTCAATATAGTTGTTGCATTTATGTACAGTGAGTATGTCTTTCCAGAAACTCTTTATTCCTTTTTTTAATTCCTCCTTGTTGGATGGTTTGGTACAGAAGCACTCAAAGCGCAAACTCCACTGGTTGTATGAGGTGATCACTCAGGGAATCTAGAGACAGGAACTCTCATGCAGATAAAAAGTGAGTAAAAAGAGAAAATAGTGCAACACAGTTTAATCAAATAAAAAGAGCAAACAAGCTCAGGCCACTCACATACTATAGATGTAAATAAGGGGTCTACACCCCTGAGGAAATTCGGTTCTATCCGAATGAAACGCATAGGGTAGTTCTCTTGAGCCATTTGTGGACTACCATTCCTGCAGTGTGTTGACTTGGAGCGGCGGTTTAACATCTAGTTGAGTACTTGCTGTCTTCCATTGGCGATATCGACGTATCCAGGGGGCATGGTCTAAGATGAGGACTGAATCCCCATTGGCTGTCGAGACTGATGACGTCACCCGCCACCCGAATCCGGAAGTAGGCAGCGTGAGAAAACTTTGTTTGATGTACACAGACACCCCTCACTCCGTTTCAACAGCTGAACACCACTTCAGGACCCAGAGTGGCTAAATTGCCTTATTTACATCTATAGTATGTGAGTGGCCTGAGCTTGTTTGCTCCTTTTTATTTGATTAAACTGTGTTGCACTATTTTTTATTTTTTCTCTCTTTTTATCTGCATGAGAGTTCCTGTCTCTAGATTCCCTGAGTGATCACCTCATACAACCAGCGGATTTTGCGCTTTGAGTGCTTCTGTAACATATCCTGAGGGGTTTTTCCAATCCCTACACCAGCAGCATCTCCATTGGTGATATTAATTTGTATTTTGTAATTTTCATTTAATTTGTTAAAAGGTTTGCGCTTCACCATTTTGTTCACTTTGTTGGACGGTTTAACAACCTTTCTTATATGATCCTTCATTGCATGCCTGCCACACAGTTCTATAGGGTTCAACTCTGGTGATCTGGAATGGGAGGGGGGGAAATGGTGAATTAGTTGAACAAATAAAAACAGTTTAAAATAATGAGAAATAGTTACTGTACACTGGAGCACTTACTCCGGTGGCATCTTAACCCCGTTGATCCCACTCTCAAGAATATAGGAAGTTGAGGCAGGATGTTTAGGGTCAATGTCCTGGAAGAACCAGTGACCGCCTGATGGGAAGTCATGTATTTAACAATACAGGTGACAATTTGCTCTTGGAAATTGGAATTCATGATTCCTGGTACAAGAAAAGAAAAAATTATGAAAAAGCTGAACATTAGGGTACAGAATACACTACAGTTGTACAATGCATAAGGCTATAGCATGTGACTTTGTGCATTATTTTACCCTCAAATATGACTATGCATCCTGGTCCACGTGTAGTGATCACACCCCACACATGCATCTTCAGTGGGTGCATGGGTCACGGCTTTAGACCACAGTCAAACCACACTTCTACCTAAAGTACATTAGTGTACCGTACAACACTTTACTGTCCTAACTACGGCACAGCAATTACAGTACAGTATTAACACTGTTCTATCACTCTGCATACTATTGCATTATACTGTACTTTATTACAGGAAGACACTTTCTTTACACGTCCATATTTCCATCCCAATTGGCGTCTCATCACCCTGATGCTGGTCTCAGATGCTATGATATTGTGACTGTTCTCTAGAACAGTCTTGACTGTTGCTGCACTGCGCCCATCATTAGCCTCGCTGATTTCGTCCACCAGAAGCTTTGCCGTCCTACAGTTTAAAGGAAAAGAGAACAATTTGTTAGGCCCAAAAATAAAATCAGAACAAATACATGACATATATTTAAAATTATACTTCTAAATGTAGTACAGAAATTTTTGGCTGTAAAAAAATTGCAAAGAAAACAAGTAAACAAAAAAATGCATTTTGATATGCAAGAAGCTTTTAGAGTAATAAAAGCAGCAAGAGAAACAAAAACATTTAATATTTTTCTTCAAAAAGTAGTACAGTAATTTTTTGGCTCTAAAAGAATTGCAAAGAAAGTAAACAAAAAAATGCATTTTGATATGCAAGAAGCTTTTACAAGTAATAAAGTAATTGCAGAAAGAAAACCGAAATACTTACTCTGTTGTGACTGGGGGACTCCGCTTTACACTTTTTGTCTGACCATGGGCATGATAGCTGACAGGGATTTGTGCTAAAATGAGGCCAGAAATAAGTAACCAGCGTTTGATCTGTAAAATTCCATGTCCTCTCTTTTACTTATTCTGTATTCTCATGCTGAGATCCTTTGAAATAACTTTCCTCTGCATTGCTGCTTTAGAAAATAAATCAAGCACAGAGGAATGTATATGAGACGTGTATTCAATGTATATTCAATGTGCATTGAATCAACAGAAGTGATGGTTTATTTATAATGACCGTTGAGAGGTAAAGTACTGTATACACCCACTTTTAACACCTCGTGTCCATGCCCGCCAAAACATTCCAATAGGGACACAGTGCATAAAAGGTCACACATATTGCATAGCCTCCCATACGCTGATCTCTATCTGAACGAGCTCTTGTACAGATACTGTATTGTGCATTCTTCCATCTGCTTCCATGGATCAACCCCGATTGTACGGACGCAGGAACCGGCTTTCTTCTGCTGTGCCGACCACGAAAAGCGAAAGTCGGAAGCTGTTTCCAAGCCAAAGGTGCCTAAAGAAAAGGTTACGAAGGCTCCCAAGGCAAAGAACCCTGGCCCTTTTATTAATCTAAGACAGTGGGTAACCATCCACTGATGCAGGGTTAAAACAACAATGTGTCCAAAACAATTATACTAAAAACGGGACTGGTAATTCACCAAAATAGTAGATGTGGGGTAGGGGGTAACCAAAGTGATCTAGCTAAGCACTACAGAGAGGGTCCAGACCTATCTGAGTACTTACCCTGCTAGAGACAAGGGGACCCGCTTCCACCAGCTGCAAATACTCCACAGGAACTGCCACCACGTGACCTCTACGCGTTTCACACGTAGTGCTTCGTCAGTTTTTGCTACGCTCCATAGAGTTCATATTAACTCATAACTATTTTTTGTTTGAATCAGAATTTTATTTGCAGATACTTGGTACCGCAATGGGTACCAAGTTCGCTCCATCGTTTGCTAATTTATATATGGGGTGGTGGGAGAAACTCACCTTAACTGAGATATCTCCTCCACAGTTAATACTGTGGAGGAGATATATAGATGATATCCTCATCATTTGGGACGGTACAGAAGCCTCTCTCCTAGAGTTAATTGCACAGTTAAATACAAACACGTGTAACCTCTCCTTCAGTGGGGAAAATAGTGAAACATTAGTACACTATTTGGATCTTGTAATTACTATTGATTCAGAGCGAATTTGTACCAAAACCTATTTCAAGGATACCAATGTGAATTCCTACATTCATCCATCTAGTTGCCATTTCAAACCCTGGATTGTAAATATCCCTTTCAATCAATTTGCACGTCTTAAGAGAAATTGCACTAATGATGAGCAATTTCAAGAACAGGTACTCTTTCTGAAGGATAGATTTATTCAGAAAGGTTATGATAGACACCTGCTTGACAGTGCTATTGACAAAGTCAATCTTATTAAAAGAACAAACTTATTGAAAAATAAGAAAAAGAGGGATAAAAGATTTGACTTTAGGAAGGGGCCCGCTAATCAAAATTCTGCGACCAGGACTGACCTTGCATTAACAACAGAGGGAGCTACACTGGCGACACGTTTATTTCGAGTAGGGCTAGTACCGCAAGCCGGGACATGTCCCGGCTAGCTAGCCCCACTCCCTCGGCGTGCCGCGCATCACCGATGCGCGGTCACGCGTCATCGGGAGCCTGCGCCCCCTGCACGCACGTCCAGGGCTCCCCGAGGGAGCCCTGGTGTCCCGCGATGTGGGGGACGGCGGCAGGGGGTTCCGGGGGACCCGGCAGACCCGGCGAGCGGAGGAAGAAAGCCCCGATCGGAGGGCGCTCCTCCGCGGCTTTGGCACGCGCCGGGCACCCTCCGGCGCGCGCCAGGTTACTGCTGCGGCCGAGACCGGGCAAATGCTCAAATAAACTCGGCCGCAGCAGTAGTCACAATGAGCCAACACATAGCAATAAATGTGGTGTATTCCCCGGGCGCTAACTCTGACCGTGGTTGGTGTAGGATATAAATATCTTAAATGTATTAAATAGTATGGTATGTGTTAATAGTGATGTCCTACTGTGACTCGAACTACCCCACTACGGTCTATCCAGAACCCTTGATATATGGAATGTGAGAAGGGATGGGGGAGCACAGCGTAAGGAATGGTGGAGTGTGATTGTATTATCTCCCTATGATGTTCAGTGGCGTTCTGACACCCTTTGAGTGTCCTCAGAGGGAGGTTTGTACTCCTTAGAGAAGGGTTAAGACTTAGGTGGGTGAAGCAAGTCTATGGATGCAAAATGAATGCAAAATGAATCAATAAAAGGAAAACTTACACGGCCTTGTGTAAGTTGTATCCCATCAAGGTTTCTTTTGCAGTCTTATCTTTCTTCTGGATGAAATATGGAGTTTACATCCGAGCACAGTAAAACTAACATTAACTTTTTAGATTTAACTATTTTTAGTGACCATTCTATTATTAAGACCAAAACCTTTTTTAAACCCACTGACGCCAACAATTTTTTATTAACTACGAGCTGCCATCACCCAAAATGGCTACAAAATATACCCTATGGCCAATTAAGGCGTATCAAAAGAAACTGCACAGACGATCACACATTTAAAGATCAAGCACAAATACTCCAAGGGAGATTTCTAGAAAGGGGCAATCAAACAGACCTCATTCAATCAGCAGAAGAAAAAACAAACACATTGTTACGCAGTGATTTATTGAAGACCAAAGCAAAAGTTGAAAACCTTGATTTTAACACTCCATTCATCACAATTTATAATTCAGACGCAACTAAAATCCAACGAATTATCAAAAAACATTGGCATGTGGTACAGACAGACCCGGTTCTGAGAGACCATATCCCAAACGCCCCAAAGGTAATTTTCAGAAAAGCCCCATGCATCAAATCAAAATTGGCCCCAAGTGTTTTAAAAAAAACAGATACAACAAAGACCCCAAGTTGGCTGCCTTCGCCAAACGGCTTTTTTGGGTGTTTTGGCTGCAAGGCATGCAGACAGGTCACTAAAGGGGAGAAAACAGAATTCACATCTAATATCACAAAAGAGGTTTTTAAGATTAAACAACATTTGACATGCCGCACAGAGTACATTGTGTACCTTTTGTCATGCCCATGTGGTTTACAGTACGTAGGCCGCACCACAAGACCTCTGAGGGTCCGCGTGCTGGAACACATGGGCAATATCCGTAAACAGCTTATGACACACAGTGTCTCCAAACATTTTAGTCTAGTACATGGAGGCAACCCCGGGGTCCTAACCTATAAAGGGATTGAGAAAGTGGACGCACATTGGAGAGGAGGTGACAGGCTGCGTAAATTGTGCCAACGGGAAACATTTTGGATCTACAAATTAAAAACGCTAACCCCCAGAGGCTTGAACATTGACATAGACCTGGGAGCTTTTATGTAACCGTAGCACTAAGTCTTTTTCACCTCCGCATGTCCAGTCCACACCTCATTAGGCATTCTAAGTTTTCTTAGTTTTTTCTAAGTTTTTTATGTTAAGTTTTTTGATGTTAAGTGTTTTATGTTAACTGTGCACACAAACAAAGTACAGTTTGATTTACCCACAACGTGGAATAATCTGATCTGGGAATGTATATTGGGTGGGGTGACACCACAGTACCATTCTTAAATGAAGTGTTCTTAAATGAAGTGTTTTTTTGTTCTGAAGGATAACACACTGCATTTGATATATATGTCATACATTCTATATGTATATCTTTTATTATTAATACCAAACTGTTCGGGATTTAAAACGAACCATGATACTAATGCTAGCAATAGATACATGCTATTGAAGTTTTCCCTCTATGTACTCCATTTTTAAATGTATTTTTTAAATGTATTTTATAAATGATTTTTTTAAATGAATTGTAACTAGAACAATTAAGTGCCATCTAGCTCATCCAAAGTATTTCATTGTGAATAATTAACTAAGTGTTTAACTGCATATAACACCATGTAAACAGTCCACACAGGATCTGATTGCAGTATTGTCAATTAAAAGTAAAATTGTCCACTGAGTACACCTTTCTAATCCCTTTTAATCTTCATGACGGGTGTATTTAACCACCCGTCCACATATTGCAGGAAAAGCAATTGATGTGTACACCATCCGTCACCATTCTGCACTCACGAACGGACTATGGTATGTACAACACCAAGAACTATCTGTGCATCACTAACGCGCAGGCGCAAGACTTTGCCCCCACTTCACGCAACCGGCAACGAGGGCACAACAGAAAGACGTCACACCGAGCGCCACACGCTGGATGCGCACGCATCCCTAAAGATGGCGGCACCGCGCTACGCAGCAGCAAGAAGATTTAATTGACATCCACATTAGACAGGCGGGGTCTATTTAAGGAGACTAAAAACCCAACCTCTCTACTTTACACGAGCCTGAGGAAGCCCTGTTCAGGGCGAAACGCGTAGCTCTTCTTCTTTGAACCATAGCCTGCAGCAATCTGAGAGGATCCGGAGGTGCTGTGGAATCTCTCGATCCGGACGCGGAGTACAGAGACTTTCATCCACTAACCACCATTTGTCTCTCCTGGCTGCCACCTTTTTTTCTATCCCCCCAGAAGCAGTAGATGCTCCTCGGTTTTAATTTTTTATCTGATTATATATGTACTTGTTCATTAGTGTATGCTAGTTTGTTTCAATAAAATGTAATCACCCCTGTTTTTAGTGTCCTATTAGTCCTTTGCTATCTGGACCTAGCCCCTAGGGGTTTTTTATCACTTTTTGGAGTTTCCAAGATACCATTATCAGTGTGTACTCACACTGGCCCGTGTGAGTATTTTGATGTATTGATACACCTTCCCCATACTATCCCTCTGTCTTTGTCCCATAAGGGACCTTTGACCTGAAGACCTGTGATCTGTACAGGTGCTTGCAAGATACCGTTATAAGTTACCACTCACATTAGGCCGTGTGAGTGAATAATAATTATCATATACCTATACACCTGATGACACTGTCTCATTGCCCCCCTTCAAATTGATATCGACTTTGTATGTATATGTGTCTAACTACCTTCTCACCTATGTTTACACCCATATGAGAGGAGAACCAATGTGAAGATTCGTCCAACGACAAACATCAAGATCACAGCAAGAAGAAGAGACAGAAAGAGAAGAGCATAAAGAAAGAAGAAGGATCATCCAGAAGAAAGATAAGACTGCAAAAGAAACCTTGATGGGATACAACTTACACAAGGCCGTGTAAGTTTTCCTTTTATTGATTCATTTTGCATTCATTTTGCATCCATAGACTTGCTTCACCCACCTAAGTCTTAACCCTTCTCTAAGGAGTACAAACCTCCCTCTGAGGACACTCAAAGGGTGTCAGAACGCCACTGAACATCATAGGGAGATAATACAATCACACTCCACCATTCCTTACGCTGTGCTCCCCCATCCCTTCTCACATAGCAATAAATGTCCGGTTTTCATTACACAATTTAATGACAAACACAAGGCTATACAATCTGCCATTGTTAAGCACTGGAAGATTTTAACTCTAGATCCTGTGTTGAGTGTCGGTACAGTATGTCATCAAACCCAATGATTGTGTACAAAAAAAGTTCCAAATCTAAAAAGACTAATACTGTAGCCCCTAGCCAGTTAAAGTCTGCTCCTTGCTCTATGGGCACACTAAGATCCTATTTGGATTTGAAGGGCAAATATAAATGTGGTAAATGTAAAATATGTACTAACATAATGAACAGGAAAGAGGAAGACTCTTTTATCACAAAAGCAAAGTTTTAAAATTAACCATTTTATTAATTGCTCTACAACGTATGTGGTATACATCTTACAGTGCCAATGTGGGTTACAGTACATCGGCAAAACAAAACGATGTATTAAGGTGAGGGTAATGGAACATATGAGGAACATCAAAAATGTGCAAAAACTAATTGACAAACATATGCCTCTAACCCACCTTTTAAAACACTTTTATGATTGTCATCAGTGTGACCCGAGTGGCATTTCTTTTATGGGTATTGAAGTAATCACCGCTAATCAGCGCTTAGGCAATAGAGATCTACTGTACGCCTCAGTAGAAGGGAGCAATTCTGGATTTACACCATGCAAACGAGGTTCCCACATGGTCTAAATGATTATATAGAATTGGTTCCCTTCCTAAAAGAATGAATTATTTGGTGATTACTTGGGTTTTGTATGCGTTTTTTCTTACTTTTAGATATAATGTTTTAACTACATACGTTTTTATTATGTTTTTAATATATGTCTATCTTGTAATTGTTCACATCTTTGAATTGTAAGTAATATTGTATACATGTTTTTATCTAATATGTTGGTATGACTTTGGACTTATTTTAAGTTACCATTTGGAACTGGTTTAATATTGCTCCAAAATGGAATGTGTCCTCCAGCAGTTAAACCTATATATAAGCTGCAGAGAACTCCATCTGTACTCGTTTGGGACTACATGTGTGTTTTTATTTATCCTAATTGCACCTAACCCATTGGCTGCTGCTCTGCACTTATACTCCAGGGACAGCGCTATCACGTGACCTCCTGACGAAGCACTACGTGCGAAACGCGTAAAAGGAACTCCTGACGAAGCACTATGTGCGAAACGCGTAGAGGTCACGTGGTGGCAGTTCCTGTGGAGTATTTGCAGCTGGTGGAAGCGGGTCCCCTTGTCTTTAGCAGGGTAAGTACTCAGATTGGTCCGGACCCTCTCTGTAGTGCTTAGCTAGATCACTTTGGTTACCCCCTACCCCACATCTACTATTTTGGTGAATTACCAGTCCCGTTTTTAGTATAATTGTTTTGACTCATTGTTGTTTTAACCCTGCATCAGTGGATGGTTACCCACTGTCTTAGATTAATAAATCGTTTACACCCCTCAGTGCGCCTGTCTGCCTTTTGTTTTCTTCTGTTTGTGAGCCCCCCTCGTGGGAGCTCACTTTTGTAGGGGACGTGTGGAATCCCCCCCCCCAGACTGAAGGCTGCAAGAGGGAGTCTTCACAGTACCCACGTTAGCGCGGAGCAACTCAATCCCTACGTGAACCCTGGCCCTTAGTATGTGAAGAAGAAAAGGCCAAAATCAACGATGATCATGTTGTTTGGACGGGCCCCAGAAGTGCCCCTGCACCCACCGAAGCCAAATCCGACATCCCGGACTTTTCACTGCCATCACCAACTGCCACCGATTCCCAAACATCTACCCGGTCTGACCCTTTGTCCACCGATGCTCATCCGGAAACCCCCAGCTCAACTCCTCCAGTACCCAGCCACGCCGATGTTGATCCCAAAGTCCCCAGCACACAGGATGTTTTTTGTGTTATTGAAATCACTGACATCTCAACAGAGCAATACAGGGACAGAATGGAGGCCAAGATGGATAGTCTTTTGGCTTGCATGGAGAATATGGATAGGTGCATGGGTGTTTGTCTGGATAAGATTAAGAGGAACATTGCAGGGCTCTATTCTTTGCTTGGAGTCACTGCCCCTGTATGTCTGATGCAGGAGCAGGATGGTGACCTGGAGGTGCCTTATTCTCCCATGGAGGAACCACATATCCTCACCCTTGTGCACCCTCTCAATCCCTGGATTTGACCTTCACAGTGCCAATACCAAGCACACCATGGGATCCCCCACACGCACCCCCTCCGTCTCCAGGAAACATGTATACTCTTCTTTTGGAGATGATGACAACCCCAGTAAGAGCGAGGCCACGACAGGAGAAAAGCATCCTCCCAGACCAGCTACCCCCACCCGCTGCCAGAAGCACAACCGCTCCACCACCCCCTCCCCCCCCTGGATTTTACAGCTCCCAGACATCATACTGAGAGACCTGCCTCAGAGCGTCCGGGAGAAATATAAGATCAGATGTGCTGGTCTACCTTTGAAATATGCCCAGTTCATCTTTAAACACAATGTCAATTTTGAGATGTACAGCGAGTGGACAAGAAATGTCAATTATGAAGGCAATAAATACAAGAAGGGTCTTCCTGCAAATTTATGGATTGAGGGAGGAGGAGGGAGGGGGAAGATGGGGGTAGCAAGGTGTCGGCCATCTGGTTGAGTGGGAAAGGGCAGAGAACCAGGTCCAGAGACATGGCTGCCCACGAGGGAGACTCTGTTATCTCAGAAACTGTGGTGCCTACCCAGCAAGAGGCATGGGGCTGGCAATGGGAAAGCCGTTGCTCGTAGGCATGGTTCCCATTGGCCAGATCAAATTTCCTGCTCGCCACCTACCCGAGCCCCTCTGGTACGCCCCCTCCTCTTGTGAGTGGTTGTTGCATTACAATCCATAAACGATTGGCCGCCATTCCCTGTTCCATGTTAGACATAGGACACCAAGGTCTATGTAAGGGAACTGCCCGATCAGAGTTACGAGACGATTCTTTGTCTTGGTCCGGTTAAAACAGAGGCGGGCTTTTCAAAGGTGCTTTGCTCGCAATAGCAAAAAACTAGGCATTGAGATGCCGGAGAAGCTTAGCCAAGCTGAGGACAAGTTCTAGAGATGCTGCCAAGTTCTAATATCGAATGAAGACCCAGCTAGCAGGGTAATCCAGGTATCTATACCACAGATAGTACTGTGGTGATCCTGGACGTGGAGCGGACAGGATAAGACTTCCTGAAGCAGGCGCCCTGCACCTAGTTGAGGCTAGTGTCTCCCCAAGAGCCCCAGTTGTGGTGTTTTTCCCTTGTTTTGTGTTACATTGAATGCCTGCTGGTTTTACCAGAATAAACCTAATTTTATTCCACTACCTTGTCCTGCCTAGTGAAATTGATCCCGGAAGGTAAAGGCATTAAAACTACTGGTCTCCCATGACACTCAGTCTCTCTCTCTCTTTATCTGCTTTTTCATTTTACATAACAAATTATGAATCAACCCTATTAAAAGACTTATTAAAAACAAAACTAGGGCATTCCCATAATGTTGGCAGAAAAAAATATGAACAAAACTGTAAGAAACAGAGAAAAACATGGTTACTATAATCTTGGCAATTAAATGCTTTGCCTAAATGATCTCTTCCTTGAAATCCTGCATTGATCACAAATATGAATTAATATATATTGATCTCTCAAAAACAAGAAAATAAAAATAATGGAAATTACAAGCAATTAGTATTATTTCTATGTTCCTTGAATATGTTTTGTGATAAGAAATATAAATGTATAAAATAAGACTTGGGGTACTTGTCATCGTTAATACTAAAAAGTTATTATATTGTGTGTGTACTAAAGAGCACCTAAGGCACATGAAAATACCACAGGCATGCCTATGTTACTGTTTACATTATTACTGCAAATAAAGCACTCTAGCTATTTTACAATGTCAGTAAAATATTGCAGTCTTAAGGGTACATTGTGGTAATAAACAACGAGATTATTTGTCAATTATATGGAATCTAAAGAGTTTTGCTGTCACTCGTGATATGTCTTCTGTACTATATTCCTTCTCCTTCCAAATTATA
This sequence comes from Ascaphus truei, assembly GCF_040206685.1. Classification (NCBI taxonomy): domain Eukaryota; kingdom Metazoa; phylum Chordata; class Amphibia; order Anura; family Ascaphidae; genus Ascaphus; species Ascaphus truei. Next base: position 393,430,902 of record NC_134484.1, on the reverse strand, counting down.
ACATTATCCAGATCACATGGCATTGTGTTAATGAGTTTTATTTAGTAATTCCCTTTGTTTTTTGTAGGTTTTGTAAGCAACTGAGGATTGAGGCTTCGGGTCAAGTTAAGAATCCAACGTTGTCGAGCCAAGGTGGCTATAAATTACAAATACGCCAGAGTGTACTGATTTCTGATGTTTTTGGGCCATTGGGTCTTGGATTGTTTTGTATGGCTTTAGATTTTGTTTGGGGGGTGTGTGGGGGACCATCAGGCTTCGGATTAGTTTTTATGGGTTTTGTGTTTTGTTTTTAGCCACCTGGCTTGAATAGTTTTTTTATGGGTTTTTTTTATGGTTGGGCATGGCACCTTTATTGGGTTGGTTCTGGGGTGCTTCTGTTCGGGCACCATTGAGGACCTAGGTAGCCAAAGTGACAATCAATTGATTAGAATGATTGTATATTTCTTATGTAATTGTTTTTTTGTGAGGGGTTTGTATGTATATTTTATTACTTTTGAATGACCAAAATGCCTAATAGCTACTTTGGTTAATAGGGCTATTGGTCATTAGTCTAGTGGGGAGAAGAAGGGAGGCTTGTGGGGGGTGGAAGGGGAAGTGGGCTGTTGGCATAGTTGCTCCCGGGTGGGTGGAAAAACAGCCTGGGAGGTGAGGGAGGTGAGGGAGGTAAGGGTTAACTCCTTGGTTACCTTAGCAGTCAGTAAATAATTGTGAGGCAATGCTTTATTAGCCACTAAGTTAACCAAGGACTAGATAGTGTAGTTTCTTTGATTGTATTGACCCATTTGGTGCTTGTGGTATACCTTGGTAACCAAAGTCATCAAAGGGTTTACTGTTATTTAAATCATAGGGTTCTGTAATATCAGATATAACAGAAGTCTACAGTATGATAGAAATATTATTGAAGCGATCACAATGCGGTAATATGTATGAATGTCTTTCTTTATATAGCGCTGTAACAGGGACTTATCACTGATGGAGATAAACTGTCTCTAAATCCAGCAGTGTGCTGGTTAATTGCACACAGGCAATCAACCAGACACCACCTGGCTGATTAGGACTTTTAGAAAAAGCCTGGTCTGAGAATCAGGAAGGAGATTCCTTAGCTCACAAGGGAGCTGACATAAGGAAAAGGAGGGCTGTGTTCTGAGAGCAAGACAAAAAGGGGACCAGACCTCTATGCCTTGACCCTCAAGAAGACAACTGCCCAGACACCACTGACCTGAAGGGCCATCTGCGTTAAGGTACCACTGAGACTTTGGGGTGGTAAGTGGGTAAGGGGCTTTCCTCCCCCAGCCATGCAGAGAGGGACTGGGGAAGAAAATTAGCCCTTACACAGGGATAGGTGTTTATTGTTTTATGTATATTTGTGTTTGCTCTATTGTTTAAAGGGACAGGCAATAAAGCCTTATTTTAATTTCACCTTAAAAACGGTCTCCATTGCATACCTGTGCATACATCTCTTACAAGCGCCATTAATGAACATAGCACTTCACAGCAGTAATATACGTGACAATCATATAAATAATAAATAATATAAATAACACATAAAGGGGAGAAGTGCTTCAGACATAAAAGTAACATTTAGGAAAAGAAGTCCCTCCTCCGAAGAGCTTATAATCTAATTTGTTGTTAGGAAGAACGTACAGAGACAGTAGAAGGGCGTTCTGGTAAGTGTGTCTGCAAGGGACTAATGCTAATATATGAGGTGTTAATTATCAGCCATGGAGCTACTCATATGGTTCCTTAAGCATGGGTCATAAAGGTGCATAGAGAGGGTGCTAGTCAGATATTGAGGGGAAGGGCATTCCAGATGTGTGGGGCAGTCAGTGAAAAGGGGTTAAGGTGGGAGAGGGCTTTAGATACAAAATGGGTAGAGAGAAGACATCCATGAGCAGAACGCAAGAGTCGGGATGGTGTATAGCGAGAAAGTAGGGCTGAGATGTAAGGAGGAGCAGAAGAGTGTAAAGCTTTAAAAGTGAGGAGGGGAATTGAGTGTGTGATACAGGATTTTATAGGAAGCCAGGAGAGTGATTTAAGCACGGGAGAAGTTAAGACAGTTTTCTGAAAGAGTAGAGTGATTCTGGCAGCATTTAGGATAGATTGTAGTGCCGACAGCAGGAGGTTACAGCAGTCGAGACAGGAGAGAAGGAGGGTCTGTGTCAGAGTTTTAGCAGTCGAGCAACAGAGGAAAGGGAGTATCTTTGTAATATTGTGGAGGACAAAATTACAGTTTTTTACTACCTTTTGAATGTGAAAATAGAATGTGAGAGAAGAGTCGAATGTTACCCCTAGGCAGCGTGCTTGGGTTACTGGGTGAATGATAGTACTTCCAACACATAATTTACACTTGTAATCCTCTCCCACCTGTCTGAGTGTACTCTGATTCAATTGTTTACTCTAAAGACTGACGGGGGATTATCTATCTGTGCATAGCTTCTGGACTGCATCTCTTAGGGGATAATAGCTATCAGTGGTCACCATTTTATTATCTTTTATAATTTTTTTATGGGTTTTAAATATTTGTTCATAATTTTTTATTTGTATTTATGTATTTTTTATTATATCTATTTAGTCTGTGACTTCCTAATTCAGATGTCACAACTGGTCTGCAATCTACACCCCTCAGGCATTACTTGCATTTAATTCCAACTTTAAATACTTATATGGAATAGTGTGTAGTAAAACCTAGTGTGCCCCAGTTGCACTAAGGTGCGTGTACATCCGTACACATTTTTTCCTCTACTTTTTTTTCCTCTACTTCCAACAGTAATGTGGAAGAAGGAAATAGGGCCAGGTTTGGGAGGAAGTATGAGGAGCTCTGTTTTTGCCATGTTAAGTTTAAGTCAACAGAGGGCCATCCAAGTTGATATCGCAGAGAAACATTCAGAAACTTTAGTATGTATAGCAGGTGTAAGTGCAAAAAATTGTTGAGCGCTCCTCTAAGAGGTATAAACAGTGATCTATGAAAAAAAAAAAAAAAAATTGTAAAATATTTTTATTGGAAATTCTGCAGACTTGTACATACAGTATATTTTTAAGATGCATAATGTAGCAGATTCTTATACCGGTATCTCTTTATGTTCCATACAATATTTGTTTTGCATTATTTCCTTTTTATTTTTAATATAGTACTGTAACACTTGAACCTTCAACTCAACTTGTAAACATTTACTTGTACTATGTCAATCCGTTATATCATTTTACCTTCAACTTATTCCCTCTTGATAGTATACCCGAGCTTTTGCTTCGTCTGTTTTTAACCTCTGACAGACTAACCAAGTCATTTATATAAGGGCTCTTCCCTCCTTCAGTATGTTTGTACTCTTTTCGCCACTCCTGTTCGACCCATACACCTCTGTCTGATATCCTGAGGTATTTATTTCACTAGTCTTATGGTATGTCCATAGTCCTATTGGGTATTTTTTTTCCCCCTCCCACCCCCCACACCCAGTCTGTTTTCTTTCTTTATTGATGGTGTAGTGTTCAGAATCTTATTGGGGGATTCCTGGTTAGTGTGCGTGTTGCATACCATGTTGTGTGTTTAAAGTTTTATTTGATTTTTGTCTTTGTCTCGTCTGACTGTGCGGCAATGAAGCTTTCCCAGATTTGGAAGAATCGTTCTGCTTTTTTTTCTTCGTCCGTCGTGTTTTCTACCCTGTTTAATGTGAATATACTAAACATTTTTTCTCTCCACAGCTGCAGAGATGGGGGATTGTTATGTATCCATTGATGAAAGATTGTTTTCCTTGCGGCCATAGCTATAATTTGTTTCAGTTTGCTGTTATCAGTTTGGTCCCCTGCTGCCCCTTCAGTGTTTAGGTTTATAATATTAAAAATCGCATATTCGGGATCTATATGGATTATTGTATTCAGGGAATCTTTGCAGTACTCGCCTATTCGTGACCAGAACTCTTGGACCACTGGGCAGTTCCATAGGCAGTGCATCAGATCTGCCTGTGGGGCTGCACACTTTGTACATTTACTGTCCAGAGATAATTTTGCTTTGTATCTGAATTTGGGTGTAGTATATGTTCTATGTAAAATGTTGTAGTGCATTTCTTGGTATATTGTGGATGGGATGATTTTCAACGATTTCCCAAACTGTCTCCTGATAGTCTCCATATTTAGATTTGGGCAGTCTGTTAACCAAGCTCCCATTCCCGGTGTGTTGCCATCAAAACGTAATGTTTTCTTCAGACATTGATAAAAATTTGATATTGAGCTTTTACCATATTTTGCCCTTTAGAAGAGAGCGTCAAGTTGATTGTCTCTATCTGCTGTTGGTAAGTCGTTTAGTGATGTCAATGCGTAATGCCTGGCCTGTAGGTATGCAAAGAATTGTGTGTTAGGTAGTGCATATTTATCTTTCAGTTCCTGGAATGAGTAAATTGTGTGATTTAGTTTATGCAGGAGTTGCCCAATTCCAAGGATTCCCTTTTATTCCCAGGCCTCAAAAGGGTAATTTGCCTTCCCTTCCTGAAACCGCAGGTTTTTAGTGAACGGTAGAAAAAGAGATTTGTAAAGAGAGTGTTTTCCTGGCTCTATACCACGCTTTATATGGGCTGAATAGTAATGGGTTCTCTTTTATGGCCCTTGGGATCTCGTGAGAAGGCATATATAACAAATATGCCAAGTTTATATCTGGGCACATTTTTTGGTCAATTTCATATATTGTGAAGTAGTTTGTGTGGTTTATCCAGTCTCCCGCATATCTCAAGAGAGCGGCCAAGTTGTACATTTTAAGTGAGGGGAGGTTTATACCTCCATTTCTTTTATGTTGCTGTAGTTTTGCCAAACTAATTCTAGGCTTTTTGTTTTTTAATATAAAAATTTGAAATGCTTTGTTTAGAGCTTTTTTGTCTTTGTCTCTTATTATAATTGGCAACATCTGCAGTATATATAGGACTTTTGGGAAGATTGTCATCGTCACCAGATGGCATCTCCCCAGAAATGTTACGCTTAAGTTTTGCCATTTTCGGAGCGTTTGTGTGATGTTTTCTATCAGGGGTCTAATATTAATATTATATAATTGATGGATATCGCTCGGGATGAGTACCCCCAGAAATTTGATGTGTTTTTTGCCCATTTAAATGGGAAGGGGCCCTTCCACTCTATCTTTTGATTTCAGTCTAGAGCTAATGCCTCTGATTTTTCATAGTTGATGGTTAAACCTGGGACTTTGCATACATTTGTATTGCTTCTATAATAGCGGGTACTGCCTTTAGAGGGTTTGAAATGAAAAGGAGCATATCGTCTGCAAATGCTGCGACTTTTAGTTCTTTGCCACCTATTTGAATGCCCTTGAATTCCTCCATCTGTTTTAGTTGTCGAATTTGGGGGTCTAGTGCTGTATCAAATAACATTGGGGATAGGGGACAGCCCTGCCTTGTTCCCCGTTGTAACGTGAAAAGTTCTGAGTTTAGTGCTTTAGCTGTGATATAGGCTTTGGGGGAATTGTATATAGTTTGGATTAATATTGTAAAATTCTTCCCAAAGTTTTGTGCCTGGAGAGTCCTGGTTATGTGTGCCCATGTAATTTTGTCGAATGCCTTTTCAGCGTCGAGATTTACTATTATGTTGTTGCCTTCGGACTGTCCTGCTGCCACCACCGCGGCCACAGCTGATCTTATACTCGTAACTGACTGTCTCCCGGGGACAAAACCTGTTTGCTCTGGAGATATAATATTGGGGAGTATATTTTTTTAGGCGGTTTGTGTAAATTTTTATTAGAATTTTAAAATCTTGGTTTAACAGGGAAATGGGTCTGTATGACGATGGTTGTTCCAGATTCCTGCCTGGTTTTGGGATGACAATTATTTTCGCTAGATTAAAATTTTGCAGCATTTGTTTTTCCTCCCTTATATGGTTGTATAGGTTGGTTAGTGATATTGCTATTTCTGGGTTTAATAATTTGTAGTATTCTGCGCTAAGGCCATCTCATCTGGTCCTGGTGATTTGTTATTTTTAAGTGTGTTGATAGTTTCCTGTACTTCTAGGGTTGTTATAGGTTTATCTAGTGCCTCTCTATTTGCTTGGGAGATCTGAGGAATGTTTGCTTCTTGTATAACTTTTCCTCCTAATTCTTTTTCATCTGGGATTGTTGTGTAGAGTTTTTTGTAGTAATTTAGGAATGTTGCACAAATTTCTTTGGCGTTTGTTGTTCTGCCACCCTCCTTAGTGCTAATGGACACTATTTGATTAGTACTTTTGGTTTCTTTTGTTAGATTGGCCAACAATTTCCCCGGTTTATTGCCTCATCTAAAATAGCTATTTTTTGATACATAAATTGGGTTTGTGCTCTTTCAGTCAGCAGTGCCTCGTACAACTCTTTGGTTTCTAAATACTGCTTCTTATTTTGTTCTGTATTATCTGTCTTGTATATTTGGAATGCCTGTGTTAGCTGTGTGTTTAGGTTGTTCAGTTTGGTGTTTAGGGTTTTGTTTTTCCTAATACTGTAAGCAATTATATGGCCTCTAAGTACTGCTTTAGATGTTTCCAGTACAGAATGGGTTCTACAGTATGCTGCTGGTTGTCCATCTCATAATTGGACCACTGGTTTTGTAGATACGCTTTGAACTCTTTTGAGTCGGCTAGTTCCGTGGGCATGCGCCAGCTTCGCGAGATATATTTGGGTTTACTAAGTCTTAAGTTGATCCATATTGGTGCATGGTCTGACATTATTATATTTTCTATTTTAGCTGAGTTTATTCTCTGCATTAAATTGGTTGAGATTAGGAACCGGTCTATTCTTGAGAACATACTGTGTGCGTGTGAAAAAAAAGTGAAATCTTTTTCTAGCGGGTTTAAAATTCTCCAGGGGTCAACCAGTGTTAGGTTCTCCCTGAAGGATTTTAAAGTTCCCCGTTGTGCGTGTGAGTGGTGCGGTACCCTTTTGTTTCCTGATCTGTCAAGTGTCCAGTCCTCCACTACATTGAAGTCGCCTCCTACAACCACGGTCCCTGCGTCCAACTCCAAAATTCTTTGGTAGAGATCTGTGAAAAACAAATGGTTAGGCAAGTTCGGAGCATATACATTAACCAACAACAGTCTCGAGTCTTCTATGGTGATGTCGACCATGAGATATCTGCCTCCCGGATCTTTTAGAGTTTTATGGATGGTGTAGTTCACATTTTTGTTTATTAGTATTGCAGTTCCTCTTTGCTTTCCCGTATATGGTGCCGCGATTGTTTCTTGGATCCATGGTGCTTTTAGTCTTTTGGTATCTTCCTTCAAGAGGTGTGTCTCTTGGAGGAGCGTCACCTGTGCTTTGGATCTTTTGATGTGGGAGAGTATCTTCCTTCTTTTTGCTGGTGAATTCAGGCCCCCGACATTCCAGGAGACCATCTTGAGGTTGTTTATCCGGATAAGGGAATCCTCGGTTTCTACTTTAGCGTCATCTTGAGGCTTCATCTATCCAATTCCTTCTGTGGGGTTATAATCTTTGTTTTGTTTGCTTTCCATTGGAGGTGAGCCATCCCAGCGAGCGGCCCCCTCCAGGGTTTGTTGGTGTTTTGGAGTTGAAAGATGTTTTCATTTTGGTTGAGTTTTTGGTGGACTTTTCCTGTCATGTCGTGTTTGGTCCAGCTTGACAAGCAGCAACAGGCTGTGTCTGTGGGCTTTGTGTGGCAATTCTTGTGGGTTCTCACCAACCAGGCTGACCTAGTTGGCTTTTGCTGGCCTAGGTTTGCCAAGATTGCCTTTTGTTTAGTTCATGAATCGTTTGGTCGTGGATTTGGTCCCTCTTTAAAGTGCGCGTGCGCTCTTTCTGGTGACTCAAATAGAAAGGTCTTGGAGCCTTCCGTGACTCTCAGTTTGGCCGGGTAGAGTAATGCAAATTGTTTCCCTTTCTGGTATAACTCTTTGCATAATGGGGAGAACTCTCTCCTTTTTTGTGATACTTGGGCCTAGAAGTCTTGAAAGATTAGTAGTTTGTTGCCTTTGTAGTGCAGATCGGACCTTTTCCTGTAGGCTGCTAGCACGTTTGCTCTGTCTGCGTAGTTTAGGAACCTCACGATGACCGGTCTCGGTCTAGCTTTGTCTTGGTCTCTTTCTGGTCCTAGTCTGTGAGCTCTCTCTATCTTCAAATCATCTGCTGGGCCTGGCATTTCCAGCACCTGCGGCAGCCATTTTGATAGCATCTGGGTCAGACCTGTACCCCTCACAGTTTCTGGAATCCCTATTATGCGGAGGTTGTTTCTACGGCTTCTATTTTCTAGGTCATCCAGTTTTTCCTGTATAGATACTATGGTTTTAGATTGTGCTTCTAGCTTGCTTTGCAGCTGCTGTACTTCTGTCTCACAAACCATGGTTCTGCTCTCCAATTCTTTCAGTCTTTACCCGTGTGAGCCCAGCTGTGCCAGCGTCTCCTGTATTACATTTTTAAGCTCTGATATTTTTTCCTCAAAGAGAGGGGAGATCAGCTTCAGCACCTCTTTGGCTATGGCCTCTGCCGAAGTCATTTCCTGTTCTTGGGGTATCGGTGGTGTATTAACTCTTTCAGATCTATCTGGCGATTGTGGCTCTGGGGCCCCTGTTTTTCTTTTTGTTTCTTTGTCTTTTTGCTTATTGATCCTGGTACTTGTTTTATCTATATATTTGTCCATTTTGAGATGTGTGTGTTGCCTTTACCTTGTCCTGCACACAGTTGTATGCTGCACTCAGCTGGGTGCCTTTGCTAGGGGGAGGGGGGGAAGGGAAGCCCACTGCAGCCTAATGTAAGATGGTGGCAGACCAGGGGTCTCCGATGGGGGGGGGGGGGGAGAGGAGGGGAGGGCATAGAGTGTCTGGAGCTTGTATCAGCCTCCCTCACTGATTTCTTGGGGTACACAGGATAGTAGAAGCCAAATGTATTTTGTATCTTTCCTTATGTTTTCCCCTCCTCCTGTCTCCCCTCTGACCCTGTTCCAAGTTTGCCTGCCCCTGGACTGCCCAGCTGGTCTATTTGCAGTGTTGTTTGGTGTGTGGGTGAGGGGGGGGTATTCCCAGGGGCTCCCTCCTTACCTCCTCTTCTGTCCAGCCGCAGCCCCCCTTGCACTGCTTCCTGGAGAACTCACTTCCTAGTTTCTCTTGTGTCTGGGAGGAGGGGAGGAGGAGGGGGGGGTGCAGCGTGTCCGTCGGCTGTGAGCCTGCTTGTGTTTGTGTGTCTGTGCTGCCGTCCGTGGCTCCCTCCGCTTCCAGACCTCCCACCTTGCTGGCTCTGCTGTCGGGTTGTCCTCAGCAGCCTGCTTCCTCCTGCAGCTGGTTCCTTACCCCTGTGCCGGTGTGGCTTGCCTCTGATCTCTCTCCGGTCCTCCTTTTTTCCTGGCAGACTGCCCGATCGGACTCCCGGTGAATCGCTCTGTTCTTTTTGTTTGCCTTGTTTTTATTTCTTGCTCTCCTCCTGCTTTGTTGATATTTTAGGGTGGATTTTGTGGTTTTTTTGGGGTATTATGCAGGGGGCTTTGGGCAGAGCTTCTAACATGCGGCCATTGCTAAGGCCCGCCCACCAGAAGTCTCCCTGAAAAATTATTATTAAAGTGCACAATCTAACTAATATATGAAAGTGCTCATGTTTATATAAATGAAAATAATATACAAAGTGTATGAAGTGAAAAACGTCGCAGCTCAAACCTATAAAGAGAAGGTCCAAGTTTTCCTGAGGTAGATCGTACGAAGTAGCTTTTGCGTAGTGCAGATTTCACCATATGTGGAAAAAATATATAATATAATGAAATATCTTTCCAAATAAAACGACAACTAGGTATTCACAGAAATGGGGACTCACACTTTCCCAATCAGGTAACAGCAGTGGGTATATCAATATGGTCTGGGTTCTTCCAATTAGTAGAAGGCACCTTGTCTCAGCGTGATTTTCCTTGATGTAACAGAGATGACACTCTTAGGTCAACATTGCATGTTCAATAAATGTGTGTATTTAGGCAATAAAATATTACACTTACATTTGCACAATGTGCATAGACACATAAAAACTATAGATGAGTGGCTCGTTGTCCGCAGTCAGCCCTTGCTGTTGTGATGCGTCACGTCACTTCCGGTGATCCGTCGTGTCACTTATGGTTGCGATCGGTCTCAGTTTTGAAACGGCTGGCACAGGGCAATAACAAGAACACGCGTGGCCTACTGCAACTCGACTCTACACGTTTCGCTTGTCAAAAGCTTCATCAGGAGTCATATCTGCAGCACCTTGCATATCACCATATATATACCTCTATTCGGCTGTGATTGGATGATGGAATAATCCTTAGCTTCTCATTGGTCAATCTATTACGCTCTGATTGGCTGGTGGGTGGGACTTACACTCGGTATATACACATTACATTTGCTTATCAATTCATCATATTACATATAACAACAACTTTAATAACATATTCTAAATAAAATTATACCAATATTTAAATACAACTAGGCTTTAAAAATGTCTATTACCGAAATATCTATCATAAATTACATTCTAATAGCAATCTATCATAAATTACATTCTAATGGCAATTACTGACTGGGGTCGTGAGTGAAAATTCTCATAAATACATACATAAAAAACATACATAAAAAGGATAAGGAAACAAGAAAAACAGGGAAAAGTTATTGTGACTACTAAATTCAATATACTTTTAAAACATATAATTGATGATGAAAATGATAAAAAAAAATGATAAGAAAGAGAGATGATAAAAAATATCAGAACCTCCGAAAATAAGAATTATAGACATGCATATAATGTTATATTAAGAACTATAAAATAATTTAAGAATTATAATACCATTAAAATTATTTTTAAATTATTTTTAAATTATTTTCATATTTTTGCTCATTAACATTTTAAATAAAAGCACCAATCTCTATATCTACATTTAAACCTCCCGGATTCATTGTTTTGAGGCGGTGAATCCAGAAGGTTTCTCTTTTAATTAATTCTGTAGCACGATTACCTCCTTTCCAGTTTTGGTGAATATGTTCAATTCCTTTAAAGGTTATATCTTTAGGATTGGATTGATGAAATAAATTAAAATGTTTTGAAACACTGTGTGTGTCTATTTTTCTTCTAATATTACCTATGTGTTCTAAGGCTCTAACTTTTAATGCAAGGGTGGTCTTTTCTATATATTGGAGTCCGCAGGAACATTCTAGCATATAAATTATAAATCTGTGTTACAATTTAAAAATTATTTAAATTTAAATTCTTCCTTTGTAATATTAGATTTCAAATATTTTTTTTGCCCCTTTACAACAGAAATCACAGGCTTTACAGTTACCACACGAGAAAACCCCTATTGGGAGTTTTAACCAATTCCTATCTTGTCTGTCCTCTTTCTTAGTTTTAAGGACACTTGGTGCTAATTTCTGTTTTACATTTTTGGCTTTTGTAAAAATAATATTAGGCCTAGGTGGTAATACACTTCCCAAAACAGGGTACAGTAATTCTGCAGAATGTGCCAATGTTTATTCAATGCCTGTTTGATTTTATTGGCTTCTATAATATATTGTGTCATAAATGTGGTAGTAAAGTCTACCGGAAGTGACGCGACGGATCGCCAGAAGTGACGCGACGCATCACAACAGCAAGGGCTAACTGCGGACAAACGAGCCACTCATCTATAGTTTTTATGTGTCTATGGACATTGTGCAAATGTAAGTGTAATATTTGATTGCCTAATATACACATTTATTGAACATGCAATGTTGCACTAAGAGTGTCATCTCTGTTACATCGAGGAAAATCACGCTGAGACAAGGTGCCTTCTACTAATTGGAAGAAACCAGACCACATTGATATACCCACTGCTGTTACCTGATTGGGAAAGTGTGAGTCCCCATTTCTGTGAATACCTAGTTGTCGCTTTATTTGGAAAGTATTACACTATATTATATATTTTTTTCCACATATGGTGAAATCTGCACTCCGCAAAAGCGTACTATCTACAGCAGGTGTAAGGTCAGGGGTAGAAAAGTAAATTTGTGTGTCATCAGCATGTTGGTGATATTTAAACCCAAGAGATGTGATTAGGTCACCTAGAGAGAGTGTGTAAAGAAAAAAGAGAAGGGGTCCCAGGACAGAGCCATGGGGTACCCCCGCAGAGAGATCGATAGAGGAGATGGTGTTTGCAAAAGAGACACTGAAAGTACGGTGGTAGAGGTAAGAGGAGATCCAATATAGAGCTTTGTTACGAATGCCAAGAGTATGGAGAATGTGAAGGAGAAGAGAGTGATCCACAGTATCAAATGCTGCAGAGAGGTCAAGTAATATGAGCAAGGTGTAACGACCTCTGTCTTTGGCAGCATGGAGGTCTTTAGTTATTTTAGTGAGGCTGTTTTAGTTGAGTGAGCAGAGCAGAAGCCAGATTGTAGAGGGTCTAGGAGAGAATAGGTGTTGAGATAATGGAGTGAGACAGGTCGATAGTTAGAAAGACAGGTAGGGTCAAGCTTGCTGTTTTTGAGTCATGGTATGACTGTTGCATGTTTGAAGGAAGAGGGAAAGGTACCAGAGTAGAGGGAGGAGTTAAAAATCTGTATGAGCATAGGGATTATAGTAAGAGCAAGAGGTTTTAGGAGAAGAGGAGATCAGCAATGACACATCCTCCTCCGTGACAGCGGATAAAGAGTCAATGAATGCAGGAGGAGAGTTAGGAAGAGGTGTAGGATGGGAGGAGGATACAGAGGGGATGCCCTGATATATGGATTCCACCTTTTCCTTGAAATAGTCGGCAAAGTCCTGAGGTGAGATGGAGGAAGAAGAAGAAGCAGCAGAGGGTGGTCTGAGTAGCCAGGATTCGAAGTGAGAGAGAAAGACAGAATAGGGATGAGTAGAGGTAGGCGATAGATGACCGCCACAGGGGGAGGAGAGAAAAGCTGGAAAAGCTGGACAGTGTGAGCCTCAAAGGAGGGAAAAGCAAGAGAGTGATGAATAGGAAGGGTACAGTAGCGGCAGATAGAGGAGAGCAGGAGCCCCACGCCTCCACCCCTGCCATCAGCGTGCAGGGTGTGGGAGAAAGAAAGGCCACCATAAGAGAGGGCAGCTTCCAGAGAAAAGACAGACTGAGTGAGCCAAGTCTAAGTTATAGCCAAGAGGATACAAACATACAGTTATCGCTCAATACCAAAAACATACAGATTAGTATTAGGGTCCAGAAGCGTAGGGAGAAATTGAGGCACAAACAAAAATGCTGAACAAAGTTACCTAGATCCCTGTTAGTATTCACTCATGGTGCACAAGTATATTAGCAAGGATGAATATCCACTGATTTAACAAGTGTCCCACTACCCCAATGAGGGTATAACAACAATGACAGACGAGAAGTCTGTGTAAAAACAGAAAATAACAAAACTTTAATGTTGACAAGTAGTCACGCCGAAACAAGTGTAAGTATGTACATGTGAATTAAAAGAGGAATGAAAAATGATCCCCTGAGGGGAGGGTGCCAGGTAAGAAACTGGTGGTGAGATCAATCAGCTTAATAGCTATATTATGATTCCCATAACATCACTACCAATTACTCAAAATAATGTGGTGGTGCGGTATATACAATTGATATAGCCCTGCTAAGGTGTACACTCCACTAGCTGAATGCACATGTGGTATATAATCAGCTGCAGCAACAGCAGAGGTAGGTATAGTTACGTGTGCGGTTTATAATCGCATGCACACTGTGTGCAGGCAGTTTTGGATATAACAATCACAGACACCTATACACGTCAAGATGCCACTGCCTATGAGCACCCCAGCGCTCAACCTCGAGGTTAATACCAGCAAAAAGCTGCAGCCGCAGCACCACAATGTCAGCAGTGTATGAGTATACAACCATATCTCCAAGCAGGGTGAGAGGATCTCCCGCTACCACCGTCCTGAGCACCGTTCCGCTCGCAGGCGCCACATCTGTGACGTCACTGCACCCCAACGCCGTTTTGTGTCACAATTCACTTCTTCAGGGGGAGGAGCTACATACCGATCGCGTCATGCATAATTTATACCCTGCAGGGGGTGGGACTAATATGACAAGACCAAGCATAGTAATGGTTTAATCGAGGAGTTGGTAATAGCTCTAGTAGTGACACAATCTAGCCCTTAATACGTCAGTTAAACCAAACACAAACATGGTAACGTAAACATAAAGAGGTATATACATTCACTGGCAGTGTTGTATGACCAGAGTATGGAAGGAAGGAGGAGGGGGGAAGGATTTAGTGATGATCTGGTATAACATAGCAGTAACAGTATATCATGATTGTTGTAGGACTGTACTAACCTACATGACCCGCCCCCAAGGGGGTGTCAAAACGGGTCTCTAGTTTTATACTGTATACCCGTTTCCCTTTTTAACCCCTCATAGCCGTTAGAAAGGGAGCATGCATTCCAAAGGGCACAGGAGAAAGGGAGAGAGGAGGGAGTGTGACAGGAGATGGGTTGACACCCAAAGGAGTAGAAGTTGTATGTGGAAGGCGAGGATGGGAGCATACAGAAATAAGGCAGGGACCAGGATTGGGAGAGATACACCCAGAAGCAAGAAAAAGAAGCATGGATAGAAATAGAATGTGTGAGGCTGATTTGTAGGGGTGTGTTTTAGTGCAGGGGATATAGTTGTGTAGTATTAGAGGGCGCAGGCAAGAAAGGAGTTCATGTGAACTGAGAAGTGGTAAAGGAAGGAGAGATGGAGAAATATGAATAGAGTTAGAGACATAATGAGGCTGGTAGAAAGAAGTGTGTATTTTGAAAAGAAGTGAGCAAAAAGCAAATAAAAACAGTAGTGGCGGCATTAAGCATTAACGGTAGCGTTAATTCCCGCATCGCATCTTTGGGTCAAATATCGCACCCGGTAAATCATTACCACAATTTTGATGTACTGTATACCATTTTAATCATAAAATTGCAGTACTACGATGATTTTTATTTTATTTTAAAGGAGTTTCATGTATCCAAGCCACAGTTGCCAGTATTGTTATTGGTTATCAAACTATTTATTTATTTTAAGGCTTATCAGTCAACCTGTTAAAAATGAACCTAAAGGAAAGAACATTAAACATAAAGTAAAGTTCCCTATGAAATTCAGATATATTTCTCTATCCAGGGTTCTGCCCAAATGAGCCTGCCTGAGTTCTCATAAGGTTGCTTATGCAACATCTTAATTGGCTGCAGGTGCTACCCCTTGGCCTTAATTACCTGCCTGTCATTTTGCAGTTGGGAGCTTTCTGCAATAAAGCAGCATGCCTGACAGATTCTTGTTTGTACTGATTTTTTACATTTCTCTAATACCATTTCTCTTTGTGAAAACCATGTTTTATCAGTGATGGGTCTGTAAACCCAATCACAGTTTGGCTAGTAATGTATGTGTTCATGTGTATACTGTTAGTTTGGTGTATGCTTTGTATATGTTATATATAATTATGTGTTTGTGGGTGTACTGTAGTTTGCATTATAGGTATAGAGAAGTGTGTGTTTTAAATACTGGATGCTGGGCAATTGCCTCTGTACTGTGTATGAAAATATATGACAAGAATATAATTTCTGATTTATACTGTGTAGCCTAACTTTATTGTATCATTCTGTACAAAGTCCATATAACAGCCTTAATACAGGATCATGTAAGGCAGGAGTGTGCAAACTTTGAAGTCTGCGCCCCCTGCCTGCTCTCCCCCACTGCTCGCGCCCCCCTGCCTCCTCCTATCTTACCTTTTGTCCAGCGTCTTCTGACAGCACAATATTATGTGACGTCGCATTGCCATGGCAATGCAGCGTCATGTGTCCCTCGGCGTCATTTGATACCGCATTGCCATGGTGACAAATCACCAGAGACAAGGTAAGTGAGTTACAAAGGCCTTGCGCACACTCCCCCGGCAATTAATTTAAATGCTCTTGGGGAAGAGCGCGGGGCCTCTGTAAGTGCCGTGCCACCCTCCCCCCCAAAAAAATGTGCACACACCAGTTTGTACACCCCTGATGTAAGGAACACCTATAATTGAATAGCAATAACATAAAAATGTAGATTCTAACTTTTCTGACCTTTTCAGGATTAAAAAATAGGTCTTCAATATATATGCTCCAAATTAAAAATGAAAAATGCTTTATTCCAACATTTTAAAAATGTATAGGCCAGCATCTAGCATAAAGCTGACTCCTTGTCGGTTTCTGTATGTATTTCACCTTTGTCAGGGAAAGTCTTGACACATGTAAGAATACTAATACTCAACACCAGGACAGCAAATATCTAACAAGAAAGCAAAAAAAGAATAACACATTTAAAATATATTCCATTTACAATCCTCATTCAGATCAGGGTATTTTTGTGTCCCTAACTTTTGGATTCAATTTATCTCTCTTTTCAACAATAATTATTTAAGTAATAATCCCCGAAGAACAGGGCATTACTGAATGGGATAATGCCCGGAATTTTTGCCAACTTGCCAACTCACCTTCAGAGATGCAGGGGGAGTGCAATGCGAATTTGAATTTAAAAAACTCAAGTGAGTTTCTGAGTGAGGCGCAGCCCGGACCAGACCAGGAGCATTGCTGTTTCCTATGAGTGCTTTGTTGTCTATTTTTGTCATTTTTATTAAAGTTGATTTTTAACTACCACATCTGGGCACTTCTCATCCTGTTACCACCGGGTACATCCGGAGGAGTTCACTTCCAGCATCGCAGAATACAGCCCCACCAGAGGGATGTGATGTCAGTAAATCGGTGACAAAGATACCATGTGTGGCACAGATTCACACATGGCCGTGTGAGTCTTCATTATATATATACATTTTCCTTCTTGGTGTTATTTCCCCACCACTTCTGGCCTTTCCCCTGCCTGGGGAGGACGGTTGTCTTGTCGGTCTGTGTACCAATTGTTATTGTGGTTTTATTAATTTATTTATATATCCTTTATTGTTTCTTTTTCTTTCCTTTGTTTTGCGCTCCCCCACTCTCTCTTCCAATACATTCTGAGGATCGCTGGGACGAACCTTTTCGGGTAGAGCTGCATATTTCTTGACAGGCCAGTATTATTATTTTATATTTATTTATTTTCCCTTGTTTATTTGTTTATTGTGTGCTCCAACATTAGATCAGATACATTCTAGAAATCTGAGTGAGCCTTTAGGAGCGCCCTAGTCCCTTTTCACTGTAGGTCCCATATTAAGGCAGGAACTCTGTACTCTTTTACACAGGGTTTATTTACAGGGGTTAAATAATACAATAACAGGCCCACCGTCCCTTTAAGGCAAAATAAATCATAAAATAAACATCTACTCCTTCATAGGAGACTGACTAAACATGCAGCTCCAGCCATCTCTAACGGGACCACCACCTAAGCTGGTTATCAGTCCAAAACATATACTAGTATAGGTAAACAACATATACAGTCTTTAGGCACAGCAATATAATGTTTAGCTCTTATCTGTTTCTGTTGGGGCTCCAGGTAATTCCCTCTGGACTCTGCGAGAGTTCAGAGAATCAATTAGTTGCAGCTGTAGCAAGCTTCTACAGAGGACATTAACCTCCTGCACGCTGGAAAGTCCACTGGCTGCACTATTCCATGACTTAGAGACAGTGTTTGTATCACAGTATATATTTGGGATGAGGACTGTGATGGCAAGGGGCTCAGGGACCAGCAAACTAAAAGGTAAGCCCAGTCCCTGTCCCCTGTCCATCCTTCCCTGGGGCTCAACTACAACTCCACCAGACCCCTGGGCTACCATTTACTTACATGCCCTGTAGCCCCTTGCATCCAGTATCCATGGGTAATGAATTCCACATTTTAACTGCCCTTACTTTAAAGAACCCTTTCCTTGTTGCTGGTGAAATGTCCTTTCCTCCATCCTTAAGGGGTGACCATGTGTCCTTTGTACTGCTCTTGGGATGAATAATTATTTTGAAAGCTACTTGTACTGTCCCCGAATATATTAGTGAATATAGTTATCATAGGCCCTCTTCGACACCTTTTTTTTAATGTAAACAAATCTAATTTTGCTAGCCTCTCCTCATAAATCAGATTATCCATCCCCTTTATTAATTTGGGTGTTTTTATTACAGTATATATTTGGGATGAGGGCTGTGATGGCAAGGGGCCCAGGGACCAGTAAAATAAAAGTTAAGCCCAGTCCCTGTCCCCTGCCCATCCTTCCCTTGCAGCCTATGTAAAAATTTATTCTTTATTTCTGTGTGTAATGTTTGTTTTACAGCATAGCTAAGGTCTCTGGACATGTAGGACTAAGAAACCCTTTGTTCAACCCCCATGCCTGGAGAAATTGTTATTGCTGGGACTTGAGGGGGTGGTGTGTGTACTCAGGCCTGGGGAACTGTGACTCTGTGGGCAGGGCCATTATTCAGCTCAGACTCTGAGTCATCCATCTCAACAGGGGTATCCAGCTGAGACTGGAACCTGAGAGGTTATTCTGATCCTGACATAGATCCTAAGTTGTGTGCTCTGAGGCTTTTGCCAGAGACACTGTGGCAGGACGGCCTGTAGCCGAGGTCAGGCAATAGTCCACACGTGTAGTTTCAGGTTAAAGTAAATCTTGAGTGGCTTTATTTCTCCACAGCATAACTAAACATGTGGGCACACTGTCCCTTTAAGGCATAAACAATATATAGCAAAATAAATCCTGCTCCACCTTGGGAGAACTTACTAACACTGCAAGCCTATCTATCAGGCTGGCTGGCTAATCCATAACCAAACCGTTAGTATATATCAAACAGTCAGAAAAATAAAATGAACAGTTCTGACTGTGACTTTTAGAGCTGTAGTTGTGAATCTGTCTGCATAGCAGCTTGTCTAGGATAGTTCTGAGAGAGCCACCTGATTACCAGCAAGGACTTCCTTATATGTCATGCTGGTTGTCAGGTGTGTTGGCTCCCTTCTGATTACTCAACCCTTTCTCCTGGGTTAACCCTCTGAGTGCTGGATGAAGCACTCAGATATATGTCTCCCAGGCATAACTGTTAGTGGTTGACTTCACCCTGTCACAGACACCGGAAAAAAATGTGGCTGGGAGCCTAATTGAGCAGGGATTTTGAAAGTGCTCTGGAGTAAATTGCACCAGAGAGGTCTGGATGGTCTCTATCCCCACAGTAGTGAAAGCGAAACCTGGGCACCAAGGTAGCTAAAATCCCTCCTGTATTCCCTATTTTTTGAGTATAGTTCTGATTTCTGTTTTTGTGCTCTGCTTGCTGGCTTCGGCTGGAATAAAAACTCGTTATTGAACTGCTTTGTCCTCTCTGATGCTTTGATGCCTATGTTAAGTTCTGATCTTCCGTGACAAAGGCAGAGATGGAATGGGGGGCAGGGAATGAATATGAGGAATGAAGGACAGGGCAATGAAAGATGAACCCCTAGTTAGCGGGCTTGGGATGTTGATGCGATTGTGGTATTATTGCCATTGAGGGAGAGTTTGGTTGTAGCGGTGGCAGTGGAATGGGGAAAGCGTATTAATTCTGTTTTGGACATGTTAAGCTCCAGGTATTGGTGATACAGTACATACAGGAGGAGATTGCAAAGAGACAGTTGGTTACATAGTTACATACTAGATGAGGTTGAAAAAAGACATGCGCCCATCAAGTTCAACCTACTGTATGATAAATTTAGCCATCAGATATTTATCCTATATCCATACTTACAGTATATTGATCCAGAGGCAGACAAACAAAAAAAAACAGTGAAATATCATCAAATAATATCTCACAAGGGGAAATATAAATTCCTCTGTGACTCCCAAAATTGGCAATCAGATTACTCATTGGATCAACATCCTTCCCATCTTTACTAGCCTTTTATACCTTTCCTTTCTAAAGAGATGCCCAACCTTTTTTTAGCATATTTACTGATCTGCCATCAAAGTCTCCATAGGTAATGAATTCCACATTTTAACTGCCCTATCCTTTGTTGCTGGTGAAATCTCCTTTCCTCCAAAGCTTAAGGGATGACCCTGTGTCCTTTGTACTGCTCTTGGGATGAATAATTATTTTGAAAGCTCCTTGTACTGAATTTTAACCTTAAAAGGTTTAAAAATATATACCTGGTTTTAACTCCACACTTCATACAATCAGCACTTGCAATCAACCAGTAATTCAATCACACAGATCAGGACATGTAGGCTCAGGATTTGTTACAAGCCTCCGTTTTAAATAGGAAACACACACCAACCAGGTGTGTTAGGTTAGCAATCAACTAACCACTGCAGGCTAACTCAGGCAGGAGAGAGAAAAAAAAGTTAGTTACAGGCTTTCAATTACCACACACTTTTAAAATAAATGAACCCACTGTACACTCCCCAAGTTCACCCACCCTTGTTTAACGTGTAGCTCACCACAAACGAAGCGCGACCGCGGTGCTGAGGTAGGGAATTGAGAAACCCCAACCCACAGCCACGCTGGCGCGCCTAGGATGTAGATTAGTCTTGCAAGCTGGGTCAGCAGTACGGAAGGAAGAGTAAACGTTATACTTGCCAGGTCTGAATTGGAGAGTAGTAGATCGTTGGAGTACTTTGCAAAGGTCAGGGTTGGAGAGTAGCGGATCGTCTGAGTACTTTGCCAAGGTCAGGATTGGAGAGTAGTGGATCGTTGGGTACTTTGCCAAGGTCTGGGCTGTAGAGAGCAGGATGGTCGTACGTAGCCAGGTCAGAATTGGAGAGATGAGGAGTCCAGTGAACAAAGCAGGGTCAGGTCACAGGGAGATCAGGATCATGGCAGGCAAGGCACAAGGCAGGAACAGGAACAGAATGCAGCAAGGCACAGCGTCACACAAGGTTATGCTCAGCAAAGAATAACTGGGCTGAGCAGGTATTTAAGGAACTTCCCTCCAATGGGAAGTGGGGCGGAACCAGAGAGAACCTGCTGATAGGCTGCTGGGTTGCGCAGATGCGCCCTATTGTGCAGCCTGATTCCGTCTAGGGGCGGAACTACGTCCGGCGTACGTCACACATACCGCGCATTCACATTATCCGAATGGAACGAAGCCTGGAGGCGGGTCAAAGGGAAGCCTGTCTTCCACACGTCACTGATGTCGATCTCGTGCCACTCGCGCACCGCACATGTCCGTCTTCGGAGCGGGTGCGGAGACTGTGCATGGATCTGGGAGGGCATGCTGACCGCACGTTGCGCGTGCGCGTTCAGTGGAACCGCCGCAGGGACGCAACACTTGAGTGCCAGATGTAGAAGGCTGAATAGATGTGTTCCGGCCATCAGGATGGCGAATCCTCACACCTTGCTAGTATACACTAGTATATACAGCACATCACTTCCCTTCTGATTCTAACTCCACACTTAATACAACCTGCACTTGAAATCAACCAGTAATTCATTCACACACACAGATCACTACACACAGTAAAATGGGACAAGACACAGGGGGAGAGGTCAGTGGAGGAGATACATTTGGGTATCATCTGTATAGAGATGATACTGAAAGCCAAAAGATTGTATTAGTATACCAAGACAAGAGGTGTAGAGTGAGAATAGCAGAGGGCCAAGGACTAATCTTTCTGGGTCCCTAACAGAAAGAGGGAGTGAAGAGGAGGAGACAACAGAGAAGGAAATCGTAATGGATCGGGGGACTCACGCTCCCCAGCGTGTCCCGTCACCTCTGTTCCCACAACTTCTAGCTCTCCCTCTGCCCTCCGTCCTCACTCTCTCCCTTCCTTTCCTCGCGGCCGTTCCTCTGTGGTGCTTTTGGCATACCCTGACGCGCGTTCGGGTCCAATCCCTGTCTAGAACTGCAGAATCCTACTTACATAATGAAAAACTTGCACATTCGGGGGAGAGAATCTGTACACACTTCCCGTCTTCACATGGCTTCCCACAGACCCCACGTGGTCTGGCTTGTGGAACTTCCCTCAATAGGCGATGGTGATCGTGGATGTAAACGATACAGCACCCCCACGGGTAGGGAAATAGGGAATAAGACAGCACTCTTATCCTCCAGGTCTGTGGCGATGTCTCTTTTTTTTAGACAGATATTCGGGGGGAAGGGTTAAAATCTCCAGTTATAAAGGATGTGAACTAGTGCAGAGATGACATGGAAGTGTGCCTGTGTCCTGCAGCGTGTCTGCCCAAGAGCTGCCACTCTCCTTCTCTCTATGAGATCACAGGGCGGGACGGGACAGGTACAGAACTTCTTCAGATACCTCTTCAGCGTTCAGGATAATTAGGTCTTTCAAGCCTGTGGGTGACACTGGAAAGTACCCTCCTCGCCGGATTCAATGACCGTGCCTGGTAGACTACTGTCCTTAGACCTTTTGCGTTATCACAAATGTCACTGTGTGATGCTGTCCGTTCCCTGCACTGGGTGTGATGATGATCTCGCCACTCTCTCCTCCCTTTACTCTGGGTCCTTCACTCTCTTCTCCTTAGAAGAGAAAAGGTCTAAGGACAGTAGTCTACCAGGCACGGTCATTGAATCCGGCGAGAAGGGTACTTTCCAGTGTCACCCACTGTTGTTTTCTGTGATTTCAGAAGCAGTGAGGATTTCACATTAAGGACACCCTCCCATCTGGAATTTTAATCAACTAGTCCATCTATCCATCCAGAAGGAACCTTTATCAGAGACTATCCTTATTGGATTACGGTATCTTGGACTCATCACTTTAGCGCCGGGGACACTTATTTGTGTTTGAATAAGAGACGGGGATGAATGGAAAACCGCGTTTAACACACGTTCTGGACATTATGAGTATTTAGTGATGCCGTTCGGTCTGTGCAATGCCCCTGCTGTTTTCCAAGAGTTCATGAACAATATCTTCCGGGACATTTTGGGGACGTTCGTCATCGTATATTTGGACGACATCCTCATTTTCTCTAAGGACTTAGAAGAGCACATTCGCCATACCAAACTGGTACTCTCTAGGCTTCGTGCTAATCGCCTCTACGCAAAAATGGAGAAATGTCTGTTCCATCAGACTTCCACAGCCTTCCTAGGCTATATTATCTCTAACCAAGGCTTTACTATGGATCCCGAGAAACTGAAATCTGTACTCGACTGGCCCTTGCCGAATTCTCTCAAGGCCGTGCAATGCTTCCTTGGCTTTGCCAATTATTATCGGAAGTTCATCCGTAATTTCTCTACCATCGCTCTGCCTATCACCGCCTTGACCAAGAAGGGTGCTGATCCGACTACTTGGTCTCCCGAAGCCATAGAAGCCTTCGAATTCCTCAAAAAAGCCTTTGTGTCTGCACCCATCCTACGGCATCCAGATACTTCTCTTCCTTTTACGCTAGAAGTTGACGCCTCTGATGTGGGAGCTGGTGCAGTGCTCTCTCAGAGATCCACTCCACAGGAAAAACTCTATCCGTGTGGATTCTTTTCTCAGAAGTTCTCTTCGGCTGAGAGAAATTACGATGTTGGGAACCGTGAGCTGCTGGCTATTAAATTGGCTCTCCAGGAATGGAGGCACCTTCTTGAAGGTACCAAGGAACCTATAGCCATCCTCACCGATCATAAAAACTTATTGTATATTGAGGGGGCTCGTCGATTAGGATCCCGTCAGGCTCGTTGGGCACTGTTCTTCTCTCGATTCAATTATACCATTTCGTATATTCCCGGCACCAGAAATATCAAGGCTGACGCTCTCTCTCGCCAGTTCTCTACGGAGAACAACTCTAACGAATCCTCAGAATCAATTCTCCCCGCCAAATGTATAATTTCCGCCAATAATTTCGATGTTTTGGATTAAATTAATAAAGCCCAGGTTCACAACCCCAGGATATTTAGGGTGCCAGAGGGACGCTTGTATGCAGCTCCACGTTTTCGCCACAAGATACTTCTATGGGGGCATTCTTCGAGATCGGCCGGTCATCCAGGCTTCAAGAGGACAACAGACCTTATCAAACGGACCTTTTGGTGGCCTGAGAATCTGCTTGCAGAGGCATCTCTGCAGGTAGATAAAATAGAGAGGAATACCCTTTTGGAATATAAGAGTAAGAATATACTAAAAGATAAAGAACCTAATGGAAATGTGGCCTTTGTTACACAATATAATGAAATGGCACCAAAAATCCGCCAGATTTTAAATAAGCATTGGCCAATTCTTCTATGTGATAACACATTAGCACAATGTCTTCCGGCTAGACCTAATATTATTTTTACGAAAGCTTTGAATATTAAATCACGATTTGCCCCCAGCTGTCCTTTAGATCATTCCAAATCCAAATTAACTAGTACCAGCAAGGGCTATTTTAAATGCACTAAATGCACTGCTTGCTCATTTAGCTGTAACACTAAAACGTTCAGATCCAATGTGACCTCCAAAATCTATACCATAAAATCCTTTATTAACTGTCATACTTCTTTTGTGATACATTTACTTCAGTGCCCCTGCGGCCTACAGTATGTGGGCCGAACAGGGAGGTGCTACCAAAGAAGGGTATATGAACACATTTACAATATCAAGAGAGGTCTAACGACACATAGTGTTTCCCACCATTTTCGCATCCATCATAACCAGAATCCAGTTGGATTAAGATGCCAAGCCATTGAGACAGTGCCAGCTAGTTGGAGAGGGGGGAACCAGCTCAATCAAATCAGTAGGCGTGAAGCTTATTGGATTTATGAGCTGAAGACCCTCTCTCCTAAATGGCCTTAACATTGATTTTGAACTAGGAGTCTTTTTAAAATAATATATTTATATTTTTAACACTTATTTATTTTTTTAAATAATAGTGATATAGCATTTTTATATGTATTTTTATGGTAGACTGACAACAGCATGTCACTTTTCCTCTATCCATCTAGTTTGCGTGCATCTGATTGTGACTATCATATATATTATAGTGTATATGAGAGTTAAGACAGGATGTATATAATATGTTGATTTTTATTATATAACTTCATTTTAGAGTTTCTAAGCATTTTAGGTGATTTTGTGTGTGTTAGTATTATTGTTGTGTGATCGTTTGTTACTTGTAATTATTGTTAGTGAGGCTGTGTTTACACAAGACATGACTGACAGTTATTTAGACCAATCACATTAGATCATTGGGGTTGTGGGTAATTTTCCCCTTATCCAATAGTATTAGTTCTGTCAGTATATATACATCCCATGTCTAGTGATCAATTTCCCCTGAAGAAGTGCGCATGCGCACGAAACGCGTTGGGCAGTTTATTCGAGTTATACCTTGGACTAAGACAGAGGACTTGCAGGAGCGCTATCGCAGCATTGCATTAAGAGAAGGGGGTTTCGGCGCTTTGACCCGCCCCCGGTGACGTGTTTCCGGCCACGGAGTGGCAGACAGTGCTTGGAGATTTCTAGACCCACCCCCGGTGACGCACATCCGGTCGCGGAGCAAGGGACATCATTTGGAGCAATCCCTGGATGCCACGTGTTTACCTGAGGCTGTAGCCGTCCATCACTCACCACATATCTCTGCGTGTATTCTATGGATGTTCTGTAAGTAGGATTCCGGTTTTACCCACCTGATCCATCATCTGCAGTGGTCTTTTTATTGTGTGTATTAAATTAACTCTTATATTATTGTCAGCCTTGCTTGTGTTTGTCTAGTGTTTGTCCTGTCCTGTTTGTCTTATATGTAATGTCATTTTAGCAGTGTTGCACTATGATGGTTTTCTTTTGTCTTTTCTCTCTTTGCATCACATGCACAGTTTAACATCTTGCTGTGGAGCTTGGAAGTGCAAGATTGGATTTCAACTTCTTGAGACTTCATTACCATTGGACTGTAACTATTCCCATTGGACTCTTTAGGCGCCGGTCTGTATTGTTTGTTTTGTGCTTTTCACTAACTGTGTTTTGGGGTTAGTATTACTTGGCAGCCTAGCCTATTATATTTAGGTATTGTGTAGGGTCACACACCATTTTTATAATTTACATACACTGGTTTATTATTCATTTAGTCTTATAGCGCTATATACACCATTCTTTTTTCTCTAAGATGAACAAGGACATCTTCAACTTCACCAGTGCTTGTCCGGTCTGTGCCCAGAGCAAGTCTGCCTGTCACAAACCCTCTGGTCTCCTCATGCCTCTCCCCATCCCGGAGCAACCGTGGAAACATATCTCTATGGACTTTATTGTGGAACTCCCCAATTCTAAAGGGATGAATACCATCCTCGTTGTAGTAGATAGGTTTTCCAAGCATTCAGACTTTATACCCCTCAATAGTCTTCCTAATTCAGCTACTTTGGCCGACATTTTTTCTAAAGACATTTTCAGATTACACGGTGTACCTATTTCAATTTTTTCAGACAGAGGTTCTCAATTCATTTCTAAGTTTTGGTGTGCGTTTTCCCAGAGACTTGGGATTTCTCTTCTATTTTCCTCGGGTTATCACCCTCAGACCAACAGTCAGACGGAAAGAATGAATCAGACCCTGGAGCAGTACCTCAGATGCTTCGTCTCCGAATCTCAAGACAACTGGGTGGACCTATTACCTTGGGCCAAGTTTGCTGCTAACTCCTTAAAAAATGAGTCTACGCAAGAGTCGCCTTTTTTCATTAATTTTGGGTTCCACCCCAGCAGTCTTCCCCTCTCCTCCCTCCCCTCTGGTGTTTCCGCAGCAGATTCTCATGTCTCCACTCTTCAAAACTCTTGGAGAAAGATTCTAAAAACCTTACAAACTGCTGTTCAAAGACAAAAAACAAAGGCAGATCGGCGACGTCAAGCGGGCCCATTGTTTAAACCCGGAGACAGAGTTTGGTTATCCTCTAAAAACATAAAGCTCAAGACTCCTTCTCAGAAACTGGCCTCGAGATTCTTGGGTCCTTTTAAAGTCCTCGAGAGGATCAATCCGGTCGCATACCGTTTGGCACTTCCTTCTACCATGAGGATTCCCTCGGTGTTCCATGTGTCTCTACTTAAACCGGTGATCCAAAATGCCCATTTCCCAGATCGTCCCCAAAGACCCAATCCTGTCGTCATTCAAGGACAACAAGAGTATGAGGTCCACTCCATACTCGATTCTCGTTGGTCCAGAGGCAGATTGCAATTCCTTGTTCATTGGAAGGGATATGGGCCGGAGGAATGTTCTTGTATACCGTCTCACCACATTCATGCCCCAACGCTCCTTAGGCAGTTTCGCCGGAAGTTTCCTCATAAGCCGTGGGAGGATCGTCCGGAGTCCGATCCTCAAGGGGGGGATACTGTAACCGATCGGGGGACTCACGCTCCCCAGCGTGTCCCCGTCACCTCTGTTCCCACAACTTCTAGCTCTTCCTCTGCCCTCCGTCCTCACTCTGTCCCTTCCTTTCCTCACGGCCGTTCCTCTGCGGCACGGTTGGCATACCCTGACGCGCGTTTGGGTCACACGCGCGGCCCCCGCACTGTGCGCGTGCATTCCCGGTCACTCGCTCCCTTCCACGGCACCCGCATCCCTCGGCGTGCCTCTATTCCCCCAGCCTCTACATTACCTTGCTCCTCCGCCTCTCCTTCCCTCTCACATTCGGTTACGAGCTTTCCCGTGGCGGTGCGTCCCTCGCGCTCTGTGACACGTGCGTGGCACGCGCATAGTACTCTTACAGAGGGCGTGCGCACCCGCTCCAGTTATCTTCCGCCCCTTAACTCTAGCTCCGCCCCCCATGGCTTACAAGCCATCTCTCTTGATTATTTCCCTCTCTCCTCCCCTGCTCTCTCAGACCTATACCTGCAATTCCTCCTCTCTTCTCTATTGGTTCTCCTTCCTTTATAACCCCACTCTGTCCTCTTACTCATTGCTCTGCATAGCTTTCCTGTAGCTCCTGTGTGTGCAGTGAGTATGCCTCGCTCCCTTGTTTGTTTCAGCGCTGGTTCCTGTCCCTGCCCCTGTTTGGATTCCCCTGGCTTGAACTTGTGTACTGCTTTGGATTTGACTACTCTGCTTTCTCCTGCCCTTGAACCTTGGCTTACGGACTTCACTACGCTGCTTTCTGCAACCCTTGAACACTGGCTTACGGATATCACTACTCTGCTCTCTCCAATCCTTGAACTCTGGCACACGGACATTACTCTCCGATCTCTTGCACCCCCGACTCTGCAAGTATACGTTAACCCTTTCTTACCAGGCCGGCAATGCATTACCATACTCTGGGCATGCCCTCACTGCTGTGGGTGCATGTTATACCCTTACCCACCTCAGTACTGGGAACTGGCCATGTCTGCAGGCATACAGGCGTTACAGAAACATTGAACAGGTAAAACTGTGATATGGTCAGAGATGTTTCCAAGAAGGGAATGGTGCTGAGCATGCATCAAGGACATGTGGAACACTGCTAGGAAAAGACTAAACAAGGTCAGCAGCTGGTCTATCAGAGCTACAGGGGCTCAGGCAGCAAAATACCTCATGAAAATGTAGTTCTCCTTGGCGCCAGATCCTTAGTGAAGGAAATGTCAGAATACAGTCTGTGTCCAATTGATCCTTGTATTAGTTCAAATGGGCTGTAAACAAGTTCAGATATAGGCTGCTGCTGCAAGATGAACAAAAATAAAAAGAAACATAGCGCAATATGTCTGATCATTCACAGAATTAAGTGTCTCTCACTTGCAATGAAGCATATGGAGGTCACTTTTTCAACAGACTTGGCTTGTTCTTATGATGTTATACATAAGTGTGTTCACTCTGACCCCGATACTATTAATCATGATAGGGATCATTATCATTGAAATGTTCATTTAGTGTCAGCTCTTTGACTGGTGAATCCAGATGTTCAGCAACAGATGAGTTAGGAAGCACAGCAACATATCCTAGCACACACACACACACACATATATATATATTCCACCCCAACCCCCTTGTTGGCGTTACTTTATGGCTTAAAAGGAGTTAGATACTAAACACCGGCCCCTCTAGATAAGGTGTTCACCAATGACCATGCAAAGGCTAAGCTCTGCCCACTTTCTTCCCAGAGAAAGGGGATGAGGGGAAGGTGATTGTGATGGTGAAGGGGTTAACCGGGCTCATAAATAAATGTTAAGCCTAGCTGGTTACCCCTGACCCATGTCTGAGGGTCCTAGACTGTCAGCTCTGGGACCCAGATGTCAAAAATGCATTGCCGAGACTATACTAATTTTGTGACATTAAAGATTTATTTGACTTTTGCCTTTACTGGGGTGCTAGGATCAGGAGATTTCTAGGCTGTAAGTTTCAGGGTGGGTTCGGAGAAAGTCTTTACAGAATGTGTCTATGTATCGGGGTTCCAAAGTTATGGGATACCCCAAAAGTTGTATCCGGGAATTGAGTGAGATTCTCGGATGCAGCCAAGCACATTATTCTACCAAACTCTGACTGAAAGCATAATTGCGGCTCACCGGCAGGATACCTGCTGCAGCATCATCCAGCCAAGGTAAATGGGTAGGAAGAGGTTAAACTATACATGTAGCTATACACGGAGTCCCTAGTATAGCAGGGGTTCCCCAGTATAGGACAGATACCCAGATACATACCCAAGTACACTGAACCTAGTGTAGGGGTTCAGGGGATGCTCCAGCTAAATTATAAAGCTGAGCATGATCACAGTGTCTAAAAATTTTCAAAGTTATTTTTCTAATGTGTGCCAAGAATGAGGCTAGTGAATGTAGGGAATATATACACTCACACCATCCCTGACACCAGAATATGAACTCATACCTATTAGCACACAGAAAAAATAGGACACAATATATTTTACTAAATGGTTATAGTTTAATGTGTATATATATTGCTAACCTGTATATGAATTGAGGGATTTCCAAGTCATGGGTTTCGGCCAGCCCAGATGGCAACCAAGCTTGGTGCCTCTGTGTCTGTGCGGAGTCCGTACTTGAAAGCTTTAGGGATGCAAAGGTGTTAGAACAGGAGGGATACTGCAGTTCTGCTTGAGTACCCACATCCTGGGCTAACACAAGGCTATCCGGCAACTATTTACCAGAAACCAGACTCGGTGGAGCCTGGGCAGCGGGTGGGCTTGGTATGCAAAGAGGCAGAGGTTCCTGTTGGCGCATGACCCTTTACAACACGAGAAAAGGTGCACTCCCGGATTTACAATACCGGAAAATCGGTGATTGGCTGGCAGGAGAATTCCCACGCTCTGATAGGCTGCCCAGGTTAGTGAATGAAAGCCTGCAAGCCTTTAGAGAGCTTGCAGCCAATCAGGATCACAGGTTCCAAGTGCAAACCAACAGCAGCAAATTAAAAGATGCTCTGGACTGAATAGATGCGAGGTGGCTTCAAAGATTTTGAACTCAGAAAAGTTTCTAAGTCCTGCTTTTGAGAACGTAGCGGTCGCGTCTGGCATTGCGTCTCTGCCGCACTCGCCCTTCTAACCCTAGACCCTGGCTAAATTCCCACATGTGCATGCTGCGTTCCTCCACTTGTTCCTCTGAAAGTCTCTGGAGGAAATCTCATACTCTCACAAACTTCCTGCACTACAAATTTATGCTATCCTGTTTCAACTCTGCCCTCTCACTAGCTAAACAAGCCTACTTTTCATCACTAATCAACATGCACAAGTCTAACCCACGCCGACTGTTCTCTGTCTATAAACTCTACTCAAACCACCCTCAGCTGCCTCTCCATCCTCCATCTCCGCTCAGGACTTTGCTGACTATTTTAAGGAAAAGGTGGAATCCATACGGCAGAACATCCCCTCTGTTTCTTCCTCCCATCCTACACCTCTTCCTAACTCTCCTCCTGCCTTCCTTGACTCTTTTTCCACTGTCTCAGAGGAGGATGTGTCGCTGTTGATCGCCTCTTCTCCCTCTACCACTTGCCCTCTTGACCCCATTCCCTCCCATCTCCTAAAACTTCTTGCTCCTACTATAATCCCTACGCTCACACACATTTTTAACTCTCCCTCTGCTCTGGAACCTTTCCATCCTCCTTCAAACATGCAACAGTCATACCGTTACTCAAAAACAGCAAGCTTGACCCTACCTGTCTTTATAACTATCGGCCTGTCTCCTTCCTGCCTTTTGCCTCTAAACTCCTTGAACGTCTTGTATTCTCTCGCTTGCTCCATTTTCTCAACACCTATTCTCTCCTAGACTCTCTACAATCTGGCTTCCGCACTGCTCACTCCACGGAAACAGCCCTCACTAAAATAACTGACGACCTTCATGCTGCCAAAGACAGAGGTCATTACACTCTGCTCATATTACTCGACCTCTCTGCAGCATTTGACACCGTGGACCACCCTCTTCTCCTTCACATTCTCCATACTCTTGGTATTCGGAACAAAGCTCTATCCTGGATCTCATCCTACCTCTCCCAGCGTACTTTCAGTGTCTCTTCTGCTAACACCTCCTCCTCCTCTATTGATCTCTCTGTGGGGGTACCCCAGGGCTCTGTCCTGGGACCTCGTCTCTTTTCTCTGTACACACTCTCTCTAGGTGACCTAATAACATCTTTTGGCTTTAATTATCACCTCTATGCTGACGACACACAAATATACTTTTCAACACCCGCCCTTACACCTGCTGTACAAACCAAAGTTTCTGAATGTCTCACTGCTATATCATCCTGGATGGCCCTCCGCCGCCTAAAACTCAACATGGCTAAAACAGAGCTCCTCATACTTCCTCCCAAACCTGGCCCTACTACCTCCTTCCACATTACTGTTGGAACTACGATCATTCACCCAGTAGCCCAAGCACGCTGCCTATGGGTCACACTCGACTCCTCTCTCACATTTGCCCCTCACATTCAAAACATTTCTAAAACCTGTCACTTTTCCCTCCGCAATATAACAAAGATACGCCCTTTCCTCTGTTGCTCAACTGCTAAAACTCTGACTCAGGCCCTCATTCTCTCCCGTCTTGATTACTGTAACCTCCTGCTGTCCGGCCTTCCTGCCTCTCACCTGTCTCCCCTACAATCTATCCTAAACGCTGCTGCCAGAATCACTCTACTCTTTTCTAGATCTGTCTCAGCATCTCCCCTCCTGAAATCCCTCTCCTGGCTTCCGATCAAATCCCACATCTCACACTCCATTCTTCTCCTCACTTTTAAAGCTTTACACTCTTCTGCCCCTCCTTACATCTCAGCCCTAATTTCTCGTTATGCACCATCCAGACTCTTGCGTTCTTCTCAAGCATGTCTTCTTTCTACCCCCTGTGTATCTAAAGCCCTCTCCCGCCTTAAACCTTTTTCACTGACTTCCCCACACCTCTGGAATGCCCTTCCCCTCGGTACCCGACTTGCACCCTCTCTATCCACCTTTACGACCCACCTTAAGACACACTTGCTTAAAGAAGCATATGAATAACACTGTGGATATTCTGAACACATGATACATAAAGCTTGGCCCCCTGCAGACGCACTTACCAGAACTCCCTCCTACTGTCTCTGTACGTTCTCCCTACCTACCAATTAGACTGTAAGCTCCTCGGGGCAGGGACTCCTCTTCCTTAATGTTACTTTTATGTCTAAAGCACTTATTCCCATGATCTGTTATTTATATTATCTGTTATTTATTTTATTACCACATGTATTACTACTGTGAAGCGCTATGTACATTAATGGCGCTATATAAATAAAGACATACAATACAATACAATACAATACAATTGCATGCCGAAAACTACCGGTCATTGGAAAGTGCTCTAAAAAGGTCATCTTGGTGAATTTCATTCCAGAAATGGATTTATTAGTTAGCCCCGTTGCCAGTAAGTGTATTAACCTTGTGAATTGTGTTACATTGTGTGTCTGTCTTTTCGTGAAATAAATTACCATTTTTTTTACCACTTTGTTTTGCTCAATCAATCATCCCAGTAATAAAAAGGTGTTAAGAAACCTGGTCTCCAGTGACAGTAATAAATAAGAGAGCAGAAGGATTCCAGCTGTAAGATACTGGGAGGAGAGACAAGGGAAAGATCTCAACTGTAAATAGTTAAGTTGGGGTAGGAGTCCCCTTTATTGTTTTCAAGAGCAGGGAAGTGTTCTTTAAAGTAAGGCCCCTTGTAAAGGAAGTTGGATAAGTACATGTTTCCACAGGGAAGATAAGTGTTCATTAGGGGTTGTCCCATCTGTAACCCTAGGACTAATCGGAAGTCCGGATCAACAGGAATTATGACACAGTATCTTAATCAGGATCCTGAAAGAATAAAGTGCAGTGCAAGTATGAAGAATCACCCCCCGCTATCCTAGTACCAGAGGACTCTGTGTGAGGTGAGCAGAATAGGACACAGAGTAATGAACCCCTCTCCTACTAATGGGAGGAAGGGGATCCCCTGCTTGCTGGGTCCCTGGAAAGATAGGGTTTAAAAATGTTATCTGAAGTATTGTTAACCATGATATGAATTATAGCAACCCTTTTTAATGTAAAAAGCAATGTGCCTTCTCAGGATTGCAATGACGCTGAGGAAGAGTTTTACTTCACTATAGTATGAATAAAGACTGTTTTGTTTCAAAACTACAAAGTTCTTAGCACCCATCTTTACCATCTGCATATATGCCCAGCCTGAGCGGATTAGCCCCCCTGACCCCTCAACGTATTTTAACTTTGAGATGCCACCAACACAGACATCTAAGTAAACTCCCTCATAGCCGGGCAGGGATGGTCACACACACACACACAATGTCCAAAGAACATGTTACTATGCCTTCCCACGGAGGCAATACAGGACCGCTTTCTCTCAAGAGAGTGCTTTTGGATCTACGAGCGGGACACTATTCCAGCTCAGTACTATCATGCTTTTTACCTACACACCAATAAGTGTAGCTTTCTATGCGTCATGTGGCATAATGCCTTTCCACTGGTTATGTGATTATAGATGATTGTCACCCAAGAGCGTCTCTGCAACAGCTTATTTTGCTGACGTGTCAAGCTATACAGCTACTTCCTTTGAACCTGACAATAATTTGACAGGTTTCAATTGCATCTGGACTTTATTGCAGGTTGAACTGACTTTCACTGTTTATCTTTCACTTTTGTTGATCACAATTGGGATTATGTGTTCCCATGAACATTATGACCATCGGTCATTTTATTTCTCTTGGTCCTTTTGGAAATATGTTGGTACTAATTTTGCCACTTTTAAGTTATCCTTACTGCAACAATTGTTAGCTTACAGCTGTGCTTTGGTTCTTCTGTTTTCTATGCGTTATTTATTCAAATGTGTTTTTATTGTAACTGTTATCTGTAAGGTTTGAGTAAGGAGAAATACTGATGTCATGGGTATGACATCATCCCTCTGTAACGCATGTATGCCCACAGACCTGGCCAGTCCCCAGTACTGAGGTGGGTAAGGGTATAACACGCACCCACAGCAGTGAGGGCGTGCCCGGGGTGTGGTAAGATGCGTTGCCGGGCCTGGTGAGAAAAGGGTTAATGATATACTTTCTGAGTCCGGGTTGCCAGAAGTCAGAGGGTTAATGTCCAAGAGCCTTGGGTCAGGGGCAGGAGAAAGCAGCGTAGTGAGGTCCAAAGCAGAGTCCAGGAGTAGAGAGGTACACGTAATCAAGCCAAGCCGAGATCAATCCAAGGGTTTCCAAACAGGGGCAGGGACAGGAACAAGAGCTGCAACAGAGAGCAGAGCTTGGCATAGACACTGCACACAGGAGCCACAGAGAAGCTATGCTGAGCGACGCCTGAGAGGGCAGACTGGAGTTATAAAGGAAGGAGGGCCAATGGTAGCAAGGGGTGGAGAAGAGGCCTGTCTGGGTGCTCGCAGGGATAGGTCCAGGTGAGCAGGGAGGGAGACAGGGGTGTGATTCCTGGTAATGGCCTGCAGCCGATGGGGGGCAGCGCCAGTGGCCCGGGAGGGCTGGTAAGAGGATCGGGTGCGTGCGCCCTCTGTAAGGCTGCCGTGCGCGTGCCCCGGTCGCGTGGGTGCGGATGCGGCGTGCGCCGCGGAGGAACGGCTCGGCGTGGGACAGGTAAGAGGCTGAGGGAGCAGGGAACTGGGGCAGAGAGCTGCCGTGGGGCCAGAGGCACCATGGGGCCAGAGACGCGTGTCTCCTGATCCGTTACAGTACCCCCCCCCCCTTGAGGATCGGACTCCGGACGATCCTCCGAAGGTTTGTGAGGAAATTTCTGACGAAATTGTTTGAGAAGAACTGGAGCATGAATATGATGACAGGGTACCCAGGAACGTTCCTCCGGGCCATATCCTTTCCAATGAACGAGGAACTGAAGTCTGCCCCTGGACCAACGTGAATCAAGAATGGACTGGTCTTCGTATTCCTGTTGTCCTTGTATTGTGACGGGATTAGGTCTCCGAGGACAGTCCGGAAAGTGTACATTTTGGACAAAGGGTTTCAGAAGGGACACGTGAAACACAGAGGGTATCTTCATGGTGGGAGGAAGCGAAAGACGATACACTACCGGGTTGATCCGTTCAAGGACCTTGAAGGGACCCAAGAATCTAGGAGCCAGCTTCTGGAAAGGAGATTTGAGCTTGATATTTCTTGAACATAGCCAAACTCTGTCTCCAGGTTTGTATACTGGGCCCACCTGATGTAGCCGATCTGCTTGCGTCTTTTGTTTTTGGACGGACCCTTGCAAGGCTCTTTGAATCTTTAACCAATAATTTTGTAGATTGGAGACGTGAGTATCCGCTGCAGGAACACCAGAAGGGAGGGAGGAGAGGGGAAGACTGCTGGGATGGTACCTATAGTTAATGAAGAAAGGCGACTCTTGTGTGGACTAATTCTTCAGCGAATTAATAGCGAACTCCGCCCAGGGTAATAGGTCCACCCAATTGTCTTGAGATTCTGACACAAAGCATCTGAGATACTGTTCCAAGGTCTGATTCATTCTCTCCGTCTGGCCGTTGGTTTGCGGGTGGTAACCCGAGGAGAAGAGAAGGGAAATGCCAAGTCTTTGAGAGAACGTTCGCCAAAATTTAGAGATGAATTGAGTACCTCTGTCTGAAACAATAGAAAGTGGCACGCCATGTAACCTGAAAATTTCCTTAGAAAAAATGTCAGCCAAGGTAGCTGAATTGGGGAGACTCTTGAGGGGTATAAAGTGTGTGTGCTTAGAAAACCTGTCCACTACCACGAGGATCGTATTCATCTCCAGAGAATTTGGAAGTTCCACAATAAAGTCCATAGAAATATGCTTCCAAGGCCGTTCCGGAATAGGAAGAGGCAGGAGGAGGCCGGAAGGTTTGTGTCAGGCGGACTTGCTCTGAGCACAGACTGGACATGCTCTGGTAAAATCAAAAATGTCCTTGTTCATTTTAAGCCACCAAATGGTCCGTTTAATAAGATCCACTGTTCTCTTGAAGCCTGGATGACCAGCAGATCTAGAAGAATACCCCCACTCTAGGATCTTGTGGCGAAAATGTGGAGCATTGTACAGACGTCCTACTGGCACCTTAAATCTTCTAGGAATATGAACCTGGGCTTAATTGATCTCATTCAGGATATCAAAATTATTGGCAGAAATAATATATTTTGCGGGAAGAATCGTGTCAGAAGATTCGTTAGATCCTTCCTCCGAAGAGAATTGGCGAGAAAGAGCATCGGCCTTGATATTCTTGGTACCGGGAATATAAGAAATTGTGTAATTGACACGAGAGAAAAACAGTGCCCAACGTGCTTGACGGGATCCCAGACGACGAGCCCCCTCAATATATAATAAGTTTTGTGATCGGTGAGAATGGCTACTGGCTCTTTGGTACCCTCGAGGAGATGTCTCCATTCTTGCAAGGCTAATTTGATAGCCAAAATTTCACGGTTCCCGACATCATAATTTCTCTCAGCCGAAGAGAATTTCCTGGAAAATAATCCACATGGATAGAGTTTTTCTTGTGAAAAGGATCTTTGTGAGAGTACTGCCCCAGCTCCCACATCAGAAGCGTCTACCTCCAGGGTGATAGGTAGGGATGTATCCGGATGCCGAAGGATGGGAGCGGAGACGAAAGCTCTTTTGAGAAACTCGAAGGCTTTGATGGCTTCAGAAGACCATGCTGTAGGATGAGCAACTTTTTTGGTCAAAGCCGTAATGGGTAAAGCGATAGTGGAGAAATTACGGATTAATTTTCGATAGTAGTTAGAGAAACCAAGGAAACGCTGAACTGTTTTTAGGGAATTCGGCAGCGGCCAATCCAGAACAGACTTCAATTTCTTAGGATCCATGGTGAAACCCTTATCGGAGATTATATAGCCAAGGAAGGCTGTGGAAGATTCGTGGAAGAGACATTTCTCCATCTTCGCGTAGAAGCGGTTAGCACGCAGACGTGAGAGGACGACCCTGGTGTGACGAATGTGTTCTTCCAGGTTCTTGGAGAAAATGAGGATATCGTCTAAATATACGATGACGAAAATTCCCAGAATGTCCCGGAAGATATCATTCATAAATTCATAAATAAAGACAGCAGGGGCATTGCAGAGGCCGAATGGCATCACTAGGTATTCATAATGACCTCGAACGCGTATTAAATGCAGTTTTCCATTCGTCACCGTCTCGTATTTGGATAAGATTGTAGGCTCCTCTCAGGTCGAGTTTGGAAAATATAGAGGCTCCCTGGAGCCGGTCAAAGGGTTCCGAAATTAGAGGAAGAGGGTTTTGACTGTAATCTTGTTAAGCCCACGAAAGTCGATACAGGGTCTTAAAGAGCCATCCTTCTATTTCACGAAGAAGAAACCGGCCCCGGCGGGGGAGGTGAAATTCCGAATAAACCCTTTCTTAACATTCTCCTGGATCTAGGTCGCCATAGCCTCGGTCTCGGCACAGATAAGGGATATGACTTAGACTTGGGGAGTGTAGTTCCAGGAATGAATTCGATGGGACAGTCGTACGAACGATGAGGTGGAAGAACTTCAGCCTGAGTCTTGTTAAAGACATCCGAAAAGTCGTGGTATACCACGGGCAGGGAAGAGAGAGAATGAGTAGAGGCATTGAGAACAGCGAGCACAGTAACGGGTGGTGTCACCGTCTTCTCCAAGGTAGGAGCCCACTGGATCGGTAGTTCGTTGGTCCAATCAACACGTGGGTTGTGAAGCTGGAACCACGGCAGTCCCAAAATGACCTGGACAGTAGGGGAGTGGAAGACATCGAAGATGATGACTTCAGTTTGACCATCCGCGGTGGTCATGGTGAGGGGAATAGATTCCCAAATAATGAAGGCTGGTTGGAGCGGTCGCCCGTCGATGTCCTCCAGGCCAATGGGCGACTACTTCTTGACTAACGGGATTTGATTATTGCAAGCATAGTCGTGATCCAAAAAGTTGCCACCAGACCCGGAGCCGATGAAGGCTTCAACCTCTACCTTGACATTAGGACACACAAGAGTTATGTGGAGAAGGATTCTCTTCGGTAGCTCTTTGGGGGAAGAGGGGCAAGGAGAAATGGTACCCAGTAGAAGCCCCTCTACCTTTACTGGGCATTCTCGTTTCCCGGTTTCAGGCAACAGTGACGTAGTTGGTGTTCCGGGAAGCCGCAGTAGTAGCAGAGACCCTCATCTCGGCGGCGTGTTCTTTCAGTGGCCCGAAGCTGTTGGCTACCGATTTGCATCGGTTCGGGGGTGTCCAACGCAGGAAGAGCCAAGGGAGGAGACCTAGGAGAAACAGGCAAGTGAGACAGTAAACGAGGGCGCTGGCGCTCGTAGCGTCACTCTTGAATGCTCTGGTCCATCCAGATGCTGAGGGCAATGAGATCCTCTAGAGATGAGGGACGAACATGAGGTGCGAGGTCATCCTTGAGGGATTCGGACAAACCCTGCCAGTATGCCGCAGCGAGAGCCTCATCGTTCCACTGGGTTTCTGCAGCGATGGTGCGGAACTCCACTGCGTATCTTGCTGCCGGCCTGCGACCCTGGGAAAGATGGAACAAGGGAGAAGCGGCAGTCTCCCTACGTGCTGGTGTGTCAAAGACCAGCTGAAATTCTCACCGGAACTTGGGGTAATCTTGGGTTCGGTCTGATCGGTGTTCCCAGAGGGGAGAAGCCCAAGCGAACGCATCGCCAGTGAGCAGAGCATAGATGTAGGCCACCTTAGAACAACCTGAGGGAAACTGAGATGGGGACATCTCGAACTGGACGTCACATTGGTTCAAGAATCCCCGGCAAGTAAGGGGGTCTCCAGCATACCGATTAGGAGGTGGAATACGTGGTTCCAAATTACCCATAGGTAGTGGGGCAGGAAGGGACGGTGCAGCTGGAGATTCCCGCAGGGAGAGTGTAGAAAGTTTTTGCGCCACAGCGGTAACTTGGTCGCTTAAAAATTGCCAGTGATCCATAGTGACACCTTGGCCCACCTCAGGGGGGTCTGCGTTTGTTGGGCTCAGCATAATGTAACAAAAGAGAAAACTGTCCTGCGCTCAGGCCGTCATCCAGCACAATAAGTGTCAGCAAAAGTCACATAGGAAAGGAGCAGGGAGCTATGATGGGCCAAAAGTGAGGTCAGAGCTTGGGAAGGAAACCTTACCTATGAAAGCTCACTTGCAGACCTCGGTCCTGCTCACCTCTGCATTCATGATCCTGGCGTGCAGCCTTCTGTGTATACTGCTGCGGCAGCTTTTATTCTAACAAATCACCGGTTTTTACCTGGCTTGTTCGCTGTTCACCTGGCGCATGCCGCGTTCATCTTGCGTTCCCAGCCACGGGTCATGCCCGGCTGATGCGTTTATTGATAATGGTTCGGATTTTAATAGGCTGCAATGCTTCGCGTGTCCTCCAGATGGCAGATATTCATGAATTGTAATGCGCCGAATCAGTAATGTGTCGGCTTGCAGGTGTTTCGTTTAAAAAAGATACTGTACCACAGTGTGCTATTGTAACTTGGCCTTGGCCTTGAGACTGAAGGAAGAGGTTGCAAAAATGTATGAATTTAGGCTTTCATATTAAAGAAAGACAAAGACCAGTTTCAGTTACAGTATTCTCCAGAGACCCACCCGCCATGAGTGTTCAAGTGCAGCCCGCTTTCCAAAAACCCGACAGAAGTTACGCGTATTTGATATGTGCCGCGATTAATGCAACAGATGATAAGATGGCAACAGTTGCTCAAATTTATCAGTATTTTATCGAAAACTATGACTTTTACAAATTTTCGCCAACTCCTCATACGTGGAAGCGTGCAGTAAGGAAAAGGTTATGTAGCGATCCCTGTTTTTATCGTATTGAGCCCCAATTTGTTGAAGGGTATTGGTGTGTATCACCGGATTTTTCCCCTATCTATGATCATGGAGGCGGCAAAAGGCGAAGGGTCATGTTAAAACCAACTAAGAAGCGACAGTCGCTGCCAAGCAATGCACCAGCACCAGCACCAGCACTGGCTTCCAATGACGGTCCCACCATCAGTGACAACCCTGAGCCTGAGTCGGATTTCGCGTGCACTTTTGATGAAGCTTGCATGTACCTAAGCAATTTCCAGCCTCACCAGCTGACTACAGGTGGACTAGTCCCGCTGAAAACTATCGACTGGATGATCAAGAACGCTGGACTGGCAGTGGACCGGCGAAAGCACCAGCTGAATGGGAAATTCTATGGTGAGTACTGTATTCTTGCCGTATTATTTTGGTGGGGCAGGCTGGGTACTTCTTTAGGGGGCTGACCATTACTGTACATTAAAACTTTTCTTTTTGTTTTTCCTCAGAAAAGAAAACGGCTAATAGGGGGATTTCGATGGATAATATTGTACTGTATGCTGATGTTTTCCGGCCGTACAGTATACTGTGTAATAAACCCGAATAAATAAAACTATGCATTTATTCTACATGTTCAGTATCGTTTCATTATGTGTCTTCTACAGTATACTGTACAGTGGTATACAGTGCCTAACATCTATGGGCAAAATGAATTTTATTTCTAGGTGCCCTAGAACAGAAGTTCTTACGCCAATTGGCCGTGAACTTGACC
This sequence comes from Ascaphus truei, assembly GCF_040206685.1. Classification (NCBI taxonomy): domain Eukaryota; kingdom Metazoa; phylum Chordata; class Amphibia; order Anura; family Ascaphidae; genus Ascaphus; species Ascaphus truei. Next base: position 393,390,231 of record NC_134484.1, on the reverse strand, counting down.
GAGGCCCTAAGTAGTTCCCACGCCAATTGCGCGAATATAATTTAAAATAATCCGTTCTGTGGGTCTGAGCAGGTTGAAATTCGCCTGGTCCTCATGTGGAAGGACCCTTGCCATAGTGGCAAAATATCAGCCTTCCACGACCCCCGGAACCGGAGATACCAAAAGACAGTTTAAAAGCATATTACCAAAATGGCTTTTTTCTGCCATGCAAGTCAATAGCAGAAACCTAAACTTTAACATTACCCTGACTCTGTTCTGTTGCCACGAGAGGGTCGCAATTTGCCATGCAATCCTGCCGCAACTAGGACTACATGGTGACCGAATCTGAGCCCTCTAGGTTGAACAGAACCGGAGTTGTGGGTTCCAGGTTTCTGCTCATTCTGACTTAGCCGGTTCAAAGCTTTCTCCGCCATTACGCTCAATGGTAGGATCCTCCTCGCCGGCGTGACCCTTTCTCGCCGCCATTACTGCTCGGACCCTGTTTGGGTGAAGTGAGGGGGTTCCTAACATCTAGGGGCAAAATGAATTTTATCTCTAGGTGCCCTAGAACAGAAGTTCCCACGCCAATTGACCTAGTTCCCACGCCAATTACCCTAGTTCCACACCAATTGCGCGCTCATTGCTCTTTTTTTACAATGTTGGCGTTCTTGCGGCTTTGCGGTCAGGCAGTAAAAAAACAGTGCAGCAAGCCTCGACATTTGTTACACTGTCAAAGGAGCAAATGGAAACAATGTGAGGCAAATCAACATGTTCTTTTATTGGTGGAGTCAGTACAAAAACATTTATTTACAAATACTGTACAATGTTGAAACATTTTAAGTGCACAGCAATTCAAACCATCAACAGGTGTATGGTTTACTGCTACAGTAGAGTACATGTGTGAAAACATTTGTCAGTCAGTATGGTTTACAGTCACATGTTTTAAATACAATACAGTACATTCTTTAATATCTTTAAAATAAAAATATATAAATATAATTTAAAATAATCCGTTCTGTGGGTCTGAGCGGGTTGAGATTGCACCAGTACAGTCCTAGAGGGCAGCAAACAGGGCAGGTTTTCAGGGCAACCTTGAAAACCATGCCTGTTTGCGACACTCAGGGACTGGAGTCGTGCATGTCCTGTGTAAAAAAACTCACAACAACGCGTTGCTCATTTTCTGCAGTTACTGTTGTCATTGTGTTTTTAATCCCTCCCTAGCCAAGCGTCAATTGGCTGTCACCCTATCCTACCAACCCACTCTCTCCACTGGGTCGTTAATCTTCTGCATATTGCCATTGTGTTCTTAATCCGCCCATAGCCGAGCTACAAAGACTCAGTACGCCTGCGTCTAATCACACCATCCCCCTCCCCCAACCCTTAGATGCCTGTTTTGTTAACGGTAACGCTTTGGAAAATCCCCTCCCGAATTTGAAATGTAAATCTGATGTGCACAGCACTGTGAGAATTGAGAGTAAACTGATATTTCATCAGGGTGTGAAAACATTTGTCAGTCAGTATGGTTTACAGTCACATGTTTTAAATACAATACAGTACATTCTTTAATATCTTTAAAATAAAAATATATAAATATATAAATATAATTTAAAATAATCCGTTCTGTGGGTCTGAGTTGGTTGAAATTCGCCTGGTCCTCATGCGGAAGGACCCTTGCCATAGTGGCAAAATATCAGCCTTGCACGACCCCCGGAACCGGAGATACCAAAAGACAGTTTAAAAGCACATTACCAAAGTGGCTTTTTTTCTGTCATGCAAGTCAATGGCAGAAACCTAAACTTTAACATTACCCTGACTCCGTTCTGTTGCCACGAGAGGGTCGCAATTTGCCATGCAATCCTAGGACTACATGGTGACCGAATCTGAGCCCTCTAGGTTGAACAGAACTGGAGTTATGGGTTCCAGGTTTCTGCTCATTCTGACTTAGCTGTTTCAAAGCAGCGCGGCTTTCTCCGCCATTACGGTCAATGGTAGGACCCTCCTCGCCGGCGTGACCCTTTCTCGCCGCCATTACTGCTCGGACCCTGTTGGGGTGAAGTGAGAGGGTTCCTAACATCTAGGGGCAAAATTTTATCTCTAGGTGCCCTAGAACAGAAGTTCCCACGCCAATTGCGCGCTCATTGCTCTTTTTTTACAATGTTGCCGATCTTGCGGCTTTGCGGTCAGGCAGTAAAAAAACAGTGCAGCAAGCCTCTACATTTGTTACACTGTCAAATGAGCAAATGGAAGCAATTCAACATGTACTTTTATGGGTGGAGTCAGTACAAAAACATTTATTTACAAATACTGTACAATGTTGAAACATTTAAAGTGCACAGCAATTCTAACCATCAACACACAATAATACATACTGCAGCATTTATTAAATTCTTCTGGCAGATTGAAATCGGAGAAACATTTACAAAACATTTGTAAAACATGGAGATACATGAAAAATGGATGTTTATACTGTATGAATATTAATTTATAATATATATACAGTATATATATATATATAGAAAATCTACTGTTTGTTTTTGGTGCATGGGGCACAGGGAGTTAAAGTGACTTGCTTTTTATGTACTGTATTTGGGGGTTGTATTTGGGGGTTTATTCATCAAATTATTATGATGAACTGCCTTTTGAAATTACAGTGCTGTTAACTATTTCAGCCACAAACCTCCAGAGTTTTTAATCCCTCCCTCGCCAAGCGTCAATCGGCTGAGTCACCCTATCCAACCAATCCCATCTCTCCACTGGGTCGTTAATCTTCTGCATATTGCCATTGTCTTCTTAATCCGCCCATAGCCGAGCTACAAAGATTCAGTACGCCTGCGTCTAATCACACCATCCCCCTCCCCCAACCCTTAGAGGCCTGTTTTGTTAACGGTAACGCTTTGGAAAATCCCCTCTCGAATTTGAAATGTAAATCTGATGTGCACAGCACTGTGAGAATTGAGAGTAAACTGATATTTCATCACGGGAAAAAAAATGCAAAGATAAAAATAATCATGGATAATACATACTGTACAGTACTGCAGCCTTTATTAAATTCTTCTGGCAGATTGAAATCGGAGAAACATTTACAAAACATTCTTATTCATATATGCACTGTAGGGGTGGTTGTCAATGATTATGATTCGCAGGAAAGTGAATAAATATTTATTTTATTTTATCAGGAACCAAAAAATACAAATATAAAAATAATCAGGAATAATACATAATGCAGTCTTTATTACGTTCTTTAGGCAGCTTGAAATTGGATAACCATTTGTAAAACATTTGTAAAACATGGGGAAACATGAGTAATGTACATTTATAAGAATATTATTTAATACTATATACAGTACTTTAATGTACTGTATAATATATATACTATATACTGTATAGTAATATTATTTTTTCCGTCTTTATCTTTTCCTCATTCTGTCTGCAGTACAGTAGTTCATTGAGAGAGGAGAGGTTTTGTGTACATCATTACTGCTGTTTATATACTGTACATTTGACTGTACAAGCATATTTGACTGGACACAACGCCCCCACCTCCCCCTAGGCCACCCTTTTTCCTGAAACGACAAGAAAACAAAAAATTAGTGCAGTTACTGTACTGTACTGTACTGTATGTGCGTACTGTACTGTATTATGGCAGAACTACTGTAGGTGGCTGGTGCAGCTTTCTCTGGAAAGAAAAAAATGGAGCAGTTAGTAAGCAGTTACTGTAGTACTGTCAAACTAGTCTACTGTATACTGTAACTACTGTATACTCTGACTACTGTTAAATTCTATGTACTGTACTGTAACCTGATGGCTGGTGCTGCTCTCTCTGTAAAGAAAAAACTAACTACTGTAGTGTATACTCTTACTATCTGGAAAGAAAAATTCTGTGCCATACTTACCTGTATCATACTGTACTTACAATACTACAGCACAGTACTACTTTCCTGATGCTTGCCCATTACGTGCGATGACAATGGGCAACACAGTGGCAATATGGTCTATATATTTATTTCAGCGTTCCACGGTGAGTACATCGTTCCAAAAACTCATTATGCCTTTCAACAACTCGTCCTTTTTGGAGGGTTTCGCCACTTTCCGGATATGGTCCTTCAGCTGATGCCAGACCATTTCGATCGGATTGAAGTCTGGCGATCTGTCATTGGAAAGAAAGGACAATTGGTTTAAGAGCTAAAAACAGTGGGGAACAAAAATGGGACACGGTCTACTGCACTTACTCCGCTAGCGTCTTCACCCAGTTGATGCCGCGCTCAAGGATATGCGCCGTTAACGCGGTGTGCTTGGGATCGTTGTCCTGGTAGAAGCGGTGACCATTGGGGAACTCGCGTGTGATGTATTGCACTATCTCGGGCACAATGTTGTCTTGGAAGAAAGCTTTATTCATGATTCCTATAGCAAGAAAAGAAAAGTGCTCAAAAAACTGCACAATAGTACAGTACAGTGCATACGGTAAGGCAACACTAGTCAAGTACAGTGCATTAGGCGACATTATATTTGATAAATTTTACCTTCAAAGATGACAATGCATCCCGGTCCACGCCTAGAGATGGCACCCCACACATGCAGCTTCACAGGGTGTTTTGGTCGCGGCTTCAAAGATATGCGGCCTTTTTTGTGGAACGCAAATCTTGCAAATTTCTCCAGTGACACAGTAGACTCATCAGTGAAGATGCAATCCTGGAAAATCTCCCCACTGTCGATCTATGCCTGGGCCTGGACCACTCTTTTGATTTTGTTTGCGTCCCGTATCATGGGGTACGCTCTGTAATGACAAGGAATAAAAAAATTTAGTGGCACAGTGCAGTACAGTTTGCTAAACAACACTTTTACCTCCTGTACTGTCCAGTACTAACCTCACACGTCCATATTTCCATCCAATGCTGCGTCTCATCTTCTTTATGCTGCTCTCGGATACAGTCAGATTGTGCTTTTCCTGCAGAGTGTTTTTAACCCTTAATGCACTCCTCTCATCATTCTCCTCACTTATTGTGTCCACCAGAAGAGTTGTCTCCCTACAATGTAAAGAAAATATATTGTTTTATTAATATGCAGCAATATAAAATGTATATAAATATAATGTTGTAATATACAGTAAATATAAATATACAAAAAATGTATACTGTTATACTATAAATATAAATATACAAAATAAATATACTGTTGTAATATAAATATAAATATACATCCTATATATACCGTTGTAAGATAAATTGAAATATACAAAACATGTATACTGCTGTACTATAAATATAAATAGACAAAATATATATACTGTTGTACTATAAATATAAATATACAAAATAAATATACTGTTGTAATATAAATATAAATATACATCCTATATATACCGTTGTAAGATAAATTAAAATATACAAAAAATGTATACTGCTGTACTATAAATATAAATAGACAAAATATATATACTGTTGTACTATAAATATATATATACAAAATAAATATACTGTTGTAATATAAATATAAATATACATCCTATATATACCGTTGTAAGATAAATTGAAATATACAAAAAATGTATACTGCTGTACTATAAATATAAATAGACAAAATATATACTGTTGTACTATAAATATAAATATACAAAATAAATATACTGTTGTAATATAAATATAAATATACATCCTATATATACCGTTGTAAGATAAATTGAAATATACAAAAAATGTATACTGCTGTACTATAAATATAAATAGACAAAATATATATACTGTTGTACTATAAATATAAATATACAAAATAAATATACTGTTGTAATATAAATATAAATATACATCCTATATATACCGTTGTAAGATAAATTGAAATATACAAAAAATGTATACTGCTGTACTATAAATATAAATAGACAAAATATATATACTGTTGTACTATAAATATAAATATACAAAATAAATATACTGTTGTAATATAAAAATAAATATACATCCTATATATACAGTACCGTTGTAAGATAAATTGAAATATACAAAAAATGTATACTGCTGTACTATAAATATAAATAGACAAACTATGTTGTAATATAAATCAACAGAAATAACAACAGTATTAGAGTAGATAACGAACTGTACTGTAGATGTACTGTACTGTATGAACAGTACAGTACGTACAGTTTTCTATATTTTTTTTTTGTTAAGTTTTATAAATATACTTACGCATTAGTTACCCTTGGTGCCCTTTTCCGGTCTCTGTTTTTTCCGTATGCATAATAGCTCACGGTGGTTGCTGGCACAACGAGGCCAGAAGTAGCTAACCAACATTGGATATATGACAAAGTGAAGGGAAAGTGCGCAACTATTAAACTATATCACACACGTGAAGTGATTGTATTGTGATAATAAATAAGTAAAATACGTGACCTATATATAGCAGGTAGGATGAAGCGTCTGCAGCTGTGGTACCAGGGATGGCTCAGAGCACCCCCTAGAACGTTAGACAAATATACAAAAAAACACAGCGCACAACGCTCATAGGGGCTCATGCAGAGAGCATAGATAAGGAAATAGCGCCATCTTCTGGCGAAAAAACTAGCCAGAAATCCTTAAACTCGGGAGAAAATGGCGCGATTTTTAAAAGTGCCCTGAAAAATTTTCAGAGCTGTAAAACTCGCCAAACTCGTGGCGAGAACCTGAAACTCGCCATGCTAATATAGCGTGATATTCCAGAAGCTCCGAATCTCTGGAACACACCAATATGTGCATTAGTATGGCAAGTTTCAAATAGCCAGGAAAAGTTGGCAATTAGCAGTTTTTTGCCGAAATGAGTTAACGACGTTCTCTGCATAACACCTTCACTAACGACAAATCTGTGGCTATTTTACAGCCATTTTAAACTTTTTTAACGTTCCTCTCTCCATAAGCCCCATAGTGCATTAAATATATTAAATCAGAAAATCAATATGGTAAGTATTGTGCGTACATCAAATTAAATACAAGTGGACATGTTAGGGGTAAGTTACCCATACACCAACAGATGTCATCAGTAGGAACCGGTTCAGGTGTCCCCAGCAGGAACTCTCTGTGATACCAGGTTCTTTAGCATCAAAAGGGAGTCTTTTGAGATTAACACTCCGTGAATAATCAATGTCCCGCGTTCACAGTTCACAGGGAAACAGCCCTGTCTCCAGGACATACACGGTGGCTTCAATCCTCTTTCAAACCTCCGTCGCGGCACTTCCGGGTTGTGACGTCATCACTTTGTAGCAGCGCTGCTTACGTGACTGTCCTTCTCCGGTAGCCAGATGGATAATGCCAGCGGGGTGGATAAGAGGTCTCAGGATACTCGTTTTTCCAACGCGTTTCGAAACCGAACAGGTTTCTTCATCAGGGAATAGAGAATGGTGCAATAACTAGCATTAAAATACCCAACGCTAGTAGCCCATTGGTCCGTCACACGGACTGATTAACCAATGGGGTAGCAGCATGGAGGAATCCATATTGAAAAAAACCTATCAACAACAACTTTATTTAACATACTCTATGACAACATACAATTTTAAAGGTGCAGCGATTCTAAAACAAAAAAGAAAAAGTAGTATTACTGCAACATCATATTTTAATAAAAAAACAGTTAAAAATTCTGTGTCCCCAGACACATCCTATTGCAAATGGAATAAATATTAGGTTGAACATGGAAATTTTCAAAGAAGAAGCACGAACTAAAAATGAATCCCAGCAAGGGGACAACCTCTAGTGAATATCAACTATAGCATCCTACATACATACTTTAAAATTGGGATCAATAAATAAGTATATCACTTTACACATATTACTCACATTAAATTATACTACTAAAAAGTAATCTAAAATTTATATTAAAAGTACTATAAAAAGAATTACAAAAAGTATAAAAGGAGATAAAAATGACCAGTATATATTATAAAATCAATAGAGTGACCAAATATCAATATCCTCATTTAGGCCCCCTGGATGTAGTGTGTTTAATTTGTGTATCCAGAAGGTTTCTTGGATTGACAGATCTTTAACCCTGTCCCCTCCTCTCCTATTTCTCTGTACATGCTTAATACCTTTGAATAAAAGTGAGGAGGGATCCTTATTCTGGTGCAAAGCATAATGCTTAGATAAACTGTGCTGCATGTATCCAATTTTTATATTGCGCAAATGTTCTTGGATCCTTATTTTTAAAAGACGCTTCGTGCGTCCCACATATTGCAATGCGCATGGGCATTCAATTACATATACAATGTGATCTGAATTACACAGTATAAAATCAGTAATCTCATATTATTCCCCAGTGGAATTGCATTTAAATGATTTCTTAACAGAATGCATGTGTTTACACACCGAACACTTCCCACACTTAAAATTCCCTACAGGTTTGGTGTTCAGCCACCTTTTTTCCCCAGTCAAATTTTCTTTTACTTTAATATCACTGGGTGATAGTATATTCTTTAGATTCTTTGCTCTCCTGTATATGAATTTAGGATGTTTTGAAATATGGGCACTTAATATCGGGTCATTAGAAAGAATAGCCCAGTGTTTCTTCACAATCTGTTATATTTGCATTGTTCTTGAATTGACACTGGTGATAAATGCCGCATTGCATTTACCCTCATTGGTTTTCCTCCGTTCTTTCTCTTTTGGAATTAGCATTGTACTCCTGTCTATTTTTCTTATTTTATCCAAATCATTTCTAAGTTTATCCAAAGGGTAGCCCCTTTCTAGGAATCTTGATGTCAATTTTTTGGCCTGGTTTTCAAAATCTGTATCTAGACTGCAGTTTTTCATTAATCTGTAAAACTGGCCACTTGGTATATTTCAAATCCACGTTTTTTTGTGGTTACTCGTGGCGAGTAGCAGATTATTGGAATCCACATCTTTAAAGTGTGTTTTCGTTACAAGTTTCCCTTCCTCTGAAGCCATCAGGCTCAGGTCTAAAAAGCTAATTTCCCTTATATTATCCTCAGATGTAAACGTCAAGTTTTTATTATTTTTCTTTATATACTGTAGAAAGAGACCCACAGAGCACTGGTCTCCATCCCATACACAGAGGATATCGTCTATATAGCGACGCCAAAGGATGATGTTATTTTTAAAAGGGTTATTACTGTTAAAAATGAATTCATTTTCCCATCCTCCCATGTACAGGTTTGCGAAACTGGGGGCAAATCTCGTGCCCATCGCAGTTCCGCAAACCTGCAGAAAAAAATCATCTAAAAACATAAAATAATTATGCTTAAGTATAAATTTAATGGAGTCCATTATAAACTTTCTATTTAGGGGATGTAATTCCTGATCACCTGATAAGAAAAAGTCAGTAGCCGCCATACCTTCCATATGAGGTATATTTGTATAGAGGGCCTATAGAGTGACCCACCTATACGAATCCTTCCACTCCAATCCTTCTAATAGATTTAGTACTGAAGTGGAATCCCTAAGGTGGGAGGGGAGTTTGACCACATAAGTTTGGAGAAAAAAATCAACGTATTGGGAGAGGTTTGCGGTTAGGCTCTGTATCCCCGAAATAATCGGCCTACCAGGTGGGTTAATTAATGCTTTATGTATTTTGGGAAGATGGTAGAATATGGGAATCTTTGGGCAGTCTGAATAAAGAAAATCATACTCATACTCATACTTTCCGAAAAGATTATGAAGGAGAGGCTCTTAGACTCCTAAACGACACCTCATCATATATTAGACTTAAAAAAGACTCCACTAAGGAGTTCTTGATTGAACTTAAAAGTCTCTTTACCGAAGCTCTTAACACCTGTGCTATTTCTAAAAATGAGTATGATTTTCTTTATTCAGACTGCCCAAAGATTCCCATATTCTACCATCTTCCCAAAATACATAAATTTGCTAATTTGCTAATTCCAAAAGAGAAAGAACGGAGGAAAACCAATGAGGGTAAATGCAATGCGGCATTTATCACCAGTTTCAATTCAAGAACAATGCAAATAGAACAGATTGTGAAAAAACACTGGGCTATTCTTTCTAATGACCCGATATTAAGTGCCCATATTTCAAAATATCCTAAATTCATATACAGGAGAGCAAAGAATCTAAAGAATATACTATCACCCAGTGATATTAAAGTAAAAGAAAATTTGACTGGGGAAAAAAGGTGGCTGAACACCAAACCTGTAGGGAATTTTAAGTGTGGGAAGTGTTCGGTGTGTAAACACATGCATTCTGTTAAGAAATCATTTAAATGCAATTCCACTGGGGAATAATATGAGATTACTGATTTTATACTGTGTAATTCAGATCACATTGTATATGTAATTGAATGCCCATGCGCATTGCAATATGTGGGACGCACGAAGCGTCTTTTAAAAATAAGGATCCAAGAACATTTGCGCAATATAAAAATTGGATACATGCAGCACAGTTTATCTAAGCATTATGCTTTGCACCAGAATAAGGATCCCTCCTCACTTTTATTCAAAGGTATTAAGCATGTACAGAGAAATAGGAGAGGAGGGGACAGGGTTAAAGATCTGTCAATCCAAGAAACCTTCTGGATACACAAATTAAACACACTACATCCAGGGGGCCTAAATGAGGATATTGATATTTGGTCACTCTATTGATTTTATAATATATACTGGTCATTTTTATCTCCTTTTATACTTTTTGTAATTCTTTTTATAGTACTTTTAATATAAATTTTAGATTACTTTTTAGTAGTATAATTTAATGTGAGTAATATGTGTAAAGTGATATACTTATTTATTGATCCCAATTTTAAAGTATGTATGTAGGATGCTATAGTTGATATTCACTAGAGGTTGTCCCCTTGCTGGGATTCATTTTTAGTTCGTGCTTCTTCTTTGAAAATTTCCATGTTCAACCTAATATTTATTCCATTTGCAATAGGATGTGTCTGGGGACACAGAATTTTTAACTGTTTTTTTATTAAAATATGATGTTGCAGTAATACTACTTTTTCTTTTTTGTTTTAGAATCGCTGCACCTTTAAAATTGTATGTTGTCATAGAGTATGTTAAATAAAGTTGTTGTTGATAGGTTTTTTTCAATATGGATTCCTCCATGCTGCTACCCCATTGGTTAATCAGTCCGTGTGACGGACCAATGGGCTACTAGCGTTGGGTATTTTAATGCTAGTTATTGCACCATTCTCTATTCCCTGATGAAGAAACCTGTTCGGTTTCGAAACGCGTTGGAAAAACGAGTATCCTGAGACCTCTTATCCACCCCGCTGGCATTATCCATCTGGCTACCGGAGAAGGACAGTCACGTAAGCAGCGCTGCTACAAAGTGATGACGTCACAACCCGGAAGTGCCGCGACGGAGGTTTGAAAGAGGATTGAAGCCACCGTGTATGTCCTGGAGACAGGGCTGTTTCCCTCTGAACTGTGAACGCGGGACATTGATTATTCACGGAGTGTTAATCTCAAAAGACTCCCTTTTGATGCTAAAGAACCTGGTATCACAGAGAGTTCCTGCTGGTGACACCTGAACCGGTTCCTACTGATGACATCTGTTGGTGTATGGGTAACTTACCCATAACATGTCCACTTGTATTTAATTTGATGTACGCACAATACTAACCATATTGATTTTCTGATTTAATATATTTAATGCACTATGAGCGTTGTGCGCTGTGTTTTTTTTGTATATTTGTCCAGCATTGGATAGCAGCAATTCGGTGTCCGCTCGTGTACATCTCCTTAATTCGCATGCTGAGATCCTTTGAAATCTTTTTAACAGGCATTGCTGCGAGTAGAAAGAAATACAAACACAAGAATGTATATTCGATGTTTAGTCGATGTGTATTCTATGTGCAGTCAATACACAAAATGGATGGTGTATTTATACAGTACGGTAATGACTCACATTAGAGTACGCCCACTTTCAACTCCTGTACCTGGTCGCCATGCATAAAAGGTCACACACTTTGCATAGCCCACCACTCCATGATCTTTATCTGAACTTGCCCTTGTCCAGATACTGCATTGTGCCACCTGCTTCCATGGAGCAACACCGGTTCTATGGACGCAAGAACCCACTCACCTCTGCCGTGCCTGTCAAGCTGAAAAAGCTAAAGGCGGTTGCCGTTTCCACGCCAAGGGCAAAAGCGACCTGCTAAGGCCAATAAAGAAAACCTTCTGCTGACCCCAAAGGTTAAGGGTTTTCTTAGACGTCAGCCTCATTATGTGAAGAAGATATACGGCGATGTACTCTCAACACAAAACGATTGGCAGCCAACCCATCGAATCCACAGACCACTTCCTCCCATATGCTTCGACGACTCTGCTGTAGCTGTCCTGGAAAACTTCAGCCCGTCTTCTCCACCCCCATCTTCTCCGGTTCCATCTGACGACGCTGCCGCCTCTGAAATCCACGGGTCACTGTCTCCTTTGCTCTTGGACGAATCTGCTTCTTGCCCGGAAATCCAAAGGTCACTTTCTCCATCCCTCTTCGACGACACTGCCGCTTCTCCTCTACCGGGTATCCACAGGTCACCTCCTCCACTCTCCATCGATGCCGCTTCTGTCCATGGAACCCCCATCTCATCCTCCGTTGCACCCATCCCCCCAGATGTCCAGACGCCATGCACAAGAAGCAGCTCATTAGACCGGATGCTGAATGGGATAAGTGTGGATCTCCCCGGGAATTCTATTGTGCTGGCAAAGATAGATCTGCTTCTGGAGACAATGCTAAATGTGGAGCAACGGATGCTACAAATGGAACAACGGATGGATCGACGGATGGAGAAGATAGAGGCTGACATTGCGGGCATACATTATTTGCTCGGTGCTAATGCCCCTGTTTCCCCGACGCGGGAGCTGGAGGGGTGACATGGATGTTATGAATGGGACCTTCGACCCCCTTCCATCACCAAGCGCACCCCCTCCACCAGAAGATGTAGTGTACATGTATGCCATTGAGGAGGACATGACAACCCCGTCAAGACCACGCCAGGAGACAACACGGTGACCACGACCGGAGGAAAGCTTCCTCCCAGACAACCTACCATCGCCCGTCGCCTCAAGCACACCCATTCCCAAAAGACCTACACCCGCTCGCATCGAAACGGTGCCCGACATCACCCTGTGGGATCTGCCACCGAAGCTCAGGGAGAATTATAGGGTGAAGAGTGCTGGTGTACCCCACAAGTATGCCTTGATCATTTTTAAGCACCATGTTCCCTACTCGTTGTACTGCGAGTGGGTGTTCAAAGTGAACTACGATGGGAATCGCGTAAAAAAGGCGCTTCCTGTCAATTTAAGGAATAACATTGTGGAAGAAATGCGGCGCTTTTATCCAGTTACAGATCCTGTAATGAAAGGCGTTAGAGACTGCATTAATGGCGTTTTGCGCCATGCAAGAAATCGGCCATGGATGGACAATGTGGAGGACTTTCAGTGAGACCATACTGTTGTGGTGAACTGTATTGTACTGTACATGTTTTGCCCTACAGGCTGTACTTAAAAAAGGAGATGTTGTTGTGTGTTTTTTTTACACAGGACATGCACAACTCAAATCCCTGGGGGCCGCAAACAGGCACGGTTTTCAAGGTTGCCCTGAAAACCTGCCCTGTTTGCTGCCCTCTAGGACTGAACTGGTGCAGGTCTGACTGACAGTGTTGCGCACCATCCCACTGTACTGTACTGTATACAGTACTGTGTTTCTTTAATAAAGGAGATGTTACTTAAAATACTTCAACATTGTATTTGTAAATAAATGTTTTTGAACTGACTGCACCAATAAAAGAACATGATGATTTGTCTTACTGTACTGTACATTGTTTCCATTTGCTCCTTTGATAGTACTGTATAACAAAATACAGTGTTTCTAGAATGTAGAGGCTTGCTGCATTATTTTTTTATTGCCACAGCGCAAAGCCGCAAGATCGGCAACATTGTAAAAAAAGAGCAATGAGCGCGCAATTGGCGTGGGAACTAGGTCAATTGGCGTGGGAACTTCTGTTCTAGGGCACCTAGAAATAAAATTCATTTTACCCCTAGATGTTAGAAACCCCCTCACTTCACCCCAACAGGGTCCCAGCCGTAATGGCGGCGAGAAAGGGTCACGCCGGCGAGGAGGGTCCTACCATTGAGCATAATGGCGGAGAAAGCTTTGAACCGGCTAAGTCAGAATGAGCAGAAACCTGGAACCCACAACTCCGGTTCTGTTCAACCTAGAGGGCTCAGATTCGGTCACCATGTAGTCCTAGTTGCAGCAGGATTGCATGGAAAATTGCGACCCTCTCGTGGCAACAGAACGGAGTCAGGGTAATGTTAAAGTTTAGGTTTCTGCCATTGACTTGCATGGCAGAAAAAAAGCCACTTTGGTAATGTGCTTTTAAACTGTCTTTTGGTATCTCCGGTTCCGGGGGTTGTGCAAGGCTGATATTTTGCCACTATGGCAAGGGTCCTTCCGCATGAGGACCAGGCGAATTTCAACCCGCTCAGACCCACAGAACGGATTATTTTAAATTATATTTATATATTTATATATTTTTATTTTAAAGATATTAAAGAATGTACTGTATTGTATTTAAAACATGTGACTGTAAACCATACTGACTGACAAATGTTTTCACACCCTGATGAAATATCAGTTTACTCTCAATTCTCACAGTGCTGTGCATCAGATTTACATTTCAAATTTGAGAGGGGATTTTCCAAAGCGTTACCGTTAACAAAACAGGCCTCTAAGGGTTGGGGGAGGGGGATGGTGTGATTAGACGCAGGTGTACTGAATCTTTGTACAGTAGCTCGGCTATGGGCGGATTAAGAAGACAATGGCAATATGCAGAAGATTAACGACCCAGTGGAGAGAGTGGGTTGGTAGGATAGAGTGACTCAGCCGATTGACGCTTGGCTAGGGAGGGATTAAAAACTCTGGAGGTGTGTGGCCGAAATAGTTAACAGCACTGTAATTTCAAAAGGCAGTTCATCATAATAATTTGATGAATAAACCCCCAAATACAACCCCCAAATACAGTACATAAAAAGCAAGTCACTTTAACTCCCTGTGCCCCATGCACCAAAAACAAACAGTAGATTTTCTATAGACAAATTAATATTCATACAGTATAAATGTCCATTTTTCATGTATCTCCATGTTTTACAAATGTTTTGTAAATGTTTCTCCGATTTCAATCTGCCAGAAGAATTTAATAAAGGCTGCAGTATGTATTATTGTGTGTTTTTTTACACAGGACATGCACGACTCCAGTCCCTGAGGGCCGCAAACAGGCACGGTTTTCAAGGTTGCCCTGTACTGTAGCAGTAAACCATACACCTGTTGATGGTTAGAATTGCTGTGCACTTTAAATGTTTCAACATTGTACAGTATTTGTAAATAAATGTTTTTGTACTGACTCCACCAATAAAAGAACATGTTGAATTGCCTCATATTGTTTCCATTTGCTCCTTTGACAGTGTAACAAATGTAGAGGCTTGCTGCACTGTTTTTTTACTGCCTGACCACTAAGCCGCAAGATTGGCAACATTGTAAAAAAAGAGCAATGAGCGCGCAATTGGCGTGGGAACTAAGTCAATTGACGTGGGAACTTCTGTTCTAGGGTACCTAGAGATAAAATTAATTTTGCCCCTAGATGTTAGGAACCCTCTCACTTCACCCCAACAGGGTCCGAGCAGTAATGGCGACGAGAAAAGGTCACGCCGGCGAGGAGGGTCCTACCATTGACCGTAATGGCGGAGAAAGCCGCGCTGCTTTGAAACGGCTAAGTCAGAATGAGCAGAAACCTGGAACCCATTACTCCGTTTCTGTTCAACCTAGAGGGCTCTGATTCGGTCACCATGTAGTCCTAGTTGCGACAGGATTGCATGGCAAATTGCGACCCTCTCGTGGCAACAGAACGGAGTCAGGGTAATGTTAAAGTTTAGGTTTCTGCCATTGACTTGCATGGCAGAAAAAAAGCCACTTTGGTAATGTGCTTTTAAACTGTCTTTTGGTATCTCCGGTTCCGGGGGTCGTGGAAGGCTGATATTTTGCCACTATGGCAAGGGTTCTTTCGCATGAGGACCAGGCGAATTTCAACCCGGTCAGACCCACAGAACGGATTATTTTAAATTATATTCGCGCAATTGGCGTGGGAACTACTTAGGGCCTCGGTCAAGTTCACGGCCAATTGGCGTGGGAACTTCTGTTCTAGGGCACCTAGAAATAAAATTCATTTTGCCCCCAGATGTTAGGAACCCCCTCACTTCACCCCAACAGGGTCCGAGCATGTACAGTACTGTACTTTAAAATAAATTAAAGATGCAATTTTACTATTACTGCGCGCGCACGCACGCAGACTGTGTACTGACGTAGGTTGAACCGTGAAGGTATTAGACTTCAAAGACAACAGCTCGCAAACGCCCCCATGAGTTTTTACACGGCATTGCAGAATTGCAGACAGCGGGAATAAAATGCTTAAATCACGGGCGCGAAAATAACGCAATACACTCCGGGCGAAAACGACACAAAACCGCACATAACCGGGATAATCTTAAATTCACGGAGCTAGCCTAGTTGGTCGCCACTGTACTGCATGCATTCCGCCATCATATAGCGTTTTATAAGCGCTATATTGATGACCTTCTATTGATCTGGAGTGGTGGAGAAGATGATCTCATTACATTTTTCGAGTATCTGGCTGATAATCATTTAAATCTTCATTTTACACACAGCTATGATATGCAACGTATTCAATTTTTGGATCTTGATCTTTATATCAATATCGAGAGTAAAATTCAATCCGACATTTTCAAAAAAGGGAATGCCAGAAATTCTTTGTTACACGCCAATAGCTGTCAATCCCGCCCTCTGATCAAGGGAATCCCAAGAGGACAGTTCCTGCATTTACGCAGGAATTGTTCCTCGATGGAGGACTTTGTTCAAAGGGCGGATGAGATGAAAGGGAGGTTCCTTTCAAGAGGATATAAGGCACAGGATTTGGAACAAGCCTATGAATCAGCTCTTTCTACTGATAGAGAGTTACTGATTAACACGAGTCAGTCCAGACAAAAACGTCCTGTTGGGAGCACAGATGCGCCATACTTTGTCACCAATTTTAGCGACCAAGCAGGGGCAATTACGTCCATTATTCGGAAACATTGAGGCACGTTAGCCCTGAATCCCCTGTTACATAAGATGGTATGTTCAGGTCCACGGGTGGTATTCCGTAAAGCAGCTACTTTAGGAAATACATTATCACCAAGTATGCTTCGTCCCATTAAGTCAAATAGGAATCCACTTTCTCTGTTTCCTAAACTTTTAGGCTCACACAAATGTGGACGATGCAAAATATGTCCGAATATGATTAAATCAACTCACTTTCCGATAGAGAGGGAACACGCAGGTTAAAAATTAAATCTTTCATCTCATGTCAAACAGATTTTGTTGTATATCTATTAATATGTAAATGTAACAAACAGTACGTAGGCCTTACAAGTAGAATTCTCAAGATATGTATTCTTGAACACTTAAGGCTTATACGCAACAAAGACATGTTGCATCCAGTATCTTATCATTTCAGTACTTGTCCATTGGGTTCAGTGGGATCACTACAGTGGGATTAGAACATATTTCTTTGCCCCGCAGGGGTGGTGGATCTTCATGCTGAAAACACTGCAACCCAATGGTTTAAATACTGAATGGGACCTGCGTTGTTTCCTTTGACATCTTTTGATCTTGCTTTGTAATTCAGTATGAGTTTCTTCTTTTAATCATTGGTATCTGAGTTTAATATTTATTTTTATTTTGCACTTGCAATCTTTTGCCTCTATCCTGTTGTTCTTTCTTTCCCCTCTTTTTTCCCCCCATTCCTCCCCCCTTTTCCTCCCCTTCCCCCCTCTTCCCCCCTCCCTTCCCCCCTCCCTTCCCCCTCCCCTCTCTCCCCTCCCCCCCTTCTCCCCCTTTTTTCTGTCATTTAGGACCTATATACTTATTTACTTATTTTGCATTTAAACATTCTCTAAGATGTTATTATTAACAATAGAGTTAAATAGACAAAGTTTGATTATCAGACCTTGTCTTTAATAAGGGGTTAAATACTTTATGTTTTCCTGAATGTTGTTTACCTCTAGAAATGTTGCACACCGTGTTTTTATTTTATCTCTGTTATATTACCGGTACAGTGCATTATTCATCTGCTAATTAGAGTGAGACAAGTGTATGTGTTTACACAGTTCAAGGATAGCAATGATATATATATATTAGGATAGCTGTGCACTTGCTATAAGTTGAAATAGTATTGGTACCTCAGAGGTTAATATTTAAATCCCGTTTTTCGCGGGATTTTTTAAGTACAAATATGCAGGCTCAGACCCCAGCTCCCCACTCCAAGATGAAGCGCTGATTCGAGCGTGAAACGCGTTGAGGGGGAGCCTCAGGTGTAGCCTGTTGTTCGTTTGTGAGTAAAATAAAGTTTTTCAATTACCCCGAAGTGCCCTGGATTCTGTCACGGGCTGTGGCGCCGGATTCCCTTCTCTCCCATTCAGCATAATGTAACGCCTGTATGCCCGCAGACCTGGCCAGTCCCCAGTACTGAGGTGGGTAAGGGTATAACACACACCCACAGCAGTGAGGGCGTGCCCGGAGTGTGGTAAGATGCATTGCCGGGCCTGGTAAGAAAAGGGTTAACGATATACTAATGTAACGCCTGTATGCCCGCAGACCTGGCCAGTCCTCAGTACTGAGGTGGGTAAGGGTATAACACGCACCCACAGCAGTGATGGCATGCCCAGAGTGTGGTAAGATGCGTTGCCGGGCCTGGTGAGAAAAGGGTTAACGATATACTTGCTGAGTCCGGGGTGCCAGGAGTCGGAGGGTTAAGGTCCAAGAGCCTAGGGTCAGGGGCAGGAGAAAGCAGCGTAGTGAGGTCCAAAGCAGAGTCCAGGAGTAGAGAGGTACACGTAGTCAAGCCGAGCCGAGATCAATCCAAGGGTATCCAAACAGGGGCAGGGACAGGAACAAGAGCTGAAACAGAGAGCTTGGCAAAGTCACTGCACACAGGAGCCACAGAGAAGCTATCCTGAGCGACGACGGAGAGGGCAGACTGGAGTTATTAAGGAAGGAGGGACAATGGTAGCAGGGGGTGGAGCGGAGGGAGGCCTGTCTGGGTGCTCGCAGGGATAGGTCCAGGTGAGCAGGGAGGGAGACAGGGGTGTGATTCCTGGTAATGGCCTGCAGCCGATGGGGGGCGGCGCCAGCGGCGCGGGAGGTCTGGTAAGAGGATCGGGTGCGCGCGCCCTCTGTAAGGCTGCCGTGCGCACGCCCCAGTCACGTGCGTGCGGATGCGGCAGGTAAGAAGCTGAGGGAGGGGGGAACCGGGGCAGAGAGCCACCGTGGGGCCAGAGGTGACGGGGACCCGCTGAGAGGCGCGTGTCCCCTGATCTGTTACACCCTCATTTGCATACTATTTTCACAAGTGTGCTGTTTTTTTATTTTGTTGGTGTTGCTAGTAGAGTATTTAATGTCTCCCTGTGTGGTCACTACAAACAGGACTTAGACCGCGAGGCTGAGGTGTGGATGTATATAACCGCCGCCCCACAACCACGGGGCCAGGTCCGGATTGCAGACTCAGGGTCGTGTAGCCGGTTCAGGGTAGGAGAGTTTAGGTTGGTCGTTTTACTTGCAGTGGTTCGGGGTTGGAGAGAGAAGAGTGGTCGTAATCCATACCCGAGGTTAGGGAGAGGAGAGAGCAGGTGTCCAGAAGTAAGCCAAGGTCCAGGGATAGAGAAGAGCGAAGTGCAGGTATGAGCAGGGGTCACAACAAAGGATCAGGCAAGGCACAGGTACAGTAAATAAACAATGCACAATAGAGTGCTTAGCACTAAAACCAGGAATGACCTAGTGAAAAAGTGATGTACTAGTGATTAGGTGAACAAATCCCACACATACACATCTGCAGGAGGATGGTTTGATCACGTGAATCTCTCTCTTAAAAGACACATAATATAATATGTGCAATTTCTTTTTGCTATACTGTTAATAGAACCATATGTTTTCATTCCAATCCTGCTATTATGTATGTGGCCGCACGGATGTATCTAGCTTTTATGCTCATACTTTATGCTATAGTCATGACAAGTGTCTATGTTTACATTGGGTGGTTCTTTATAACTACCAACAATACTCTGTGTGTATGCCAATACCCAGTACATCGAATGTGCACGGAATCACAGGACATTTAAGAGATGACAATGGAGGATATGGCTACAATTCGCCTTGAAGAAGTTTTCAGAAGAAACGCATAGGGCTAGACTACAAGCAGAGGAAGAGTCTGGTGTGCAGTGGTACTGTGAAGGATCGCCCAAGAACTTTTGGACTCCCCTTACCCAGTGACCTGTTTGTGAACGGCTGCCATGAGGTTCCAATGAAGAGGTTACATTGGACTTTCTACCACTTCTTGACCTAGGGTGATCCCACTGCGTACAACTATACTCTGTTGGTGAGTTTTACTGGTTTTAATACTATGTTTATATAAAGTAATCTGCACTATCCTTGTGTCCTCTCCTCTACTTTATGGGAGCTTCCTGTCTACCCTGCTGTTGATGATCTACAACTAGAGTTGGTCACTCATAATAACCAAAAGTCCTATACTACACGCACCAAATGTCAGGGTATGTGCAAAAGAAAGTAAAACCCTGGTTTTAGCAGCTAAATTAAAGGGGATCATTAGAATCAGGTGTTTAAATAATTAGGTAGATCGTCAGGTGAGCGTTTGGGAGGCCCCACCCTATGTAAAGACCAGAAACTTTGTGAGTTTGGTCTTCACCATACAGGTTTCACAAAATCTCTCCAAATACAGACCGCCTAATAATCCAGGAAGTCATAAAGAACACCAGAGTAACATCCAAGGCTCTGCAGGCCAATGTCGACTTGGCTAATAGGAGTGTTCATGACTCAACTATCAGAAAACGAGAAGGGTGTTCATGGAAGAATAGCCAGGAGGGAACCACTGTTCTCTAGAAAGAACATTGCTGCCTGTCTGAAGTTTGCCAAAGAGCACATAGATTATCCACAAGACTTCTGGAACAATGTTCTCAGGACAGGTGATAGGGGCGCCCTTATAACTACATATAAATAAAAACTGTAATATATAGTAAACGATTAACATGTGACAATAAGTTACAGATACAACCGTGATAAAGTGATAGGATGCTGAAATAGTCCAGAAAAAATGTTCCAAGGATGTAGATGACTGGGATCAGCCGTTGCTCAGCACATGGAATGAGATAAATGAAATAACATAATGTGATATTGTTAAGGAAAAGAATGCACCTTAAACAAATAATAAAAAATAATGATAATAAAAATATAAAAACAAAAAATAACAAAAACAACAAAAAACAATTAATGGATTGAGCTGGCACTAAATATGGACAAAAACAATTTATTAAAACGATAATCTAAGCACAAAAAATGATAAAAACTAGACATCCACTTGTCCTGCGTCCGGCAACTATAAGACTCCTACTTACAAGCTGCAAGTAGGTCATGCGCATTGAGAATGATGTATGGACGGCATCTCCTCCGCTTCGATTGCACCGCTGGAATGTTCCATCCTTCTCCTACCCAGACCTGCTGGGTGTCGGGAAAGACCTCCGTCTACTGGGGAGTTGTTTAAGAAAGCCTCCAAATCTCTCCCGCTTGTTGCTTCGGCTCCACTAGCAGCACGCCGTTCTACCTCTCCCTCTCTCGCGTGAAACCGCCGTCGTAGGGGGCGAATGTCGGATTGGCTCCAAAGCCTCTCGATCATGGAGGGTGCATGAGTACACGCACAAAGCGCCGAGATGCAAAGTGTGTGATGTCACCCTACGCGTTTCGCGGATTGATCCGCTTCTTCAGGGGTACGATATGCGGACTTAGTCCCTCCGCCTTAGATTAAATAGTCCCCGAAATCTCCACTTCAGTAAGAAACATGTGAAACTCATAATTGAATTTGCATTAGGCCTGCTCAACACTTAAAATAAAGACTCATTAACAAAAAAACAAAAAATTAATCAGAATCTCATTGGATATTATACATTAAATGAGTACTTCTAGAGAGATCTTATATAATATTATCAATGATAATGGTGGTATTAGTTAATCTCCAAAAAGTATAATTGGTGATGCTAAAAAGGAGAAATCATTCCCAATATAATATAATATTATTTAATCAAATTAATATATAAAAAATAAAATTGTAAATTATGTATAAAATAAAATGAAATATATAACATGATATAAAATAAATCATAATGGACAACCTTGGAATTGGCATCCATTGATCTCATGATCAATGATGTTAGAGTGGAGATCATTATACCACCTATACCATTGAAATTCGGTAGCTAAATATATATAGTTGTTCACATTGGAATATATTATAGCTCATTTCATAGTTGTTTACATTTAGATATATAATAATGTATTATACATATAACACTATCCTGTTTCTGAAGTGAAAAGAAACATGGGTAGATTCAGCAATCTGGGATGCAATATAGCATGGAACCAAAATGATAATACATCTAAGAACCATATATCATTATAAAAATAATTTCAATATATATATTTTATGTATGTCCAAATGAACACAAAACAAGGAAGCGAAAAAGGAAGCGAAAAAAGGTGCAAGGAAAAACCCAGGCACTTTAAATTAGCAAGATCAATCCCCAAGAAAGGCGCTAATGTCTTAAGCTCGTAGATCCAGTATAGCTCCCTTTTCGCCAACTGTTTCGTCCTGTCCCCACCTCTCCAATTGTAAAAGGGTGCCTCTATAGCTACACATTTTAATCCTTCCGGATTCTGATCATGGTTATTTTTGAAATGTAAAGAAACATTGTGGGTGATTAAACCTTTTCTAATGTTATGAATGTGTTCATAAAGCCTTCTTTTAATGGGTTGTGTGGTCATAACCACGTACTGCAGGCCACAGGGACATTCGAGCAAATATATAACATATGCACAATTGCACCGTATCTGGGTTTTGATGTTATATTTACAACACGTGACATTTGAACAAAATTCTTTGGTATTACAGCTAAACTTGCAAGCTGTACATTTGCCACAACAGACATACCCCTTATGATTAGAAGGTGGATGTCTTCTGTCATGGAACAAGAATCACATCCCTGTTTCACCCCCCTCTTTCCTTTGCAGCTTCTGCCTGTCAGTTCTTATTTTCAGCTGCATGGAGTTTGCACACACACACACACTGTGCCTGTGTGATATGTAACAATGTTGCATTTCTTGCCTCTGGGCATGTAATCAGTGAGTTGCTACTGCAGCCTCTGAGATCCTTACCAGAATGGGCTAGTCTGCCCTACCCCCTGTTTTGTTCACAGATAGTCTGTCCCTAGACTATTCCTTTTACCCACATTGCTCCTCACTTCCTTTTCCACCCTGCAGACTGTGAGTACAGCACACATCCCTGTTACTCTCCTATGGCAGGACCGTTTCTTTCTACCTGCTTCTAACTACAAATCACTACTACACACCATTCACAAGAACCTGTATTCTGCTGCCTTTTCCAATAAAGTGAAGGAAATATTATAGGACTTGGAGTGATTTGGAAAGGGGGCTGAGTTAATGCTATCGGGGACCATTCACACATCAATCGTGACCCTGGCTTCAGAATATCTTCAAATCATAAGGGGTATCTCTGTTGTGGCAAATGTACACCTTGCAAGTTAGCTGTAATACCAAAGAATTTTGTTCAAATGTCACGTCTTGTAAATATAACATCAAAACCCAGATAAGGTGCAATTGTGCATATGTTATATATTTGCTCGAATGTCCCTGTGGCCTACAGTACGTGGGTATGACCATACGACCCATTAAAAGAAGGCTTTATGAACACATTCATCACATTAGAAAAGGTTTAATCACCCACAATGTTTCTATACATTTCAAAAATAACCATGATCAGAATCCAGAAGGATTAAAATGTGTAGCTATAGAGGCACCCTTTTACAATTGGAGAGGTGGGGACAGGACGAAACAGTTGGCAAAAAGGGAGCTATACGAGCTTAAGACATTATCGCCACAGGGGTTAAACGTGGAATTCAGTATAGCTCCCTTTCTTGGGGATTGATCTTGCTAATTTAAAGTGCCTGGGTTATGCCTTGCACCTTTTTTCGCTTTCTTTTTCGCTTCCTTGTTCTGTGTTCATTTGGACATACATAAAATATATATATTGAAATTATTTTTATAATGATATATGGTTCTTAGATGTATTATCATTTTGGTTCCATGCTATATTGCATCCCAGATTGCTGAATCTACCCATGTTTCTTTTCACTTCAGAAACAGGATAGTGTTATATGTATAAAACATTATTATATATCTAAATGTGAATAACTATGAAATGAGCTATAATATATTCCAATGTGAACAACTATATATATTTAGCTACCGAATTTCAATGGTATAGATCAGGGGTGAGCAAACTTTTTATGCCGAGCCCCCCTTTTTATCCATGAAATTTCTCGGACCCCCCCTGCCTGATGTAATCAAAATCACATTAAAAAAAACCTTTATTAAACGGTATACAATGTAAATACAAATATGTCTAAGGCCGCGCATATAGTGCCCGCGACGGCGACGCTAGCAAAAGTTGTATTTCGCTTTGCGGCGGCGGCGTGGGCGACCAGGCCATTGATTGGTTCAGGGGCTGTCACATGAGGTGACAGCCCCTGAAAAATCAAATATTGCTGGCTTCAAAAAATTGCGTCACCACGTCACGCTTACTATAAGCGCACGAGGCGGCGGCGACAATGCATTTGTTTTCGGGCGACGTCGCATCGCCGGCACTATAAGCGCAGCCTAAATACTTACATACTTCAACAGCTCGCTCTTGCAAAATTAGGCTGCGTCCACGCTGCCGCGGAGAGCGGTGACATCACCAACTCTCCAAGCATGAGCACAGGGTGTCCTGCATAATTTTGCAAGCACAAGCGGGGAAGTGTTTACACTTTTTTTTATTATTATTTCCGTACATTCATAGTATGATTGATATAGTGGCAGCCTACCCTTTCACTTGCAGAGGATCACAGCGAAGCAGGTTGCCAGCGGAGGAGAGCAGAAACACAGCGCTTTTGCGGGGCAGACACAGGAAGGAGGACACAACCAACAGGCACAGCACACACACACACAATCACAACACACACACACAACACTGAATCACAACACCCACACACACTCACAGACAACCAACAGGCACAGCACACACACACCACACACTCAATCACAACACACACACAAACTGCATTATATATATATTGCAGTATATATATATAACTGCAAACTGCAATATATATATATAACAACAAACTGCAGTATATATATATAATCATACTGTGATTGAGTGTTGTGTGTGTTGGTTGTGATTATGTATGTGTGTATGTATATGTATGTGTATATATATATATATGTACATATATATATACACATACATACACATACATACATATACATACACACACATACATAATCACAACCAACACACACGACACTCAATCACAACACCCACACACACTCACAGACAACAAACAGGCACAGCGCGCGCACACACACACACACACACACACACACACACACACACACACACACACCAATATATATATACACACACACACACATATATACATATATATATATATATATATATACACACACACATATATGTATATATATACACACACACATATATGTATATATATATATACATACACATACACACACACACACACACACACACATACACACACACACACACATACATATATATATACACACACACACACACACACACACATATATATAATATATATATACATACACACACACAAATATACATATATACACACACAAACACATATATATATATATGGAGACAAAAAAGAAAAAAGTAGCGCCAAAAGGTGAATATTAGTGTGCCAATATATAACAATAAATGTGAATATATAATTAAACTATAAATATTATAACAATTAATAGTGTACAGCAAGCAGCATTATATCTAGAACAATCATAAGGATAACACAAGATAACATATAAATTATAATATATGAAAAGTCCAATGTCCAAAACCTGTGTAAAGTCCTGACAAATAGCACCAGAACAAATGTACAGATCCCAGGGGTCCACGGCAGCTCTCACATGGAGTAACCAGCTCCACAGCAGAATCTATAGAAAAAACAAAACAGAGAGCGCACGCCCCATAGTGTAACACTGTAACATTTCATGTTGGGGATGGGTGGATGGAGGGATTAAAAACACTCACAAGGTTAAAATCAATATAAAGCAATATAAAGCATGTCCAAACTGCAGCAGGGAGTCCAAAATACGCTGGATCTGGTCACTCAAACAGCGCTGTCCCTCCGGTTCACTCGAAATACTCCAAAGTGATTTGGTATCAGAGTTTGGCCTTGAATTCACTGCATGGGCTCCCCGGCCGTAAAAGGAGCACACTACGTGATGACGTAATGTCGTGGGTTACGTCCCTGACGCGTTTCGTCGCAACAAATGCAACTTTATCAAAGTCCTCATTAGTGGACACTGGAAACATGTACTAAATTGGCACTGATGTAATTGATTAATTGCATTTTTAAATTAATTCATGCAGTATATATACGACCATGATTTGAGCAACCAGCAATGAAAGTCCCCCTGATGAAGACGACAGAGTCCTTGAAACGCGTAGGGCGGACATTGCTCTGGTTGCTACTGACTGTTGGGAGCCTACACTAACCTATTGAGGAGACGCTGACGGCAGAGTTCCCTGATTGCCGAGTTTGGAGAGGGAGCTGATGACTGCCCGTAGTCCAACCCCCGATCGATGACACGCGCCGACGTCACGAGTCACCTGACGCGGAAGTGGATGAGATCGCAGATCGAGACAAGGAGGAGGGCTGAGATTCACCTAACCCGAACAAGCAGACGAACAAAGTATCTCTGTTCCTGCAGTCACTCTTAGTACCGAAGTGTCTGTACCAACTACCCTGCTGTGAGTGTTTATAACCGTTTTTAATTGCTTATAAACCTAACTTTACTACTCTATGGGCCTTGCGCTTTTTTCTTTTTGTCATCACATGCTAGGTATATGCTGCAATATTTCAGTGACATTTCTGCAGAGACTAATGGCCCGTCGGATTAAAACAGCAGGGGTCCCTGGCAGTCCCATTCAGTTTGAATGGGACTGCCAGGGACCCCCGCTGTTAATCTAATGGGCCATTAGTCTGTCTGCAGAAATGTCACTGAAATGTTGCAGAATGTACCCAACATATACACTGGCGACACACTTTATTTGAGCTCGGCTAGTCCCACGAATTCGGGTATACCCGGGTGTATTGAGGTTTGTGACTGTTTTCTGCCCGAGTGCATTGAGGTATTTTCCAGGCAGGGATTGAAGCATTTTATTCCTGCTGGCTGCAATACTGCACAGTATATATATATATACTGCATTACAATTCATGAATTTATGCCATCTGGTAGACACGCGAAGCATTGCAGCCTATTAAATCCTAATCATTATCATTTAACAGATCAGCCGCCCGTCAGCCAGGCATGAACCCAGGCTGGGAAGGCAAACGCAACGGGGCTTGTCAGAGGTGAGGAGCGGCGCATTCCAGGTATCTGCCAGGTACATACTGGGTATTTTCTCGAATAAAGTGTGTCGGTGCAGTACCCAGCATGTACCTGGGTCTTGTTGGTGATTGCCCCAGATTTGTTTTAGAATACTCGTCAGCACTACAGTACCAATGTATTCTGTCTGTGCTCACTTATGGATGTGAAACTTGGATAATTCTGAAGCTTCAGACAACTCAAAGAAGTATGGTGAGATTAATGCTAGGTATTACACGAAGAGACAAGAAAAAGAATTTATGGGTTAAAAAAACAACAAATGGCTGTGACATCATCACCCAGGTTAAAAAATTAAAATAGCAATAGGATGGACATATCGCAGGAAGAAATTACCATCATTGGACAAAGATGGAACTCGATGGGATTCAAAGGAAAATTAAAAGAGCAAGACGATAACCAAACGTAACATGGGTTGATGAAATCAGAAAATTTGTAGGAGCAACATGGAGAATTGCAATCACAGTACTTGCGAGAACATTGGGGAGACCTTCATCCAGCAGTGGATTAACAAGGGTAAAGATGATGATAATATCTGTAAGTGTACACATGTATATACATGTATCTGTATACATGTATTTGTGTATGTCGCACATACATATATATATATATATATATATATATGTATGTATGTATGTATGTATGTATGTATGTATGTATGTATATATATATATATATATATATATATATATATATATATATATATATATATATAAATTGTGATGCCCACACCACGTTGTAGCATCTTTTAGTCCCAGATAAAGGCAGGAAATGTCTTATTTTCTATGCAGGGGTTTCTTTACAGGGATTAAATCAAATGCTAACAGGCCCACCATCTTTTAAACAACACATAAAAATAATACCTATTCCCTTAGGGAAAGCTAACTACACCATAGCTTTCGCCCTCACTAACTGCCTGGCCAGTTAAGCTGGTTCACAAGCCAAAACATGCCCTGGCATATGCAACAATGTAACACAGTCTCTGCATACAACAATAAAGTGTTTTTGCGTACTGCTGCGGCCAAATTTATTCGAGCATTTGCCCGTTCTTGGCCGCAGCAGTAGCCTGGCGCGCGCCGGAGGGTGACGGGCGCGCGCCGAAGCAGCGGAAGAGCGCCCTCCAATCGGGGCGCTCTCCCTACCGCTGCCGGGTCTGCCGGGTCCCCCGGAACCCCCTGCCGCCGTCCCCCACATCGCGGGACACCAGGGCTCCCTCGGGGAGCCCTGGACGCGCGTGCAGGGGGCGCAGGCTCCCGAAGACGCGTGACCGCGCGTCGGTGACGCGCGGCACGCCGAGGGGTGGCCACTAACAAGCCGGGAAATCTCCCAGCTTGCGGATCTGGCCGCACTGCGATTAAGTGTGTCGCCAGTGTATCTGTCAGTCCTTTGGAGCAGACGTCCCTGCTTAAGCACGGTCCCTCCTTCTTTCTTCCTAGAGAAACTCAGCCCCACATTGAGCCCAGAGAAACTGCTCTGTAGGTCTTCTGTAACAGGCTTCCGCAGCTGGTGAGCACTTCCTCCCCCCCCATCCCCCCTTCTCTGGGGAAAAACAGTCTCATCTGCTACCGTACTCATCTCTCCATTGTTGTTTACCAGCTAATGGCTGTGACATGTAATGGCACTGCATCTTTAAAATTATATACTTTAAACTCCATCCTTGTAGGCCAGGGTGTTTGCTCCCTTGTTCAAACTGTACTAATTTATTATGGTGGCCACAATACTATTCATTAACTAACACGGTCATGGAATGATCTCTAAGAAAATATTTACTTAGCAGTGCAACTTTGTAAAAAAAAAAAATAATAATAATTGAATGGTGGTGCACAGCACGAAGAATCAGACCTGTATTTTTTATCTTATGTGTGTATTGTTAAACTGACTTTGTTGTTGTTTTTATTCCAATGGTGACCACAAATGCCTTTGGCACAAGTGTGGTCTAATGGCTTACATTTTAGCACTTTAGTATCAGTCATGAACACACCAGTCCCGCTGCTGTGTATTACAAGGGAGTTTGTATTTCTCCTATACTCACCAGCCTTCTATTTGTGTCTGATGTTTTTGATTATGGACACCAGTGGACCAGGTGAGATATGACTATTTAAACCTCTCCAGACTGGTTGAGCCCATACTCTTTGACAAAACACCATAGCAGGTACAAAACACGTTAGAGTGTTTCTCTTCCCCAGCTCATGTGCCATTAAAGTTTTTTCGCTATTAGCATCAGCAGTCCAGATCAGATTGTTCGTGCTGTGCACCACCATTCAATTTTTGTCTTGTTATCTACACCCGGCTGGAGCACGCCTATGATCCATCGTGTACCGAGAAGTGAGTACTTTTTTCATTTGTTCAGCATAATTGTTTATTTCTGCTTCACTGCTTTAACGGAGGAGGGAGCCGTGTGTGGATCCACAAGAAGATCAGGACATTCATTACTAAAGGGACTCATTATGGACTGGAGCTTGGGGGAGTCAGTAACACTATATCCCAAGTGCCTTTTCTCCCTGTCCTGTTCCATATTTCATGACTAATTGCAAGCATTGCTAACACGGTTTCAATTATGAACTCATTACTTACTCAGGAGGAATTTTTCTTAAACCACGGACATTTGGATGTTTTATGTTTACATATAAACTAACACCACCATTTATCAAACAGTTATTGTTATTTTTATCTACCTGTATTAATTCTAGATACACTGTTGTGGAGCTTCTCAACTTTTTTCAACTTTGTAAGTCATATGTGGGTGTTGTAAGGTATCTTTTTACCTACCCACTTGAATGGTATGTAAGGTATTTTTGGCACAACAAGGTGTCTTATGGAATATGGAATAGCACTCCTTAGTAAATATATGGACCATAATCTTGACATCTTAATGTAAATCTGAGGAAAGTCCCTTAAAAGACATTCACAGCCTCCCTGGTAAAACATTTTATAAACAAATAAAAAGCATGTACATTAACATCGCAAGAAAGTAATATTCCATGCTCTAAACAGTACTGTAGAATACAACTCTTAGACCGTTAAAGGTTAAAACACAATGATATAATTTATGAATAATTAATTATTTAAAAACACTGGTGAAAACAAAAAATACAGCTTTGTTATATGTTACTATTAGCATATGACAGAAGAGATTGCTTTTGTGCTGGAATAATGTATTACAGCAATACACAATGCAATTATAATAATAGAAATTGATGGAGAAGCCTTTTTCTTTTACATATGTATTTCTGCATGCAACATTTTTGTGGAGATAACGTTGACACCATGAGTTTCTCTTAACAGAACAATATTAATGTAGTAGTTTTATTGAAACCCTCCCATTTTTCATAACGTGCTGTACAGTATTTCTTTATAATTGACAATTAAAGCTACAGTAACAGTCGATGCTCTCTCTAACACTGCACCTGTTTTGGTATCTCTTACCAACTTTTGCCAGCTGAAGTAAGGAGTCCTAATTTATTAGAATGTTGAAAGGCGCTATCATGTGCTCCGGGTGCATTGTTTAAAGCTTAGCTAATAGTATGTGGATCAGAGGGAGAAATAGTGTGTGGTCCGTCGGGAGAAATCACTGTCCTGGAGGCTAAGGCTGAGTCCACGCTGCCGCTGAGCTCGCTCATGCTTTGAGAGCGGTGATATCACCAGCTCTCTAAGCATGAGCGATCGCTGTCCTGCAACATTTTTAGAGCAGGAGTGGGGGGGGGGGGGGGCGTGGCTATTAGGCGAGGGGGCATGTCATTGGCTGAATAGGGGCTGTGTGTGTGTCTGTCTGTCCAATATCTCTCTACCCCCTTCCCTCCTCTCTCCCTTCTCTCTTTCCCCCATTGCTCTCTCTCCCCCCCATTGCTCTCTCTCCCCCCCATTGATCTCTCCCCCCCCATTGCTCTCTCTCTCTCCCCCCCCCATTGCTCTCTCTCTCCCCCCCATTGCTCGCTCTCTCTCCCCCCATTGCTCGCTCTCTCCCCCATTGCTCTCTCTCCCCCTTCCCCCCTCTCTAGCCCCCTTCCCTCCTCTCTTTCCCTTTCCTTCTCTCGTTTCTCTCCCCCTTGCTCTCCCTTCCCCTCTCTTCTTCCTGCCCCTCTCTCCTTTCTCCCTCCTTCTCCCCACTTCTCTCCTTTCTCCTCCCTTCTCCCCACCTTCTCTCCTTTCTCCTCCCTTCTCCCCCCTCTCTCCTTTCTCCTCCCTTCTCTCCTTTCTCCTCCCCTTCTCTCCTTTCTCCTCCCTTCTCCCCCCTTCTCTCTTTTCTCCTCCCTTCTCCCCCCCTTCTCTCCTTTCTCCTCCCTTCTCCCCCTTCTCTCCTTTCTCCTCCCTTCTCCCCCCCTTCTCTCCTTTCTCCTCCCTTCTCTCCTTTCTCCTCCCTTCTCCCCCTTCTCTCCTTTCTCCTCCCTTCTCCCCCTTCTCTCCTTTCTCCCCCTTTCTCTCATTTCTCCTCCCTTCTCTCCCCTTCTCTCCTTTCTCCCCCTTCTCCCCCCTTCTCTCCCTTCTCCTCCCTTCTCTCCTTTCTCCTCCCTTCTCCCCCCTTCTCCCCTTTCTCCCCCCTTCTCTCCTTTCTCCTCCCTTCTCCCCCATTCTCTCCTTTCTCCTCCCTTCTCTCCTTTCTCCTCCCTTCTCTACTTTCTCCTCCCTTCTCTCCTTTCTCCTCCCTTCTTCCCCCCTTCTCTCCTTCCTTCTCTCCTTTCTCCTCCCTTCTCCCCCCTTCTCTCCATTCTCCCCTCTTCTCTCCTTTCTCCTCCCTTCTCCCCTTTCTCCTCCCTTCTCCCCCCTTCTCTCCTTTCTCTTCCCTTTTCTCCCCCTTCTCTCCTTTCTCCCCCCTTCTCTCCTTTCTCCCCCCCTTCTCTCTTTCCCCCCTCACTTCGTTTGCCCCCCACACCACACCACTGTGTTTGCCCCCCCACACCACTTTGTTTGCCCCCCCACACCACTTTGTTTGCCCCCCACCACACCACTTTTTTTGCCCCCCCCACACCACTTTGTTTGCCCCCCCACACCACTTTGTTTGCCCCCCCCCACACCACTTTGTTTGCCCCACCCACACCACTTTGTTTGCCCACCCACACCACACCACTGTTTGCCCTCCCCACACCACACCACTGTTTGTCCCCCCCCCCACACCACACCACTATTTGCCCCACCCACACCACAGCAGTCCATTTTACCCCCCCCCCCCCACACCACAGCAGTCTGTTTTGCCACCACGCCCCCCCCCCCCCCACACACCACAGCAGTCCGTTTTGCCCCATACCCCACCCCCACACACCACAGTAGTCCGTTTTGTCCCCCACCCCCCACACACCACAGCAGTCTGTTTTGAGCCTGAAAGTATCTCTGCAGTGTCTCCTCAAGCACAAAGCTTGGGAGAGCGTGCGGTCACGCGCATGAGCGCCCACGCACAGCGTGAGCGTGAACAGGAGGATTCCCATTCACAGAGGTAAGCGCACTAATCACCAAGCGTATAGCGAGCTCAGCGCCAGCGGGGACTCAGCCTAAAAGACACTGCGGCAGAGTTCTATGTAAGGGCTTGAAAGGAATCCCATCAATGTTGTGCAGCTCCATTAGTGGGACTGAGTATGGGGTAGTGGAGGTAGGGAAAATCTTCTTACCTCCTTTATATACCCTCGCGTCTGACCCGGAGACCCGCTGCTGATGGATTAAATTCACGCCACACGTCCGCGGCTTCAAAGGAACCTCCTTCTCCCCCCTCCGGGTGCCGCCGAGAGTGGAGAAAGACAAGTAGTAATATGAAAAATATCAGGGCACTCACGCAATATCCATAAATTCAATAAAGAAAAATGGGTTACCCAGGTGATCAGCCTTTTCCGAGTTCCTGGTCACCTGAGTAACCTAATTTATTAGAGCCCAAGTTACTTATGTACCTCTCCGAACACCTTTATACAACGTGATGAAACCTGTGCACAAAAATTAAACACATCTGAGATATCTGGTAAACATGGTAGTTTGAATACGCAAAGTGTATTCCAATGATTACCTTTCTAACCTTTGGCAAAATGTCATGCCTTCGCACAGTTTTTGAAAAACAAAATAATCAAACATACTTTTGTGTGTTTGTGAAGAAATAAAAAAGTTTGTTTGAAAGTTTGCATGCTGAACTTTGACACATTTGCCCATCTCTCGCTAAGATGTCTCCTTCCTACGCTGGAGACAAAATCAGCTCCATTCCTGGCACCATGGATTTCCAGCATTCTATATCCGAGCCTTTGTAGGGGTCTCATCTCCTCCCTGACTGTACAGATGCAGCGGCCGTTATCCGAACATTTACTTGGGTACATTTTGCGTTGTGCCACGTGTAGGCTGCGATATATTCACAAGTTTTGCCGCTGCAGACATAATGGCCCATCGGATTAACACATCAGGGGTCCCTGCTGTGTGAGTCCTACCGGGGTCTGCCTCTCTGTAATAGATGCGCATTAAGAGGCTGAATAAGTCACTAACTTTGTGCCTCTCACAGGTGATCGCAAGGGGGGGGGTTTAATTTTAAACATTACAGTAATGTAGCAGGGGGTCTCCGGAGCTGAACCGCATTGGTTTCAAGTCCGGAGACCCCCTGCTTCTTGAGATACCGGCCCCGTTATGGGGTGCCGGTATCTCCTATGCATTGAAATGTCCCGGTCACGTGACGTGAGACATTTCCAGGTATACGAGATACCGGCACCCCATAATGGGGCATGTATCTTGGGAAATAGGGGGTCCCCTGACCTGAAACCAATGTGGTTCAGCTCCGGAGACCCTCTGCTACATAACTGTATGTTTAACATTAAATATCTAGTAGGCAACAATACACAACCCACCCCGTGCCCCCACATACTATTAAACCAATATTTATTTTTATAAACACAGAATTAATACCCCAAGTTGGTGGGGTTCCCCGTGTGGTCCCGATGGGTGTCCAGAAGCCCCACAGTGCATCCCGGGTGGTAGCCACGGGTGTCTGGGGGCCTCCAGGAGGTCCCAGCTAGGCTCCGTGGCCTTCATGTGGTCCTTGTGGGCTCCCTAATGGGGTCCATGGATGGTCCCCGCGGGTGTCTGGTGGTCCCCTGACCATCCCCACGGGTGTCTGGGGGCCCTCGGGTAGTTCCTCCAGGAGTCTGGGGGCCCTCGGGTGGTTCCCACATGAGTTAGGGGGGCCCCCGGTTTTTCCCCATGGGTGTCCCCTGTGGGTCCTCAGGTGGTACCTGTGGGCGTCCGGGGGGCCTGCGGAACCAATCCTGTATTTAAAAAAATAAACATGGCCCACATTTAAATCAATACAACACCCCCACCCCCATCACCCCACAAAAACACATACTGTACAGTAATAGGCAAAATAACTATTATCCAGATATGGATAATAGATTATTTGCCCATTATTAAACACAACATTATCCATGCAGCATAAGTAAAGTAAATAAAACAGTTCTACTTACCCCTGGCAATATGAAGGGCATCAGCTTACTGCAGGGCCATGTCCTCCATTGACAGAAAAAAACATAGCAAAAAATACATTCTAATGGGCCTTAGCCCCTTAATCACCTTAGCTTAGTTAATAACCACTATAGTAATTAAGGGGTAAACCCACCCTGCAACCCTACCCACCCGGGAGGCCTAACCACCCAACCCGGACCCTCTATACCCACCCTGTACCCATTGATTGTTATAGTAGTACATCATACCCATATAATATGGCATGATAAGCTACTATAGCAGTCAATGATCACTCTAATTCAAAAGCCTGCCTATCCAAAATACACAATAATAAATCCTACAGTATACAACAAGCACCTAAACCCCAAAACTATAAAATTAAAAGCAATAGGCAATCAATCAATTACATAAATAAAGCAACTAGCCAACCAATCAATTAAAGAAATAAAACCCCTAGCCAGTCAATTAAATAAATAACACCATTAGTCAATCAATTAAAGAATTCAGACCACTAACCAAATAATACATTCCATATATAAAAGCAGTAGCCAACACATCAATTAATGAATACATCCACTAGGCAACACATAAATTAAACCATTAGCCAACAAATTACACCATTAAATAAACACACCCAACAATCTGTAAAAAAAAATACAAATCAAAAACAAGCCATCACAATTAAACACAATTTTATCAAAACAATAAACATACATAGAAAATATAACAGTCAATAGAAGAAATTTATTTGCCAAAAAATGCATTGGATATTGCAGTATTCATCTGTACCATAAACAGGTACAGATTAATACATTAGCAGTCAATGGGCATTGAACAGCATAAAAATAGAAAAATCCAATCGAAAAACCTGTAAAAATAAAAGTACATACATTCAATATTGATCTTACCTTTAGAAGCGTTGGCTCTCTGAATCCCGGGGAATCAGCAAGCTCTCCTCTGGTGACGTCACAAAACACAATCCGATGCCATCCACAGTGAAGATCCTGACCAGGTAACAAAATTCTCCTCTCTTTCATCTGGTACCACCATCTTCTGTGATCATTTCTTTCTTTATATTCTTTCTTCATCTGTCAATCCAACCCCATGTTAGATCCACAATGTTGCCTCACCGGCTTCTTGAGCTCAAATGAACCGTCATGGCCTTAAATAGGCCTGTGACGTCACATTTGATTGGCAAATGGTTGTCACGCCTGTGATTGGCGTGTGAATAGTGCCCTTTTTTGTTTTTTTTGGGGAAGTGACGTCATGTAAAGGAAGTGAAGCCAGCCAAATGCAAATGAGACACTGAAAGTACGATGGCAGGTAAGAGGAAATCCAGGATAGAGCTCTGTTATGGATACCAAGAGTATGGAGAATGTAAAGGTTCACAGTATCAATGGGTGCAGAGACGATGCATAATATAAGCAGGGTACAATAGCATTGGTCTTTCGCAGCATGGAGGTCATTCGTTATTTTGGTGGGGACTGTTTCAATGGAATGAGCAGTGCAGAAGTCAGATTCAGGATCTAGGAGACTATAAGAGGTAAGAAAAGAGAGCACGCAAGAGAATACAAGCATTCAAGGAGCCAGTAGATTAATGGAATGCCAGAAACGAGGGGTAGATGGAGGTGAAGAAGAGGAGTATTGAGTGAGAGTAAATGAGATGAAGTGAATGTCAGAGAAAGGAAATGGAGAAATCAGAGAGAGAGAGGAAAGTTTTAGTAAAACATTATCCAACATGTCTCATAAGGAAAAAAAAAATTCCTTCCTTACTCCAAATTCTGGCAATCAGATTTCTCCCTGGATCAACATCCTTCCCATGTTTACTTATTTGGTATATTCCTGTATAACTTTCCTTTCCTTTTTTTTTAAGATATCTATTGTATCTGCTATTACATGTACATGTTAACTGCCCTTACTGTAAAGAATACTTTCCTTTGTTGCTTTGCACTTTCGAGTTCCATAATGTATTTTTTATGGAGTTGTGTCTGAAACTTTATAGAGGGGCATAATTGTGCTCCCAGCCCTTCCATCCATACATCTTTTAATGAAAAATAAGATCTTATTTGCCTATGTAGCTTCTGCATAACACTGCACACTATTGCTAAGCATGCTGTCCACAAGCACAAAATCCTTCTCCATCAAGGATTGACCTAATTGTGCCCCATTTAATTTGTAAGTCGTCTGTTTATTCTTCTTAAAATAAGATCTTGTTTGCCTTTGCAGCTGCTGCATGACTTTGGGCACAATTGCTAAGACAGCTGTCTACAAGCACTCCAAAAGAATCCTTCTCCATCAAGGATTCACCCAATTTTTCCCCATTTAATTTGTATGTCGCCTGTTTATTCTTGCTTCCCAAATGCATAACCTTACATTTATCTGTATTAAACCTCATCAGCCATTTACATGCCCAAGTTTCCAGTCTATCCAAGTCCTGGAAAGAAATTACATCCTGCTCCGATTTCACTACTTCACACAATTTATAACGTCATCAGCAAAGATGGACACTTTGCTCTCTATGCCGACCTCAAGGTCATTAATAAACAAGTTAAAAAGCAGGTCTCCCAGGACCAATCCTTGAGGTACTCCACTTTCAACTTTAGCCCAACCTTAAAAGGTTCCATTTATGACAACTTTTAATTCAACACTAAACCTTCAAGTAGCTTCAACACTACAGATGTCAGGCTTACAGGTGTGTAATTCTCCAGTAGTGATCTAGCTCCCTTTTTTAATATAGGCACTGTCACGGGAGACCAGTACCTTTTCACCGAAACCACAGTGATCACTAGCATCAGACAGGACAAAGTTATTGAATAAAATGGGGTTTATTCTGGCACGCCAGCAAACAAACAAAGATGTACAAAACACGATACCAC
Source organism: Ascaphus truei (assembly GCF_040206685.1). Lineage (NCBI taxonomy): Eukaryota > Metazoa > Chordata > Amphibia > Anura > Ascaphidae > Ascaphus > Ascaphus truei. The sequence continues at coordinate 393,352,352 of NC_134484.1, read as the reverse complement.
CACCAACTGGGGGTCTGGGGAGTAGACACTAGCCTCGCTAGGTGCAGGGGCCTGGTTCAAGAAGGCTTGTCCTGTCCGCTTCTCGTCCAGGATCTCAGAGTGCTGATCACACATCAGCTGTTAGAGATCTCTTAATAATAATAATAATAATAGCATGTTCTTGTATAGCGCTGCTAGTTGTACGCAGCGCTTTACAGAGACATTTTGCAGGCTGAGGTCCCTGCCCCATGGAGCTTACAATCTATTTTTGGCGCCTGGGGCACAGGGAGATAAAGTGACTTGCCCAAGTTCACAAGGAGCCGACACCGGGAATTGAACCAGGCTCCCCTGCTTCAAGCTCTTGGTACCAGTCAGTGTCTTTACTCACTGAGCCACTCCTTCTCTTCAGCTGGTCACTGTAAAAGATCAAACTCCTTCACAGAATGTCTCTCAGTCTCTCTGTCTCTCAGATAGTCCTCTGAGGGTAGATCTCCACACTCCTTCCCAGAGTGTCTCTCAGTCTGTTAGCCTCTCTTGCTCTCAGATGCTCTCTGAAGGTAGAACTCCACACTCCTTCCCAGAGTGTCTCTCTGAATGTAGATCTCCACACTCCTTCCCAGAGTGTCTCTCTGAAGGTACCTCTGATTCTCTGATCATCAGCACCCCTTATATAGCCCTCTGTGGCTATCCTTTACATGGGAGGGGCTGCTGGACAATCAGAGCACAGATTAAGTTAGTGCCACAAAAGCCAGAGCAGGGGCATGCTAAGGCACTCAAGACCTCCCACTGGGTTGAAGCCTCAGGGTCTGTGCAATACAATACTATTACTCCCAGATCTGATCAGCAGCCTTTCACCTCCCCCCAGTAGTCCCGACACCTAGCTGTCCCTAATCCTATCAATTCTATAGAAAGCTTCAACTAAGTGGATTGCATTCTCCATAGAAATGACAGTAACAATGGAATATCTAATTTGCTTTCTTGCAGGGCTGACACCCAAAGCACATTTACAGAAGAATGTTGATTCACTAAACTGTGGGATAACAAATACCGACTTTGAAATACATTCTTACAGACATGGAAATACGTTTACACATTCCCTGTTCTTCCCCAGATGTTAAAAACATTTGGCCAAAATAAGCCTTACAAAGGTGGCCAAGTTACATAGATTTAGGGGTAGCTAGCTGGGCTTCATAACAGTTTTGTGATGCCAGCAAACCCTATCGTCACAGGCACCACGTCTGCTTTACACCAATCTTGTGGTACTGAGCCTGTGGAAATAGAGTCCTTGAATATTAAATATAATGCTTTCGCTATTACTGAACTTAGAGCTCCTTTAAGGACACAGGTGCATGCAATCGGGGCCAGGTGCTTTATCTACTTTCATTTTATCAAGCCACCTATGAACTTCTTCCTCAGTTATCTAATTGATCATTAATATAGAGGTTTTGGCTTTCTCCTGTGGCCCTATTTTTGCAATTTCCTCCCTGGTAAATACAGAGGCAAGGAATTTACCACTGCTTTTTCCTTGTCACTAATAATTTTCCTGCCCTTCTCACACTTTTCTAATCTTCTTGTCATTAAGGAACTTAAATAACTTTTATGGGTTGCTCTTACTTTCTCTTGCAATTAAGTTTTCATTTTCAACTTTTGCTAGTTGTATTGCCTTTTTGTTAGTTTTGGTATGATGCCTCTGAATGACAGAATGACAGAAACTCAGGAAGGAAAATCAGGCAAAAGGTATTAGATGGGGCAGAGTCAAAAGCAATACAGGGTAATTCACAGGTTTATCAAACAAGGTAACATGAGTGGTGAGGCAAAGCTAAGTCTAGAGCAGATCTGAGATCATACACAGAATAGCAGGAAAGGTAATTCAGGGGTTAAGCAAGGCAAAGTCTAAAGCAGGTCCGAGGGCATATAAAAGGGAATCAGGCAGAATGCTTAGCTCAGAAACAGAGATGGGAACTGACGTGAGAACCACAATTGCAACACAAGCAGCATAGGCCTTTCTGAGCTTTTAATACAATTTACACATGAAGTGGGAGGGTCCTTTGTTGCAATTCCTCTGGGAGTTGTAGTTTTTTCCTTTGTCTTAAAACTGGTGGACACTTGCAATACTGCAGGCGGAACAAATTCCGATGAGGGCAGGTTTTCTTAACACTGCAGATCCTGGCTAATCTCTGACGTACAGATCTGACTGCCTCAGTCCCTTCTGACTTTAAGAGTCGAAAAGTCTACCTCTTTCTTTCCATTTCCCCTGCCTGTTTATTTAGCCATATTGGTTTAGACTTGTTTCTTTTATATTTATTACCCATGGTTATACAATGATGTGTGCATTTCTAACAATGTTTTAAAGACTGACCATTATTCTTCCACATTTTTCCTTGCAAAAACATTATCCCAATGTATTCCTGGTAGATCAGTTTATTAAATTCTGCCTTCCTAAAATTGAAAATCTTTTTTGAACCCATATACAATGATTTTTTATCATTATTTTTCCAAATGAGCCCATGTTATGATCACTGTTTCCCAAATGTTCAAAGACTTGAATATTTGATATTAATTCAACATCTTTTGATATTACCAAATCTAGTAATGCCCCTCTCATTGTTGGTTCCTCAATAATTTGGGTCATGTCCTTGTCTTTTAGTACCCGCAGAACCTGTTTCTTGTAGTTGTAATTTTAATCTCATTGCTCCAGTCTAAGGGCCTATTCTAGTAGCTCCGAAGTTGTCATTGCCAAACCATTCAGTTTGACATGTTCAGAAGTATCTAAATGAAATGTGAAAAAAACCCTATTCTCTATGGCAAATTGTATCTTCTCAGCCACGTCTATAAAAAGTGACAAACTACATGATTTAATAGCCACAACGCCCTGATTTTACTTGCTTTTGAATCTGGCTGATGTGAGGTGGTGCTGATGCAATGCCAAGTCTGACATATGGGTTTAGCTCTCTCAGCCAAACCCATATTTCTGGATCTGCATGTAATTTGCAATACCAATCTCGCCACCTTTTATGTGAATTTTTAGAAGTGGTTTGCATAATGGAGTTTCAAGAATAGCAGTTGTCGTAAAAAATGCTTAGTCGGAGTGAAACCACTTTAAAAAAAGACTTTTAGACACAGATTAGACATGCAAAATGGGTTTACAGAATAGCAAAATATGTCAATCCGATCGGAAAGGGCTCTTTAGAAGTGGATTGACAAACGTCAGAGCTAAGAGAATAGGCCCCTATGTCTGAATAATTAAAAATCACTCATTATGCAAACATCACCGCGTTTTGATATCTTCTCCATTTGCAAAAGTATTTTGACTTCCTCAATCTCACAGATATTTAGTAGTTTATAGGATATCCCTACAAACATTTTCTTTCTACGTTTTACCTTCACTGCTGATTTCTATCCACAAGGTCTCTTCATTTTCATTATTCCCTTCATAATCATCATCCCTTATAATATGTTTTATATCTGGTTTAACATATAACCATACTCTACCACATCTTCTATTTGCTCGATCTCTCTGAAAAAGGGAATAACCCACTAAATTAACGTACCAGTCATGCGTTTCATCCCCCATGTTTCAATAATGCCCATGATATGATACTGCTCCCTTGCAGCTATTAATTCAAGCTCCTCCATTTTTATCTGTCTGGTTTCTTGTATATGCAAGCATGCATTTAATTTTTTTCCAGTCTTTGCTATTGTTATCTTATCTGCTCCTGCTTTTATACTCCAATTGTATATAGTATTTAGAAGTTTACTAGTATTATCTGTATATAATGTGGGTGCTTCCCTGCTTGCCAAACTACCACTTCCCCCCACTGTACATCCATAAACCCTAGCTATTTCCCCATTCCTATCAATTCTGTCAAGTCCATTACCTCTTTCTTGTTAATTCCCCCCTCCTTCCTAGTTTTTAAAATCTCCTCCAACCTTTTAAACATCCTCCAACCAAGCACAAAAGATACCTCTTTGTTGATGTGTAATTCCTCCTTACTATAAAGATAGCACCTCTCAGAGAAGGACTCCCAGTGCAGTAAAAAAAAAAACACCTTCCTACAGCACTTTCTTAGCCTTGCATTAACCTCCGTAAGCTCCAACTGGTATCTGCTAGTGCATGGCACTAGTAGTATTTCAGAAAATATTACTGTGACAGGGTAAATAAAAGCCACCAGCTATATGCCTGGCAGACATATGTTTAGCCTGCAATGCAGCAGTGACTAGGTTAACTTCAGCTGGGAACCTCAGGACAATTAGTTGGATCCCAGCTGCCTAATCAAGGTGTGTTAAAAACCCCAGGCTGTAGACACATGGTGGTGGCTGTTGAGGAGAGAGGAGTAAGCTACTGAAGAGATTACTGATACAAGGTCTGTTAGCAAAATACATGAATTATGAACTGTCTGTCTCCTGCATAGAAAAGGGTAGCTGCCTTATTTTTACACTGTCTACTAAAGAGAAACTGTTTTGTTTTGTCTGCTGAAGAAAAAGCAATTTTTCTATTGTTTGCTGATGAAAAGCTATTTTTGTTTTGTGTGCTGTATAATTTAAGGCTAAATAAATAAGCCTTATCCTAAGAACCTGTGTGTGTAGTTGCATTTACCCTGCAACAATTACCTTGGAGGTCCTTGCCTTAATCGTTCTGCCCGGAAATATTTTTTAGGACGCTCTAACTTTTCATTGGTGTAATGTGCACCAAAACCACCAAAACCACCAGGTCAGTCCCAGCCCATGGGACTTAGACAATCTATCTAACTGACTGATCCGCAAAGTGCTGAACCCGAGCATCTGGGAGAAAACCAACTATTCTGTTCTTGTGGTCATGGCAACAGATTGCCCTCTCTACCCTCCACTACAACCTTTCTTGGTCTCTGAGTATTCTGAGTCCCCTCTGTGCTCGACAAACTATTCCCCTGACTGCTAGAGGAATCAGTCACCCCCAGACTTGCCATTCCTGCCCTGACGGCCCCAATATCTTCACTCAATCTGGTATATCTATTCGACTGGATCAACTCAGAATTTGCCAGCCTCTTTATCTTCCTCCTGCTTCATCTTCGAACTGTTACCCAGCTACCTCTTCCTGGTTCTCACTCACAGTTCCACTCTCTGCACCACTAGTCCAGCCGGGTTCTGCTCAGTGAGCAATAAACTCCTTTCAAGATTGTTAATGTCCCTCAATGTTGGAAGTTGCCACTTCAGATCAGCAATCTGAGACTCCAAACAGATCAGATACACACTTTCCACAGGGTATGCTTCTGGAACAGCTGCTCCAAGTGCACATATATGTTGAAAAAAGGGCACTCAGTGGCATTCTCAGCCCTGCTCATTGTTACAGTATGGATAATTAAGTGCTAACAATTTACTGCAGTTCTATACACCTTGTTTCACACGTTCCTTGTTTAACTCCTTCTTGTTATAACTCCACAATTCAGTCACACATCTCAGCACTGACAAGCTCAGGATGCTAAGGATTCATTACAAGCCTCTGTTTAAAGACAGACACACCCAACAATCAGGTGTGTTAGGTAAGCAATTTACCAAAACGCACCCACTGCAATATCAACCAAGCAGGAGAAGAAAAAAGTTTGCTACAGACTCCCAACTCACACATAATCAAACTAAATGAACTCATTGTACACTCCCCAAGTTCACCCACCAATGATGGAATACACACAGCACACCATGTATTGCTTACATGTCATACCTGGTGAGAATACAAATATAATTTATACAGCCTTCAACTGGCCAACACAAACTGAAATAGTTGAGTTAAAAAACAACCAGGAAGAAAGACAATAAGTGATTTAGGGGCTTATTCTACAGTATATTCATAGATGCGACCGATTGGCCCACTTTTGGACTGAAATTCCCTGTCCACATCCAAAAACTGACCGACCAGCTGCTCTGTGCGCCATAGTATATGCCCCTTATAAAGAAACTGAAATGAGAAACAAGGAATTCCCACGAGGTTCGAGAGGAAGATCCAAGAATATTTCACAGGACGAATGTGCTTTTCCATACGGATTACAAGGTGCAAGCCAAGCCTATCTTCAACCAGGACGGTGTATTTATAATCCTCCCAAGACATTTAGCAATGAATTTAGTTATATTTTAGTTATTTACAATGTTAAGTTTATGACATTAACAACAATCCATAAATGTAAGTTAAAAAACAGCATTTATTTTAAATGTAAGCAGATAAAGAATGCAACAGGAAGGTGAAAATATTTTTTTTATTGAAAGAGGCTTTAAGGTTGGAAGCAATAGAAAAAAAATATTCAGAGGCAAGCAGTTCATCCAGATGAAATGTAAAGGATAAAGCTTCTGAAAACTAATGAAAGGAGAATACAATATCTGTAAAAAGAACAAAGAATATGCAATGAAGAGTAGGAAGAGATCAGAGGTTGGAAAAGGAATAGAAGAGCAGCAAGTAAGCGGTAGAACCTTGAAACTGCTGTAAAGATTATACAGTGTATTATAAATCATGTAAAGGAAAAATGTCCATTGTGCCGTGGTCAAGGGTTGGAGCCGGGAGAGTGGTAGTATATCCGATAGCCGTGGTCAGGATTGGAGAGGTGCGGGTAGTCAGAGGCAAGCCGGGGTCTTTATCCAGAGGGGGTTTGTTGCAGGGTACATGCAACTACACACGTGGGTTTCTTGCCAAGGCTTATTTATTTAGCCTTAACAGATATACAACACACAAAAACAAAAATAGCTTTTCTTCAGCAAAAACAAAACGAAACAGTTTCTCTTTATTGTTCCAAAACCACCTGCTCAAGAATTGCCTCCTTAGTGCACTCCTCGGGTTGTATCTAGCGCGTACATAAGTCCAATAATCGCTGAGCGAGGACCCGGGGTCTCATCTTAGCGGTGTACTTCATGTTCCGGAACTGCTGCCGGTAAGTCTCTGGGGTCAGACCTAAGCGATCCAGTATGGCGGCTTTTACTTGTCGGTAGTCCATTGCCTGATCTGCTGGGAGACCCTGATATGAGGCCTGGGCTTCTCCTATGAGGAGCAGGGCCAAAACAGTTGCCCAGCGATCTGTAGCCCAGCCCTGAGCTTTGGCAACTCTTTCAAAAGTCAGTAAAAAAGCCTCTGGATCCTCGTTCGGAGCCATTTTCCTGAGGAGTATAGGGGATCTGCTTGCTAGTTCTGCACTGGCAGACCCTTGGAATTGGGTCAGCAGCTTGGCAATCCATTCATCCTGTGCTGCTTGTAGTCTTTCAACTCTCTCCGCTTGCAGCCGGGCCTGTTCCTGCATTAACAGTCCCTGCTGTTTGGTCTGCTCCTGCATTAACTGTCCCTGCTGTCTGGTTTGCTCACACAGAAACTCTTTCAACATGTCTTCCATTCTTGTGTGTGTGTGTGGCCCTTTAACTGCAGGAGCCTTTTGAAAAAAACCTTCCCAATTCTTGACACCATACTGTATGTTGCAGGGTACATGCAACTACACACGTGGGTTTCTTGCCAAGGCTTATTTATTTAGCCTTAACAGATATACAACACACAAAAACAAAAATAGCTTTTCCTCAGCATAAACAAAACGAAACAGTTTCTCTTTAGCAGACAGTGTGTAACTCAGGCAGCAATCCCTTTTCTAAGCAGGAGACAGACAGTTTATAATTCAGTTACTTTGTTTATCAGACCTTGTATCAGGAAATCTCTTTAGCAGCAGCTTACTCCTCTCTCATCAACAACCAAGATCCATGTGTCTATAGCCTGGGTTTTAACACACCTTGATTAGGCAGCTGGGATCCAACTAATTGTCCTGAGGTTCCCAGATGAAGTTAACCTAGTCAGTGCTGCACTGCAGACTAGACATAGGTTTTCCAGGCATATAACTGGTGGCTTTTATTTACCCTGTGACAGGGTCCAATAGTCTAGATGGTGTCGTTATCCAGAGAAGGTCCTCAAGTCAAGCCGGGTCGGTACACAAGAAATCAGCAGAGAAAAACAAAGGAACAAGGCACCAGGTAAGACACCAGGCAAGGCACAGCAAACACAGGAACACAACGCTACACAGGTTATGCTTAGCAAGGTGAAAGTGAAAGTCTTTTAAAGTAAACAGGAACCAATTGCAAGGGAGGCGGAGCGAAGGTGCGGCCTCTGCGGATGCTAGGATAGGCTGCAGGAGACAAGTGGGCAATTAGGAATACTTGCCACGCAGCTGGGGAGCAGTGCACACCATCACGTGTGCGCGCCGAGCGTGGCAGACGCACAACGCGACCGGGGGGGCGGAGCCACGCTCGAAGTGAAGAGCTGCGGGTGCGCACGCGCTCTGTAACTAGAGCGGGGAGGCATGCTACAGCAGGTAAGGCGGGAACACGCCGCAGGGGAAGTGTTCCCCGATTCCTTACAGTACCACCCCCCCTCCCTTGAGGAGCGGCCTCAGGACGACTCCCAAATGGCTTCTGTGGAAACCTGGCATGGAACCATTTTAACAGCGTGGAAATGTGAACCTGGTGATGGGGTATCCAGGACCTCTCTTCTGGTCCAAATCCCTCTCCAATGTACCAGGTACTGAACTGATCCTCGAGACCTTCGTGAGTCTATTATGGACTGGATTTTGAATTCTTCTCAGCCTTGTACAATCACTGGTGGTGCTTTAGCAGAGACATCAGGGAATCTGGGACTTTGGAAGGCCGGGTTAAGAAGGGAGACGTGGAAGACTGCAGGAATCCTCATGGAGTGAGGAAGTTGTAGTCGATAGGCCACAGGGTTGACCTGTTCCAGCACCGAAAGGGGCATAGGAACCTGGGAGCCAGCTCCAGCATAGGGGTCTACAACCTAATATTCTTTGATGAAAGCCACACCTTGTCTCCTGGCCGAAATTTGGGTGCCTCACGGCGATGGCGATCCGCCTGTGATTTCTGTCTCTGTACGGCCTCTTGTAGCGTTCTCTGAATTCTCCTCCAGTAGTCCTGTAGAGTATTTACTCTGGAGTATGCTGCAGGGACCCTGGATGGAGTAGAAGAGATGGGGGCAAGAGGGGTGGAACCCATAATTTATAAAGAATGGCGAATTTGGGGTGGATTAGTTTCTGAGGGAGTTATGGGCGAACTCAGCCCATGGCAGGAGGTCCACCCAGTTGTCCTGTGTGTCGGATATGAAACACCTGAGATATTGCTCTAGTGACTGGTTTGTTCACTCCATCTGCCCGTTAGTTTGTGGGTGGTAACCTGAAAAAAAAAGAAGTGTAATGTCCAACCTCTGAGCAAAGGCCCGCCAAAATTTGGAAATAAACTGGGACCCACGATCGGATACAATAGAGAGTGTGACTCCATGGACACGGATGAGGTCCTTAATAAAGATGTCTGCCAGAGTGGCAGAATTGGGGAGACCCTTGAGGGCTATGAAATGCACCTGTTTAGAGAACAGCCAACAATAACAAGAATGGTATTCATCCCACTAGAGACAGGGAGCTCGACAATAAGGTCCAGTGAAAGGTGTGTCCAAGGACGTTTGGGTATGGGCAAGGGGTGAAATAGACCTGACGTTTTATTGCGTGATGATTTGTTTAGGGCACAGACGGAGTAGGATCGGATGAATTCGTCGACATCCTTAAGTAAGTTGGGCTACCAGGTGTGTTTGATCAAATCTGAGGTTCTTCTTGTACCAGGGTGACCGGCTGACTTAGAGGAGTGACCCCAGTCAAGGATTTTTTGTGGAATTGTGGTGCGGCATACAGACAACCCTCCGGCACCTCCATACCCTCTGGGATGCGTGATTGAGCAGCCAGGATTTTTTCCAGTATGTCGAAAGAGGTAGCAGAAAATGTATTTAGGAGGCAAGATTGTTTCCGAGATGTCCTCTGTTTTATCCTCAGAGATACATTTACAGGATAAGGCATCTGCCTTTAAATTCTTGGTTCCAGGGATGTAGGAAATAATGTAGTTGAATATTGAAAAAAAAAAAGAGCCCAACGAGCCTGGAGGGAGCCGAGACGACGAGCACCCTCAATGTACAAAAGATTCTTATGGTCTTTGAGGATAGAAATAGAGTTTTCGGTACCCTCCAAAAGATGTTTCCACTCTTGAAGAGCGAGTTTAATAGCTAAGATTTCCCGGTTGCCCATATCGTAGTTTTGCTCAGCGGGAGAAAATTTATTGGAAAAGAATCCACAAGGATGTAGTCTGTCTTGAGGGGTCTGTCTCTAAGAAAGGATGGCTTCAGCGCCTATGTCGGACGCATCTAATTCCAGAGTGAAGGGAAGCTTGGGATCAGGATGGTGTAGAATGGGGGAAGATACAAATGCTGTTTTAAGCGAATCAAAAGCCTGAAGTGCTTCAGAAGACCATGAGGAAGTATCTGTGCCTTTCTTAGTAAGAGCGGTAATTGGGGCAACAGTGGATGAAAAGTTACGGATAAACTTGCGGTAATAATTTGCGAATCCCAAGAATCACTGGATCGCCTTGAGAGACGTGGGTAGTGGCCAGTCCAACACCGCCTTGAGCTTCTTGGGGTCCATAGAGAACCCGGCATCAGATATGAGATATCCAAGGAAGGAGGTGGATGTCTGATGGAAGCTGTATTTCTCCATCTTGGCATAAAGGCGATTCTGACGAAGGCGAGATAAGACCAACTTGGTGTGTTCAATGTGTTCTTTGAGAAATTTAGAAAAAAAAAGAATGTCATCAAGATAGACAATAACGAAAGAGTTGAGAACATCCCGAAAAATCTCATTTACAAACACCTGAAAAATGGCAGGGGCGTTACATAGTCCAAATGGCATGACCAGATATTCATTGTGCCCATCTCTAGTGTTAAATGCTGTTTCCCACTCATTCCCTTGTGGAATATGTGTCAAATTGTAGGCCCCTCGAAGATCGAGCTTGGAGAACATAACAGAACCTTTCAACCGGTCAAAGAGTTCCGAGATGAGTGGTAGGGGATACCGATTTTTTTAAGTGATTTTGTTAAGCTCTCTGTAATCTATGCATGGGCGTAATGAACCATCTTTCTTTTTAACAAAAAAGAAACCAGCCCCGGCTGAGGAAGAGGAGTTTCTAATGAAGCTTTTCTTTAAACTCTCTTTAATGTATTTAGACATTGCCTTGGTGTCGGGCATAGATAATGCATAAGATCTTGACTTAGGAAGAACAGCTCCGGGCAAGAGGTTAATGGGGCAGTCAAAGGGGCGATAAGGAGGAAGAATTTCAGAACAAACTTTATCAAAGACATCAAAGAACTCATTACAGGCATACCCTGTATTAAGTACACCCGCTTTACGTATACTATATATACAGTGTGTGTGTGTGTGTGTGTGTGTGTGTGTGTGTGTGTGTGTGTGTGTGTGTGTGTGTGTGTGTGTGTGTGTGTGTGTGTGTGTGTGTGTGTGTGTGTGTGTGTGTGTGTGTGTGTGTGTGTGTATGTGACTGTGTGTGAATGTGACTGTGTGTGAGTGTGACTGTGTGAGAGTGTGACTGTGTGTGAGAGTGTGACTGTGTGTGAGAGTGTGACTGTGTGAGTGTGACAGTGTGTGAGAGTCTGATAGTGTGTGAGTGTGACAGTGTGTGAGAGTGTGACAGTGTGTGAGAGTGTGACAGTGTGTGAGAGTGTGACAGTGTGATAGTGTGTGAGAGTGTGACCGTGTGTGAGAGAGTGAGAGAGTGTGTGAGTGAGAGTGTGAGTGAGAGTGAGATAGTGTGTGAGTGAGAGAGTGTGTGAGTGAGAGAGCGTGTGAGTGAGTGAGAGTGTGAGAGAGAGATTGAATGAGAGAGAGAGTGTGTGAGAGAGTGAGAGAGAGTGTGAGTGAGAGACAGAGTGTGAGTGAGAGACAGAGTGTGAGTGAGTGAGACTGGATGTGTGAGAGAGAGTGTGTGAGAGAGAGTGTGTGAGAGAGAGTGTGTGAGAGAATGTGAGAGAGTGTGAGAGAATGTGAGAGAGAGAGTCTGAGAGAGTGTTAGTGAGAGAGAGTGTGAGTGAGAGAGTGTGTGACAGAGAGTGTGTGTGTGTGTGAGAGAGAGAGTGTGATATTGTGAGTGAGAGAGAGTGCGAGAGAGAGTGTGTGAGTGAGTGTGTGAGAGAGAGTGTGTGTGAGCGAGTGTGTGTGAGCGAGTGTGTGTGAGAGAGTGTGTGAGAGAGTGTGTGAGAGAGTGTGTGAGAGAGAGTGTGTGAGAGAGTGTGAGTGAGAGGGAGTGTGAGTGAGAGAGAGTGTGAGAGAGAGTGTGATATTGTGAGTGAGAGAGAGTGCGAGAGAGAGTGTGTGAGTGAGTGTGTGTGAGAGAGTGTGAGTGAGAGAGTGTGAATGAGAGAGTGTGAATGAGAGAGTGTGAGAGAGAGAGTGTGTGAGAGAGAGTGTGTGTGAGAGAGTGTGAGTGAGAGAGTGTGAATGAGAGAGTGTGAATGAGAGAGTGTGAGAGAGAGAGTGTGTGAGAGAGAGTGTGTGTGAGAGAGTGTGTGTGAGAGATAGAGAGTGTGAGAGAGTGTGAGTGAGAGAGAGTGTGAGTGAGAGTGTCTGTGTGAGAGAGAGAGAGTGTGCCGTCAGTGCTTCATCATTCCATCTGGTCTCTGCGGCTATGGTTCGGAACTCGAGGGCATACCGGGCCATGGAACGGGTACCTTGGGAGATATGCAAGAGGGATGAGGCAGGAGTTACCTTGCGTCCAGGTGTGTCGAAGACCCTGCAGAACTCCTTGGTGAAGCGTTCAATGTCATTGGTGATATCCGACCTCAGCTCCCAGATAGGTGAGGCCCAGGACAGGGCATCGTCAGTTAGTAAAGAAATGATACATGCCACCTTAGATCTCTGAGACATACAACGGGAAGGCATTCATTCGAATTGAATGAAACATTAGTTCAGGAAACCGCGACAACCATGAGGATCACCGCCATAGCGATTGGGGGTAGGTAGTCGAGGTTCGGAGCTGTGGTCATGGACACAGGGACAGGTACAGGAACTGTCGGGTGGAAGGCACAGAGTGGAGAGGAGAACGTTGTGTCTGGTCCGTGATAGATTGAACTGTCTGTTGCAGCAGCTCCATGCGTTGATTATTTTGCTCAAGATATTTATCTAACTTGGTGAACATGTTGGCATGCGTGCTCAAGACGCGTCCAACCTCAGCGGGGTCCATGTTTTGAGCATACTGTAATGAGTGCTCACCACAAACAAGGTGGGACCTCGAGGCTGAGGTGGTGATATTGATAGCCACCGACCAGCCACGTACAGAGTGCAGAGTGGTAGTCTTGTGGCCGGGTCAGGGTAGGTGAGGTCAGGTTGGTTGTGGTACTTGCCATGGTCAAGGAGTGAAGATATCGGATAGTCGTTGGTGCGGTGCTGAGGTCAAGGGGTATAGAGAGTAGAATAGTCGAGTCCGTAGCCGTGGTCCAGGGATTAGAGAAGTCAGGAGTCTGGGTGCAAGCTGAGGTCAAACAACAAGGATCAAACAAGACAAGGCAGGGCAGCATGAAGCTTGAGGTAAGCACAAGTCATAAGAGATTATGCTCAGCCAGTTTGCAGGAGGGCTGGCTGAGCATTTAAAGGATAGTTAGCCAATTGTGAGGCAGCACACATGTGCAAGGTAACAGATTGCATTACCCTGCAGCTGTGGGCTGTCCTGCTATCACAGGTACCGGATAGCCAACGAGTATTCTAAAACTTGCCTTAAACTAGCCAGGTACATGCTGGGTACATTTCAGTGACATTTCAGCAGAGACTAATGGCCCATCAGATTAACACAGCAGGGGTCCCTGGCAGTCCCATTCAGTTTGAATGGGACTGCCAGGGACCCCTGCTGTTAATCCGATGGGCCATTAGTCTGTCTGCAGAAATGTGTGAAATGTTGCAGCACGTACCCAGCATATACCCAGCATGTACCTGGGTCTTTTTGGTAATTGTCACTGGTTTGTTTTAGAATAACCGTCGGCACTACAGTATGATGTGTACTGATAGGCAGGGGCAGTCAGTAGCAGCTGTGGGATAATGGATGCAGTTAACCTCATTGTTTGCCCGTGTGCACGCAACGTCTGCGCGTAGAGGGTGCACGCTGTGCGCTGCCCATGTCATCCCGGGGGCAGAGCCTGGAGATGCCTTCACCACTTAATCCACTGCCACCTGGGAAGATGAAATATTGCAGGGGTCTGCAGCACTCTTGGGACTGTTCTCCTCATGGGGAGGTTCCAGTCCAGCAGGCACATCCTGCAGAGAGCCCAACTTGCACTTCTACAGAGAGGACCCAACTCAGATGCCTCCCTGATATAATTTGGGGTGCTCACCACAACAGCCCCTTCATATCCACTTCCAACACCCCAACCACCCCCTTAATTACACTCCAAGAGTCATCGATTGAGATCAAATCTATTTCATCCCCCTCCTCTGGTGACGTGAGCTGGGGCATAATCCCAGGGGTGCTACCTATAGGTGGCACAGCCAGAGTGGGATCTTGACTAAACACAGAGTCCCCGAGGACAGCTGCATATGGTGCGGTAGATGCACCAAAACACAAATCCCCAGGGACAATCTTCCAGTTCAGAGGGGTAGCAGAGTGCACCCCGACATCTGTCCAGGACCTAATACTGTATAGCACTCTGGCCCCCCACCTCTGAAACACGGGGTACCTCAATTTCCCCTCCCAATGCTTTCAGATCCACCACCTTATGGCCTCACCCTCTTGGGGTTCAGGAGTGGGGTCCGGCTCAGGCTGGCTGATCATAACCAGTGGGCCAGACAGGACCACCCTGTGCAGAAAAAACACCTTGTTCTTCTTGGTACTCTTTAGAGGATGAACATAGGAATGTTCACCCTCTTCGTCCTTACCCAACCTCCTATGGGTTTTAAACTTCCGCTTCCTGGTGGGTGATTCCCCAGGAGAGGGAGCCACTGTCTCCCCAGCAAGAGTTTCCTCCCTCTCCCCCGCACCCTGTAAGGTGCTTATATTGGGGGTAGGGTGTGCTTGGGGGAAGACAGCAACAACAGAGGGTGGCTGTACCAGGGTGGCCTTTTTCTTTTCTATATACCAAAAAGAAGAAAGAACTCAGTTTAAATTAGCACTCGGGTATCATAAGTGGTAAGTGTCAATATTAAAATAATCTTTATTCAAAAAATATTTAAAATAAATAGTGCAATGGGATGAATAAAAAGGGAGCAAATTAAGGGAGAACTGTCTAAGGGAGCTTTAGACTAATCATGGGATGGTAATGCAGTCCTATATATAGCTCTCTAATGGTATAGTCTGTATCCTATACCCCAGTAATCTCAGTGTTGAGCCCCTAGTTTGTCTTTAAGTGCTCCCTAAATAAAAATCTGGAACTATGCCAGTAGTAGCGGATCTCTAGTTCTGAATAGACCCCTATTGTCGGTCTAACAATGTGGCAGTGTCAAATTGCTATTAATCCTCAAAAATGAGGGCTGCAGTCAGCGTGTGTAGATACCAACAATACTACCCGCTGGCCAGGGGAGAAAGTATGTATAGTGTAATGGCTGTAATTTTAGAAACAGATATTGCGCAGTGAGATACAGCAACAGTTAGGCTATCAGGCAGCAGTGAATGCTGTACTGTAAGTAAACCAGCACCCGGAACCTGTTGACTCCAGAGCAGATAACTTTTGCTCTGCCTGCAGCTGGGGAGGATATCACACCGCAGCTGAGCTGCTGGTTCTTCCGGTTAGCATCAGTGGTCAGTATCCACCGTATGCTCCGTCTAGCCGTGAGACCAGCCCTTCAACTCGGTACTCGTAACTGCAGTAAAGTGTACACTGAGCAACCTCCCACCTGACACTGCCACAAATAAAAATGCCTCGTCGACGATCGTTTTGCTTGTTAAGCTTTGTCAAGACTCACGGGCAGCTTATTCATTTAGACAGGAAGCGGTGTTATATCAATCTATACTAAGGCTGCGATTTTAGAGGTGAATGGCTCTGAACGCCATTGATATAGTCTAACAGTATGAGCCTCTGACACTGATCGAGGGGGATACCAGCATAGATGCAGGACTCACCTTTCTTCGCAACTATGTGACGCGGAGTCACGTAGCCAGTGCACAGGAGGTCGGAGGTTGCTCAGTGTACACTTTACTGCAGTTACGAGTACCGAGTTACTCCTTGATAAAGTGTACGGGTGTACACGAAACGCGTAGGAGGGTGCTCACCTCCGTTTGTTATATGGACAAATAAAGAATCATCATTGTTTACTATCCTGGGACCCACTTTTTTGGATTGTGCGCCAGTTCTTCGTTTCATATTTCTTCAGCAATTCACTTGGCAGCACGTCCTATTGAGACATCAGACCAGGCTACTTGTGAGTAATTCATTTATTCTGTTTATAGGGGGACCATCCCTTTGAGGATCACATAGGGGCTTTATTGCAAACACCATCTCTAGGGATATTTTGGCCCCACAAAGGCAGTATTATTATCTCACTAGCCATAGTCTATGTATTTATTTCTTATGAATTGTATGGATCCAGCGCTGGAGCGCATTTATCACTAACTTTCTATCTGCTGCATTATAGTATAAGCCTTTTTATCAGGGGAGGAGGCAATGCATGGGGAGAGAGGTGCAGAGAGGAGCTTTTCCTTTAAGAACTTATTACTTTAGCTGTCTATCTGCTAAGGATGAGGTCCCAGTCAGCATTGTGGCGGGGGGGGAAGGGGGGTGGAGACGCGTGCACAGGGCTGCACCGCGATCTGGCGGGGAGACGGAGCGTTTGAGACGGGAGGGGGCGTGGCGGTGGATTTGCAGGGGTGTGGCCATGACCTCATGCAGCTGGTTCGCCCTCATTGGCTGAACCGCTGGCGGGGCGTGGTCACGCCTCTGTTGCAAACTCTGATCTTAAATTCCCCTGCCTGCCTGAAAACATGTCGCGCACCGCTGGGGAAAGGTGCGTAACAAGGTAGGAACTGGGACCGGATTTACTGGGGGGGGCGGAGTTTGAACGCACAGCGCACGCTTAGAAGTTACTGGGGCCGCCCCATAAGGGAGGAAAACAGACAGTTTTTTAAAACCTGCAGGTCAACTTTTTTTCCTCCCTTGTTATTTCCTCTCTCCCCAGCAAGTTGCACCTCAGAACTCCTTTTTTTAAATAGAGCACCCAAATCAAATAAAGAAAGAACTCAGCTAAAAATAAAGTGAGTACAAAGAAAAAAAAATAGTGGTGGGAGAGCGGTAGGGGATTGAGGCTGCAGTTACCAGCCCAGTTAGGGTAGGGCTGTACTGGTTTGAATTACTTAAGCAATTGTTTGATTGCTATTTACATGTGCTCCAAAAATGGAGGAGCTAACCTAATAACAGTATCTCCAGTTGTATATATGACCCATCAAACCTCCCACCAAATAAATTAGGGAGAGATGCATGTGCTGAAAAATGAACATACCCGAGGTACCCTGGGAGATATGCCAATGTCTATACAAAGTACTTTTAAATGAGTCACACATCCTAAACTATATCTCAAGACTAATCAGTTCTAAAGACCCTTGTGACCAGTGTCAGACCCAATAGGATTAGAACCCACAACCCACTATCGGGCGGTTTGTCGCTTTAGAAAACGCGATTTGTAATAGAGAATACCGTTTTTTTCACACATTTCTTGTGAACATGCCAAAACGTGCAACTTTGGAGCTACTAGAATAAGACCAATAGTTTTCATTTTATCCTCTATTATGCAAGTTGTTATGGAAGATTATCTAGAGTTCTTTGTGCAACCAACGTAAAAAAAAAAAAAAAAAAAGTAAATGTGTGCAATGAGTTGAATGACTCTTGATTAGAAAAAAATGTGGCAACACTGACTGTCCTTTTCTTTTGATTTCGTATTTCTCGGGAAATAAAAAGAACGTGAATGCGACAAAAGCCCTCAACACATCTTTTGAAGTGCACAGCAGATTTTATAAACTGGACACAGCTGCAACATTAAGGTATTAATATTTAGTTGAACATTACATTAAATTAACAGAGCATGTAATGTATACATGTAAATACATGTATATTTCAAGATACATCAAATATGGCTTATTAATATATCAAAATAATGTCAGTAATATAAATATTCTTGTCTTTAAATATTGCTCCTGGAGACTAGGTGCATTTTCAGTTATTTCTTTGTAAGAGCCTGAATTACAATTACAGTGCTACCACTCAACCTTTTAACGCCCACAGACAGAAAAAGGGCAATCGATAAAAGTAAATGTAAAACACAAAGTAAAATAATAAGTTTAAGATGTTTGGAAAAGGAAAAGAGAAAAATGACCTAACCCTTTTATGTAATAAAAATATTAAACCAGTAGGATATCAGGTTTACCTGGTGATTTTTTTCTCATTATCACTTTAAGAGAGACCCACTACTTTGCAATTTTAAAGAAAGTTTTATTTTATGAACACCGCTTTTTGTTCTCTCTCTATTCTGAAATATTTGATGGAAAAAGTCTGAAAGGCTTTTCTGCAGAAAAATCAAGTGTGTTCCTTTGAGATAGGAAAAACATCAAAGTCTTTAATTCATATATATATATATATATATATATATATATATATATATATATATATAATATATATATATATATATATATATATATATATATATATATATACACACACACTATAAAAATAACTACGTGCGCAATTTAACAGAATATAACAAGAAATTGTATCAATGAATGCTGCCACAGTGTTATAACTATACACAATAGTAAAATATATGGAGGGAAAAAAAGGGAAAACACAGGCGCAAACAATGATAAGTATATACCGTACAGAGTACCAGGGATTAAAATAGACTGGGGACAATAGATGAACCAATAGGTGAAGTCTCTGAAAAAATGAGAAAGAAACAGAATATGGTGAAGTACGCTTGTATTCTTTAACTGCGCAAAAGATGAAAGCTACTTACAAAATAGCAGGTATAACAGGCATGTAGGATATACACAATCCTCTCCTCACTGCTGATCTGTGTGGCGGTCTGCCCTAGCTCCACGTGGAACGCCGAGACCCCGCGCGGTGTATCAGATGCGTCCGCAGCTGCCTCCAGTTTTCTCCTTGCTGTTCCTCAAGTCTCGCGATTGCGAGCGTGACGTCAGCTTATAGTAAAATCTGTCCAGCAAATGGTATTGGGATATTACTAGTTATTAAATGCTGACAGTCCAGAGAGTTGGGAGAACTTATGAAAATGATATTTAAGCCTGTACCCTACGCGTTTCGTTTTAGTAAAAAGACTTCATCAGGGGTGTGGTTGTGTAGCTAACCGGTATATTTATAGGCTGGTCTTGTTCCTAATAGGTTAATTGGCCAGACAATACTTGAACTCCTTATAGATACACAAAGACATTACTGAATAACAAACAGATATTTTAACCCATAATTTAAACATTAAAATAATATAAGACATTTAACAAACATTTTTAATAAGCAAATAAAAATAAGAAAAAATACATAAATATAAATGAATATATAATGCAGATAATTGATCCTATAAATTGATATATTATAATATCTTAACCAGAAATCCACATATAAAATTATTGTTCCTATAATGTAAAAGGAATTTAACTAAATCATAAAATTTAAAAATATACATAAAATACAAATCGTATAAAATATATTGAAACAGAACAAAGCAGAGGGATGTATATAGTAACCAGTAGGCATTCATATCACTGAGATTGGCATAAGCTATAAATTATTCCTGCACTCAAGCAGGTATATACTGTATGTAATTTACATGTACTGTTATTTTTACTGCATATATGCACCGAGATCTAAATCTGCATTGAGACCAAGTGGAACCAACGGTTTCATTGTATGGATCCACCTGGTCTCAAGCTTGGATACGGCATTGATGTTATCGCTCCCTCTCCAATTCGCAGATAGTTTATCAATCCCAATAAACTGAATGCCCACAGGGTCACCATTATGCTCTTCGCAGAAATGTCTAGATAATGTGTGTTGTAGGAATCCTTTCTGGATGTTTGTAATATGCTCGGCAAAGTGTAGCTTCAGCTTTCTAGTAGTGCGCCCAATATATTGTTTTTTATAGGGGCACTGTACAAGATAAACGATGTTAGATGAATCACAATTTATAAAATGGTTTATGTTGTATTTACTTCCTGTATGAGATGAGGAGAAGCTTCTAGTTTGTTTGGAACTATGAAGGTCCAATTTGCACATTTTGCAGTTAAGGCATTTAAAGAAGCCCTTGGGCTCCAAAAATGTACCTGTAGATGTTACTTTTTGAGAGGATTTTAGGCAACACGTTGCTTTCTCATTTTTTCAGAGACTTCACCTACTGGTATATCCATTGACCCAAGTCTATTTTAATCCCTGGCACTCTGTACGGTATATAATTATCATTGTTTGCGCCTGTGTTTTCCCTTCCCCTACTAGTGTCTCTACCGTTGAGAAACAGGTAACACGCAGGATTGCTGTGTACTGGCATACCCTGGTCCTCTACCCTTATGGGGAGAATGAGTGATTACCTTTCCCCTGGCCCTGCTAGAGGGTCAGAGAGAGTAGGGACTGCTGCGGGGGCCCTTGACTTGCGGGGGACATTCCTCTGTTGCTCGACTGCTAAAACTCTGACACAGACCCTCATTCTCTCCCGTCTCGATTACTGTAACCTCCTGCTGTCTGGCCTTCCTGCCTCTCACCTGTCACCACTATAATCTATTCTAAATGCTACTGCCCAAATCCCTCTACTCTTTCCTAAATCTGTCTCAGCGTCTCCCTTGATGAAATTCTTCTCCTGGCGTCCTATAAAATCCCGTATCACACACTCAATTCTCCTCCTCACTCTTAAAGCTTTACACACTTCTGTTCCTCCTTACATCTCCGCCCTAATTTCTCACTATACACCATCCCAACTCTTGCGTTCTGCTTAAGGATGTCTTCTCTCAACCCCTTTTGTATCTAAAGCCCTCTCCTGGATTAAACCTTTCTCACTGACTGCCCCAAACCTCTGGAATGTCCTTCCCCTCAATATCTGACTAGCACCCTCTCTATCCACCTTTAAGACCCACCTTAAAACACACCTGGTTAAGGAAGCATATGACTAGCTCCATGGCTGATAATTTACACCTCATACATAAACCTTGGCCCCTTGCAGATGCACTCCTACTGTCTCTGTATGTTCTTCCTTACAACCAATTAGATTGTAAGCTCTTCGGAGCAGGGGCTCCTTTTCCTAAATGTCACTTTTATTTCTGAAGCACTTCCTCCCTTTATGTGTTATTTGTGTAGCCTTGGTCTCCAGCAGCTCCTAGAGACCCCCCTCCTTTGGAGCAGCACGGTCCCGGGTGCCGCCGGAGCCAGCGACGGACCCGACGGCTGCTTCCAAAGGTGGGGGCCGGAGCAGGGAGCAGCGCGCTACCTTCGAGATGCGGCCGGTTGCCGGGGACATGATCGGGCCGTTTCTAGGGCCGCGGTCGCGTCGCGAGGGTCCCGGCGGCTCGGTGTGAAGGAAGCCACCATTGCTAGGTGCGTTGCGCATGTGCAGGGGCTAGGAGCGCCGGGAGGCCTATCGATAACTCACGCATGCGCAGATAGGAGCCCGTGAAACCCTAGCCTACCAGGGAAGGCTCTGAGCAGGGACTACGAGTCCCATGAGCCTCTGCACACCCCACGTGATGCCAGGGAGCCAATAGGGCCTAGGATCTCCCTAGAGGGAGAGAATAGATACATTTCGCGGGCTTGGAGCACGTTAGCTGGAGCTGGGAGCAGGACAGGGAAGGAAGGGTGTAGGGAGCGATTGAAGCTCCTGCACCAGGTAAGGTTCCCCCAGGTCCCAGATAGGCCCCAACTCCCCACCAGGTTAGTGGGTAAGTGAACAGGGACGGCCCTAGGTTAGGGACGCTGCCCTTAGGTTCGTGAGGTGCCTTATTGTCCGGTCACAGCGGTCAGTGCTGTGAGGGCGGACAAGAGGGCATAGTGTCAGGTTGCAGTGCGTTGCTGCCAGGATTAGGAGAGGTTAGGTAGGAGTGAGTTAGAGGGGACCCGGGTGGGTACGGGAGAGGTAGTGTGGGTGCAGGTGGTCAGAGACCCACCTGCATAGGCAAGGCTACCCCGTAGGCCCCTAGGAGTTTCCCCTAAA
Source organism: Ascaphus truei (assembly GCF_040206685.1). Taxonomy (NCBI): domain Eukaryota; kingdom Metazoa; phylum Chordata; class Amphibia; order Anura; family Ascaphidae; genus Ascaphus; species Ascaphus truei. The sequence continues at coordinate 393,330,372 of NC_134484.1, read as the reverse complement.
GCCATTCAAGGTTGCTGTGCTGTAGGGACGGCCTATAGTACAGCGTGTGTCACCGTAAGTCAGAAGAGTCAGTTAGGGACTCGGCGGACGCTGCGCATCCGTGCAGTGAGTTGGGCGTAGGTCGTCATTGCGGCTGCCGCAGTCATCCAGGAGGGATCGTCCTGGATGGTGGTTCCGGTGTTTTCGGTCGCCGGATCCTTTGTGAAGCCAGTTGCAGATCCGAGCACGGGAGTGCTCGGCAGGTACTCTAAATCTACAAGTGCACCAACGGGCCCCTAGTTCATTAGTTAGTGACTGCGCAGTCACACATATCCTCTCTCGGTAGGAGTGCGGGACATTGTGTGGGGATTGTCGGACACGGGGTGGGATTACCCGGTGTTGGGGGAAGCGTCCTGCGAGACGCCTTAGTTAGTGTCTCCTCTAGAGAGGGACACCTGTTATTCTGTTGATGGTATATGTGTCTCATGTTCCCAAGTAAAAGGTATTGGTTATCATACACACTGTGTGCTAGCATTTGATGTGTCCTGCGAGGAACAATTCCTGCTCTGCTGGGAACCATCGCAGGTGGAGGCGCTGCACCGAGTACAGGGTTACTCCTAATATAATTGCCCCAGGTTCCCCATGGCAGAAGCCCAGCCCTCCTGTGAGCCTAACAGGTAAAGCACCACACCTGATAACACTAAGTTCCCCGCACCCACACTATATCTGCGATTGGGTGGGGTGGAATACCCGTTACATTTGGAGGCGCTGCTGAGAGACAGACCTGGGGTGCCCTGTTCCATTTTTTTTCCAAATTGTCCACCATGTTTGTAAAGTCCGGACACGAGGTCCTTGCCTGGGCCTTGAAGCAATATTTTGAACCCCGCCGTGTGGTGGCGGTAGGAGGCCTTCCCGCCACTATAACCGATGCAAAGGTCAGGGAGTATATGTGTAAAATTCCTGGGTGGCCGCACGCATGTGTCTTAGATGAAGAACAAGATCCCACGTCCACGTGGAAAACAATACTTTTTGTGGTAACCCACACTGCGGATATATGCCTGGCAGAGACACCGTCCGCACTGTTTATGCCAGGGGGCCCGTCTGAAGGGTACCCCCTAGTCTACGCAGACCCAGTCAAATGGCGTCTCCTGCCAAACAGGAGAACGCACGTGCTGCTGACTGCAAGCCTGCACTAAATTGTGTTGAAGAAAACTGTCCGGGATTGGTGGGAAAACCTAAGCCCCACCCCCGCCAACTGAGTGACGCAGTGCAGAGCCAGAATCACTCCTTGAAAGAGTGTGCTGCCCCTCCTTCACATCCCACGAGGGGGAGCAAGCATTGTGAGCTTCAACCAGACATTGATGCAGTAATAGATTTTTTTTTCTCTGAGGATGAGATAGACTGTCAGGGGATACACCCTAATGTGTATGTGCCCTGGCAAGCGCCAGGAATGGATGTCCTTGCACTAATGTGCTCCTGCCTGCAAGACGCCTATGACAAGGGAGCCGACCTGTCCCAGTTACCGCTAGACTTCAAGACAACCGAGGTAGGCGGAGAACCGGGTATACAGTGTTTTAGCCCCACTTGTGACTGTTCTAGAGGTGCACTGGTGTGGGAGCCCGAATGTGAATGCTGCGGTGCACGGTTCTTGAAGCCTATTATACCCCAGAGCCAGCTGAGAAAGAAGAGGGGAGGCCTGACCTCTCTACAAAAGTGAGTTACACTGCTAATCAGTATGTCCTAATTCCAGAGGCCTCAGGGGACCCGTGTGTCCAAAACCATGTTGCAGAAACGGTTCCAGACTCTCTCAAAGGGGACGTCCTAGGGGTAGAGCCGGAACCCCAGAGCCCAGACCAGCAGATGCCGGAGTCACAGTTTAAGGTGTCTATACCCCCATCTTCTTTTGGTGATTCCAGCGACCAACCTCTTGTAGTGATGCGCCTGCCGGCGGACCACTCTAGTGAAGTCACCGAGCCAACTATCTCGGTGGATACAGAGCCTGCTGTGGGTCCGTGTGCCCTAGAGGAGGTGTATCCAGATGCTGCGGACTCTGCTGTGGGCCCGTGTGCCCTACAATGGCCAGTCCGGCCTACTCCACTGGTACCATCGGTCCTAGGCTGGGGACCAGTACCTAACGAAGACAAGGGTGAGTTGACAGCTCCAGGGGTGTCGGGTGTGAGCCTCCAGGTGACCGCGGAGCACGATAGCTCCTTAAGTCTGGCCACCAGGGCGAATGGCTCCACTCGGCATCGCGTCCTGGTGGAGGTGTTCCCCTTAGAAGATAGCTGTCCAGTGGTGTGAGTGGACCAGTACCTATCGCCTATCGTCCAGGCGAAGAGAACAGTCAGTCCCATCGTGGTGTCCAGTGAAGCACAGAGGGTACCTGACAGTGCTCCAGATGAAGAGGAACTCTTTGCAAGCCAGCGGAGTGGTGAAGAACCTCCTTACTCCCAACAGGCTCCTGATCTGAGTGTGAGCCCGTGCGCTCCAACACAAGTGGTCCCAGGACTGGGATCCAACGCTCCCGAGGTTCCAGCAAGTAGGTGGACTGCCCCAGAAGTGCCGGGGACAGGTCCCGAGAAAGCTGAGGTGGGAACTGACAGCGTCCCTGAGGACCTGTTGGCCACCGTGAATCACCACAGTGGTAAAGAATCTACCCTTTACTCCCTGCCGGGTGAAACAGAGACTTTGAGGAAAGAGACATTGCCCATTGCTCGCTTCCCAGTGGAAGCCTAGCAAGTATGTAGGGACAAGGACTGTATGGAGAGGGATTCAGGGAAAGTTGCCTCCTTTAAGCCCAAAAAGGAGCGCTCCAGTCACCATGGGGTGGACCGCGGGAAAGGTCCCGGCCTCCTGGCCTACCGCATCCATGCCGCGGATGGCCGGGTAAAGGCCTGGTTAACAGACATTGTACTCTTCCTTCCACCAGGGGGAGGAATGAGTACGGAACTGGTGACTGTCACCCCAGAGCGTGCTCTCCAAGAGATTCACCAGGGGGAGGCTCACAAATGTAAAAGTGAGGTACCCCCACCTGATCAGTTAAGGGCACCCCACAAATGGTCTCAGCTCGCTTGGGTTATGTGGTGTAAAGTCAACCTGCTAAGTGTACCTTTTATGCAATGCAATTTTTTATTGTGTAAACTTATGTCAAGTAATGTCGTTCCCCAAGCGGGGACGTTGGATTTTTCACCAGGGGGAGAGTGTAGCCCTTGTCTCCAGCAGCTCCTAGAGACCCCCTTCCTTTGGAGCAGCGCGGTCGCGGGTGCCGCCGGAGCCAGCGACGGACCCGACGGCTGCTTCCAAAGGTGGGGGCCGGAGCAGGGAGCAGCGCGCTACCTGCGAGATGCGGCCAGTTGCCGGGGACGTGATCGGGCCGTTGCTAGGGCCGCAGTCGCGTCGCGCGGGTCCCGGCGGCTCGTTGTGAAGGAAGCCGCCATTGCTAGGTGCGTTGCGCATGCGCAGGGGCTAGGAGCACCGGGAGGCCCACCGAAAGCTCGCGCATGCGCAGATAGGAGCCCGTGAAACCCTAGCCTACCAGGGAAGGCTCTGAGCAGAGACTACGAGTCCCATGAGCCTCTGCACACCCCACGTGATGCCAGGGAGCCAATAGGGCCTTGGATCTAACTAGAGGGAGAGAATAGATACATATCGCGGGCTTGGAGCACGTTAGTTGGAGCTGGGAGCAGGACGGGGAAGGAAGGGTGTAGGGAGCGAGTGAAGCTCCTGCACCAGGTAAGGTTCCCCCAGGTCCCAGATAGGCCCCAACTCCCCACCAGGTTAGTGGGTAAGTGAACAGGGACGGCCCTAGGTTAGGGACGCTGCCCTTAGGTTCGTGAGGTGCCTTATTGTCCGGTCACAGCGGTCAGTGCTGTGAGGGCGGACAAGAGGGCATAGTGTCAGGTTGCAGTGCGTTGCTGCCAGGATTAGGAGAGATTAGGTAGGAGTGAGTTAGAGGGGACCCGGGTGGGTACGGGAGAGGTAGTGTGGGTGCAGGGGGTCAGGGACCCACCTGCATAGGCCAGGCTACCCCGTACGCCCCTAGGAGTTTCCCCTAAAGCCATTCAAGGTTGCTGTGCTGTAGGGACGGCCTATAGTACAGCACGTGTCACCGTAAGTCACAAGAGTCAGTTAGGGACTCGGCGGACGCTGCGCATCCGTGCAGTGAGTTGGGCGTAGGTCGTCATTGCGGCTGCCGCAGTCATCCGGGAGGGATCATCCTGGATGGTGGTTCTGGTATTTTCGGTCGCCGGATCCTTTGTGAAGCCAGTTGCAGATCCGAGCACTGCAGGTACTCTAAATCTACAAGTGCACCAACGGGCCCCTTAGTTCATTAGTTAGTGACTGCGCAGTCACACATATCCTCTCTCGGTAGGAGTGCGGGACATTGTGTGGGGATTGTCGGACACGGGGTGGGATCACCCGGTGTTGGGGGAAGTGTCCTGCGAGACGCCTTAGTTAGTGTCTCCTCTAGAGAGGGACACCTGTTATTCTGTTGATGGTATATGTGTCTTATGTTCCCAAGTAAAAGGTATTGGTTATCATACACACTGTGTGCTAGCATTTGTATGTGTCCTGCGAGGAACAATTCCTGCTCTGCTGGGAACCATCGCAGGTGGAGGCGCTGCACAGAGTACAGGGTTACTCCTAATATAATTGCCCCAGGTTCCCCGTGGCGGAAGCTCAGCCCTCCTGTGAGCCTAACAGGTAAAGCACCACACCTGGTAACACTAAGTTCCCCGCACCCACACTATATCTGCAATTGGGTGGGGTGGAATACCCGTTACATTTGTATTATTTGTTATTTATATGATTGTCACGTGTATTTCTGCTGTGAAGTGCCATGTACATTAATGGAGCTTTATAAATAGAGATACATACATACATACTAAGAATGGCAAGGTCACCAGTATGATAGGAGGAAAAGTGCCTATGAAGACTATGTGTGAGGATAACTTTGAGAATTGCCCGCCAATGTTCAAGGAACCTCACACAAAGGGGTCGCTTGGTCCTACCTATATACTAAACCTTGCAAGAGCAGGATAAAGCATAGACTACTGTATATATCTAGTTAGGCAATTAATCGAGCTCCTCATATGATATATGGATATCTAAAAGGGTAAATGAGTCTTGAAGAATAATGTTTACACATTATACTCCGTGTTGTACCACACTTGTGATTCCCATTTGTGTCACCCACTCTAGTCACCTTAGATACCACAACCACTCTAACATTACTAGGTGCAATTGTATTCATAATATTTGTTTTCTTATGAAAGATAACATGGGCTAATTTAGTGAGGTGACTACCCATATATGGATCACAAAGATATTTTAGTTCTTGTTCAGAACTTTGGTAATATTGTTCGAGCAGCCATTGTATCTGGTAATACATTTTTCAGAGCTCCTAACAGGCTCCCCATTATTACCACTCAGAGCTATCTTATGATCACTTCTTTGATGACTGAGCTTATATTTGTTCAAGAGTGTAAGTCTATTCTGCGCTCTCTCTTTGCTACTGTATAAGATTCCTGGACAAGATCCCTATCATAGCCCTTTTCTGGGCAAAGTTAGCCCTCATCTGACGAGATTGAATTTCAAAAGTGTGGTCAGATGAGCAATTCCTCCGGAGTCTATTAAATTGATTTAGGGGGATATTCCGAAGCCATTTAGGATGGTGATTGCTATCAGCATGAAGATAGCTATTAACAGCTGCATCTTTTAAATGGACGTTGGTATTTATTACCTGTTCTGCGTTGATTGAGAGTGCAATGTCCAGAAATACTATAGCATAAGAATTGATATGGTGGGTGAACTTAAGACCTTGGTCATTGTTATTAAACTCATTGAGGGCACATTCAAGATCCTCCTCCCCTCCATCCCAAATGATAAGGATATCAGCGATAAAACAACCATTATATACCAGACCCGCCCCCAGTCGTGGATTGGTCAAGATATAATTGGCTTCCCAAAACCCCATATAGAGGTTGGCACAGCTGGGGGAAAACCTGGTACCTATGGCCGTACCACATGTTTGGAGGTAAATCATATCATTGAACAAAAAATTGTTAATCTTAAGTATGAACTCAATTATAGAGAGGAGAAATGGTTGTTGAATTAAAGGTAATTTATCATCACTCTTAAAGTAGTCTACTGCTCTCAAACCCTTTTAAGTCACGGATATGACGAAACACATAAGGATGTGCTGATGTGGAGTAGAGTTGCTGTGAGAGGCAAGATTTTCTGGCTCCAAACAGGGAGAAACAGCGTCTTTAAATTTGTTGTGGACTGTGGAAACGAGCTTTCTATCACTATCTGGAACCTGTTGGTGTGTTTCTTGTGGACGCTGACCTTCCGCCTGGTGTTCCGGTGTGTAAGGAATGGGGGAACACGTCCTTTGTGACGTGCTCCCTCCTTACCTAGTGCTGCTGCTGCCGCTGATCCACTCTCCGCTCATGCGTGAACCCCGCTCTGATTACAGAGCGCGCGCGCACCCACAGGTTTTCAGCCTCTGCCACGGAGCCTGGCTCCGCGCCCTGGGCGCCGCGCTGCTCTCAAGCGCGGCATGCGAACGTGACGACGTGCAATGATCCCCAGCTGCGTGTCAAGCATCATTTGTGCCTCTTGTCTCCTGCAGCCTATTCCAGCTTCCGCAGGGGCCGTGCCCTCACTCCACGCCCTGTCTTTCTGCCTACATATACCCTGTTCCTGCTCTGAGTCAGTGCTCAGCATAATTTGGTGTTGGCTCGCTGATTCCTAAAGTTGTGCCTTGCCTTGTACCAGTCTTGTCTTTCAGATTAACCTCTTGTAAGTGAACCTCTCTGGATATTGACCTCGACTTACCCTCAACTATGGCGACGTCTCCAACCCCTGATTACGTCTAAACGGACCTGGACTATCCTATCATCTATAATCCCAGACCACGGCTAACGGACTTCTACGATTCTACTCTCTCCAATCCCAGGACCTGCAAGTATACCGATTAACCCTTTCTGTCCAACCCAGACCCGGCAACGCTAGACAATCCGCCTTCCAGGCACGCTTCCGCTGCTGTGGGTGCGTGGCTTCGTACCTTCCCACCTCAGTACCGGGGTCTTGCCTTGTTTGTGGGTAGCGCGAGCGTTACAGTATGCTGAGCCCAACAAACATAGACCCCCCTTAAGTGGGCCAAGCACTGTCCTCTATTTCCGAGCACTTCTTGTACTTGAATAATCAAGTCGCTTTTTTGACTCAAAAATTAGCTGCAGTATCGCTGTAACAGTCACAGTCTAGAATTCTCCGCCCTACAACTTTTTCCTCCTCTAATCTGGAGTCTAATATTCCTTTGGAGCCATGACTTCCCACTCCCAATCGTTATGCAGGGGACCCACAAGGATGCAGAGGTTTCTTCAACTAATGCAACATTCAGTTAGAATTAACCCCTTCTCGCTTTTCTGACAGATCTAAAGTGGCTTATATTATTGAATTATTAACTGGAGATGCTTTGGCATGGGCTTCTCCCATCTGGGAACAGAGACCTGAACTTACGCAAAACTTCGCAAGTTTTCAAAAAGAATTCAAACAGGTTTTTGACACTCCAGGCCGTAAGGTTACTGCTGCCTCTTCCTTGTTTCACATTTCACCGGGCCACAGATCCGTTGCAAAATATGCTCTTGAGTTCCGAACCATCGCTGCGAAGACGGGCTGGAACGACGAGGCTCTATCAGCGGCCTTCTGGCATGGTCTCTATGAAACTTTGAAGAATGAGTTAGCCGCTCAGGAACGACCTCCTGAGGATCTTGAGGATCTGATAGCTGTATTTATCAGGGTGGATCAACGCCTTCAGGAGAGGCAGGTGGAACGCCATCATTCACACTCTCTTACCTCTATGCCTCCTATTCGAAGTCCTACTCCTATCACTTTCCCTGCTTTGGAAGCTCCAGAACCCATGCAGTTAGGGAATTATCAACTTTCATTCTCAGAGAAATAACGTCGGAGGAATGAGGGTTTATTTCTTTATTGCGGATTGCCTGGGCATTTGGCGCACCACTGTCCCACGAAGCCGGGAAACGCAAATGCCCAATAAGGTATGGGGGAATCTTATTGGGTACCATTTCTTCTTCTCCCTCTATGCAAAGGAACCTGCTGAAAAAGATTATGCTCCCCATCTTCCTTGAGGGTCCTGACTTCAGAGTATCTGCTTCCGCATTCATCGACTCCAGGTCTGGGGGAAATTTTGTGGATCAGGATTTTGCCATCAAACACAAGATTCCTCTGAAAAAGAAGTCTGTACCTGTTGGTCTCGAGGCCATTGATGGACGCCCTCTCCAGCCAGCTTTCATTACCTTGGAGACTCCTAATATTTCACTCTCCACAAAGGACGGACATAAAGAGAGGATTTCACTAGACGTAATCTACTCCCCTTCCGTGCAGGTAATCCTGGGCCTTCCTTGGCTGCAACAAAAAAAAAAACGCTGATAGATTGGACTGATAAAAGACCTATACAATGGGAGTTACCTTCTAAGAAACTTTCTGTATCCCCGGTTCAAGTTGTTGCTGTTCTAGAGACCATCAATCCTGTCAAAACTTCTCTCCCTGAAGTATATGCTGACATCTTTGATGTCTTTGATAAAGTCCGCTCAGAGGCCCTTCCCCCTCATCGTCGTTTCGATTGCCCTTTTGATCTTTTGCCCGGGTCCATCCTTCCTAAAGCCATATCTTACCCATTGTCCCTTCCTAAGACTAAAGCTCTGTCCGAATATATTCAAGAGAATTTAAAGAAAGGCTTTATTAGAAATTCCACTTCTCCAGCAGGAGCTGGTTTCTTTTTCGTTAAGTAGAAGGATGGGTCGCTTCGCCCGTGCATAGATTACAGTGGTCTTAACAAGATCACCCTGAAAAATCGTTATCCTTTGCCCCTTATCTCAGAACTTTTTGACCGTTTGCAAGGCGCTACTATTTTCTCTAAGCTTGATCTTTGTGGGGCTTACAACCTCATACGCATACGACAAGGGGATGAATGGAAGACGGCCATTAATACACGCGACGGTCCTTATGAATATTTGGTTATGCCTTTTGGACTTTGTAATGCACCAGTGGTTTTCCAGGAGTTTGTAAATGAGATTTTCCGTGATGTCCTTAACTCATTTGTCACCTCAATGACATTCTCATTTTTTCTAAGTCCTTATCAGAACACATCCAGCATACGAAGTTAGTACTCTCACGCCTTTGTGAAAATCAGCTCTGTGCCATGATGGAGAAGTGTATATTTCATCAAACCTTTACCTCCTTTCTGGGCAACATTATTTCTGATGAAGGGTTCACTATGGTTCCCGATAAACTTAAAGCCGTTCTTGACTGGCCCCAACCCACTTTTCCCAAGTCGATTCAGCGGTTCCTTGGCTTCGCCAATTATTACCGTAAATGTATCCGTAATTTCTCTGCCACTGTGGCTCCGATCACTGCCCTGAATAAGAAGGGCACGGATCCATCCTCCTATCCCCCTGAAGCATGCCAGGCCTTCGAGTCTCTCAAGAAGGCGTTCGTTTCCGCCCCCCATCTTGCGTCATCCAGACCCTACTCTCCCTTTCACTTTAGAGGTAGATGCCTCGGATAGAGGAGCAGGAGCCATACTCTCACAAAGGCAATCTCCTCAGGATAAATTACAGCCGTGGGTTCTTCTCATAGAAATTCTCCTCCGCAGAGCAAAATTACGATGTTGGGAACAGAGAACTGTTAGCCATCAAACTTTCACTACAAGAATGGAGACATCTCCTGGAGGGTACAGAGAACCCCATTTCAATCCTCACGGACTATAAAAACTTATTGTATATCGAAGGCACTCACATCAGGCCTCCTGGGCGCTCTTTTTTTCAAGGTTCAATTATATTATTTCTTACATTTCTGGTACTAAGAATCTGAAGGCCGATGACTTATCCCGCCAAATCATCAGTGAAGACAAGTCCAAAGATGTCCCAGAGAGCATTCTTCCCCCTAAGTATATCCTCTCGGCAAACTCCTTTGACGTGCTGGACCAGATTTTGGAGTCTCAAACACTTATTCCAGAGGGTATGGAGGCGCTGTACGGTTACTTGTATGCTGCTCCACGATTCCACCTGAAAATCCTTGAATGGGGTCACTCCTCCAAATCTGCCGTTCACCCTGATACCAAGAGAACCTCAGATTTAATCTGACACACCTTTTGGTGGCCAAACATGCTGAAAGACATTAAGGACTTCATCGCTTCTTGCTCCACCTGTGTCCGAAACAAGTCAGCTCGCAACAAGCCTTCTGGTCTGCTTCATCCCTGGACACACCTATCAATGGACTTCATTGTCGAACTACATCCAATGGGATGAACACCATGCTTGTCATTGTAGACAGGTTCTCCAAGCAAGACCATTTTATACCCCTCAAGGGTCTCACTACTTCTGCTACTCTGGCAGATATATATGTCAAAGAAATCTTCCGTATCCATGGAGTTCCAATCTCTATCGTTTCCGAATGTGGATAACAATTTATTTCAACATTTTTGCGGGCTTTCCCTCAAAAGTTAGAAATTTCACTTTTTTTTCATTTGGGCATCACCCTCAAACCAACGGGCAGACGGAAAGAACGAATCAATCTCTTGAACAATATCTCCGATGTTTCATCTTCGATGCACAAGACAATTGGGCTGAATTTGCTCACAACTCCCTCAGGAACGTGTCCACCCAAGAATCCCCCTTCTATGTAAACTATGGCTTTCACCCTGCCCACCTCCCTATGTCCTCTAATCCTCCTGGAGTACCGGCAGTGGATTCCAGGGTAAATTCTCTCCAGAACTCTTGGAAGAAAATTCAAAAGACTCTTCAAGAGGCAGTCCTCAGACAGAAGAGACAGGCGGAATGTCATCACCAAGAGGCACCCAAATTTAGGCCAGGAGACAAGGTATGGCTGTCTTCTAAAAACATCAGACTGAAGACACCCACTCTGAAGCTGGCTCCAAGATTCCTGGGTCCCTTCACCATTCTCGAAAGGGTCAACCCTGTAGCGTATCGCCTTCAGCTGCCTCGGTCTATGCGAATTCCGTCAGTTTTTCATGTGTCCTTGTTGAAGCCGGTCGTCCTGAACTCTCAGTTTCCTGATACTTCGCCTAGACTACCTCCGGTCATCGTTCACGGTCAAGAAGAATTCGAGATCCGATCTATAATCGACTCCAGGGGAGGTGTCCAATTCTCGTGCATTGGAATGGTTTTGGACCAGAAGAACGCTCCTGGGTACCACTTCGTCAGATTCACACTCCCGGTTTGTTACAGCGGTTCCATGCCAGGTTCTCAGTCAGTGCTCAGCATAATTCGGTGTAGCCTCGCTGCTTCCTACAGTTGTGCCTTGCCTTGTTCCAATCTTGTCTTTCAGATTAAACTCTTCTGTACCGACCCGGCTTTTAAGTGAACCTCTGTGGATATTGACCTCGGCTTACCCTCAACTACGACGACTTCTCCAACCCCTGATCACGGCAAAACGGACCTGGACTATCCTACCATCTATAATCCCAGACCCCGGCTAACGGACTTCTAAGATTCTACTCTCTCCAATCCCAGGACCTGCAACTATACGATTAACCCTCTCTCTCCAACCCAGACCCGGCAACGCTAGACAATCAGCCTTCCAGGCACGCTTCCGCTGCTGTGGGTGCGTGGCTTTGTACTTTACGACCTCAGTACAGGGGTCTTGTCTTGTTTGTGGGTAGCGCAAGCGTTACACGGTGCCGATTTAAATTTTATCCACGGTAGGACGTCTGTTGCAGCAGAGGTTATTCTCTCTGGCATGCGAGTGCTCTAGCTCCCCTTGTGGGTGCAGGTCCTTGTGCCTTGCTGTTTAATTACAGTTGTTTATTTAACCGAGTTAAACTATGGAGCTCCCAGCACAAACATATATATATATATATATATATATATATATATATATATATATATATATATATATATATATATATATATATATATATATGACAAGAAAAAAGAAACCCGCTTAAGAGCACTCAAGTATACCGTTTAGAAAATCACAATTTATTAATTGACACAAAGAGAGATAGAAACTGGCTTATGGTGACCATTATTTTGTTGGAGTGGATGTGAGGTTATTTCCCTTTTTCTTTTATATATATATATATATATATATAAAAGAAAAAAAGCGCCCAATCCTAGTGCATTACTGTATAAAAAATGGATTTAATGTTCCAAAAAACTCAATGGTTAAACTCACAAACAATGAAGATAAAAAAGCATGTATGAGATTGTTGCAGGGTACATGCAACCACACACACGAGTTCTCTTGATAAGGCTTATTTATTGAGCCTTAAAAAATACAGCACACAAAAACAAAATAGCTTCTTTTCAGCATACAAAAAACAAAACAGCTTCTCTTCAGCATGCAGGACACAGACAGTTCATCAAACATGTACTTTGAAAACAGGCCTTATAGCAGTAATCTTACTTCAGCATTTCAGTCCTATCTCTTGACCAGCTAGCTTCCATGTGTGTACAGCCTGGGGGTTTTAAAACACCTTGATTATGCAGCTGGGACCACTCGAATTATCTAGAGCTTCCCAGCTGAAAATTAACCTCGTCACTGCTGCACTGCATACCTACACATACGTCTGCCAGGCACATAGCTGGTGACGTTCATTCACCCTGTCACATTCCTCCCCTGTTAGTGTGTGGCTGGGGCAATGCACGGCTGAAGCCCGACCATCCACCCCTTCTCAAGAAAAGAAATCAGCATTGGCATTTTCTTTTCCAGGCCTGTGCTGAATATCAATCGAGAAGGGTTGGAGGGCCATATACCCCCTGGTCAAACTAGCATTGGAGTCTTTCATAGTATTTAACCATTTTAATGGAGCATGGTCTGTTACCAATGTAAAATGGACTCCCGCCAGGTAGTGCCTCAAGGCCTCGATTGCCCAATTTACTGCGAGACACTCCTTCTCAATTACTGAGTAGTTTTTTTCCCTTGGGAACAATTTCCTACTCAGAAAAAGGATAGGATGTTCCACTCCCTCAAACTGTTGCGAGAGCACTGCCCGTAGCCCTATCTCTGAGGCATCGGTTTGTACAATAAAAGGCTTATCGAAGTATGGGCTTCTAAGGACAGGACTCTCTGATAGACACCTTTTTACCTCCTCAAAGGCTCTCTGGCACTCCCTTGACCATACCACTTGTGTAGGGGCACACTTTTTTGTGAGGTCTGTTAGTGGGGCTGCAACTTCCGAGTAGTTGGGGATGAACCTCCAATAGTACCCTGCTAAACCCAACAGGGAGCGTACCTGCGTTTTTGTTTGGGGGGTCGGAACTTCTTTCAGGGCAGCTACCTTTTCGGCTAGTGGCCTTACTTTTCCACCACCCACTGCATACCCCAGGTACTTGGTTTCCGCCTTACCTAAGGCACATTTCTTAGGGTTGGCTGTGAGCCCTGTCTCTCTTAGCGACTTGAGGACCGCTTTCAGCCTATTTAGATGGGCCCTCTAGTGTTTACTATAAATGACAACGTTATCTAGATAGGCCGCGGCATAAGCCCTACGAGGTCTCAGTACTTTATCCATGAGCCTCTGAAATGTGGCTGGGGCTCCATGCAGTCCAAATGGCATTGTCACAAACTGGTATAAACCCATGGGAGTGGCAAAGGCTGTTTTGCACTTGGACTTTTCCTCTAAAGGTATTTGCCAGTATCCTTTTAAGTCCAGCGTGGATATATATTCCGCGTTACCAAGGGCGTCAATTAACTCGTCCACCCTTGGCATCGGATATGCGTCAAACTTGGATACCGCATTGACCTTTCGGAGGTCCACACAAAATCTTACCTTCCCATCGGGTTTAGGGACCATAATTAGTGGACTATACCACTCACTGCATGATTCCTCAATCACGCCTAAATGTAACATTTCTTGTACCTCCTTCTCTACCAGGGCCTCATGGCTTTCAGGCATCCTGTAAGGACGAGAATGTACTTTTACCCCAGGTGCTATCTCTATCACATGGGAAACTAAATTAGTTTGCCATGGTAAATCAGAAAAAACATCATTGAATTATGTAACTATTTCTAACAAGTCCCCTTTTTGTTCAGAGGACAATTGTCTACCCATTGGGATTTTATCGTCACCCACGATGTTCTCCTGTGGGGGCTGAGGACCCAGGTCCGTTTCCTCCCCAATCGGGTGGATGAATAGAGACCGCTGCACCTTCCAGGGTTTCAGCAAGTTCACATGGTAAATTTGTTTACCCTTAGTGGACCCTGGTTGAGCGATCTCGTAATCCACATCACCCGTGCGGCGGAGTACTTCAAATGGGTCCTGCCATTTGTCTATGAGTTTACTCTCACAACTGGGTAATAATAACATCACCTGGTCTCCCGGGTGAAACACTCATGCGAGCATTCTGATTGTAATGTCTCTCCTGACTGTCCTTGGCTGATCTAAGATTCTCCCTAGCAAAATGGCCGACCACATCTAGGCGCTTCCTAAGGTCAGGTACATATTGCAGGGTATTCTTAGAAGGGGACCGCTGTTCCTCCCAGGACTCCTTTAGGAGGTCTAGGATTCCCCGGGGTTGGCGGCCATACAATAATTCAAATGGACAGAACCCCAAGGAGGCCTGGGGAACTTCCCGCACTGTGAACAGCAGAAAAGGGAGAAGTTCATCCCAGGCTCCCTTCTCTGAATCTACAAATTTTCTCAGCATACCCTTTAGAGTTGGGTTAAATCTTTCCACCAATCCGTCAGTCTGTGGATGGTAGACCGATGTCCGAACAGACTTGACCTCTAGTAATTTTAAGACATCCTGCATCAGTTTAGCCATAAAATTTGTACCTTGGTCTGTCAACATAACCTGGGGAAGTCCAACCCGTGAGAACAGCTCCAACAATTTGTTGGCTACTTGCCTCGCTGTTGCTGTCCTCAGGGGAAACGCCTCAGGATATCTTGTTGCATAGTCGACTATTACGAGAATAAACCTGTGTCCTTTCGCAGAAGGCTCCAGCGGTCCTACCAAGTCTACACAAATCCTCTCAAAGGGAACGGACACCAAGGGTAGAGAAAACAAGGGGGCTGGTTTTTGTCCCTTCGGACTAGTTAGCTGGCACTCAGGACAAGCCGCACATAACTTAGCAATGTCACTATGCATCCCTGGCCAATAGAAGCAGAACGAAATACGGTCCAAGGTTTTATCTCTACCCAGGTGACCACCCCAAGGGACAGTATGGGCTAGGGTGAAGACAGTTTTAACAAAAGCCTTGGGAACCAATATTTGTCTGGTGACCTCCCCTGTTTGGGTCTGCTTGTTCACCCTATACAGGATATCATTCAACAATTCAAAATGAGGGAACACCATTACCCTTTGTGCATTCAATATCTGGTCATCAATCTTTACCACTTTATCATATTGTTTGGCCAGGACTGGGTCTTCCCTCTGGCGAAAATCAGTGAGACATAGCTCTGGTAAATCCCCAGGGCCTATCTCTCCCTCTTTCTGGCCATCCCCAATCATGACTTGTGACTTATGCCTATTAGTATGGCCACCTTGAGTCCCCGATTTCTGCAACCAGTCCTGTTTGTCACAGCATCTTTGCCTCCGAGTCTTTGGAACCCGGTATCTACTGGGGAACAGGTCGGCCGAAAAGGGGAACAGTTTACCAGATTTCTCCTGAGTCAGAGAATGAGGCTCCTCCTGAGAGACTGGAGCCATTAGGTTTGAAAAGAAAGGCAAGTCACGGCCGAGCAAAACGGGGACAGGGAACCAAGGAGCGACTCCTACTTCGATCCTGGCCTCCTGACCTTTCACCTGTAGCAGGATTTTGGCAGTCGGACACCATTTTACATCGTCGTGTATACACTCTATACTCCATGGGGAGTCAAAGGAAAGCACATCAGGCGGTAACAGTTCCCGGAAGACCAGCGTTTTCCAGAGCCTGAATCTATAAGGGCCTGGACGGTTTTACCACCAATCTGGACTGGAAGTATCCAGGGCTTGCCACTTTCTCTGGGGAAGGCCGAGGCTACTGTCCTGCTGAAGGGGCATTCCATCTGTGGACAGTCCACATGACGGTGTCCTTGTTCTCCGCAGGCCGAACATGGAGAGGCTTCCCATGCCGGAGGGTGCCGTGGATACCGCTCAGCGGGACCGGATACTGGAGACCAAGCCTCCGATAGGTCCTGTGTGCGACGCCCTCTGAAGTTCCTCTCATTTGGCGCCGAGCCGACATCAGGAAGTAGATGAGGGTCTCGACGGGGACCAGCATTTGAACCCCTCCCTTGCTGGAACGACTGCTCCTTCTGTGGGACTTTGCGGTTGGGTATGGATGGGCCGTAGGTTCCCCGTTGGTCCGACCTCCCTCTTTGAGCGTCCGCAAGTGCCGGTGGAGTCGGATCCAGGACACTCGCCTGCTCCTCGACCCCAAGGAAGTTCTCAATGAGTTGGACCACCAAAGCTAGGGTTTCAGCAGCATGGCGTTTTACCCAAGAGCGTGCGGAAGGGGGTATGACCTGGAGGAATTGTTCCAAAACAACTTGCTCAAGAAATGCCTCCTTAGTGCGCTCCTCGGGTTGTATCCAGCGAGTACACAAGTCCAATAACCGCTGAGCGAGGACCCGGGGTCTAATCTTAGCGGTGTACTTCATGCTCCGGAACTGCTGCCGGTAGGTCTCTGGGGTCAGACCTAAGCGATCCAGTATGGCGGCTTTTATTTGTTTGTAATCCATTGCCTGGTCCGCTGGGAGGCCCTGATATGAGGCCTGGGCTTCTCCTATGAGGAGCGGGGTCAAAGCGGTTGCCCAGCGATCTGCAGACCAGCCCTGGGCTTCGGCAACTCTTTCAAACGTCAGTAGAAAAGCCTCTGGATCCTCGTTCGGAGCCATTTTCCTCAGGAGGACCGGAGGTTTGTTCGAAAGGTCTGGACTGGCAGACCCCTGGGATTGAGTCAGCAACCTGGCCATCCGCTCATCCTGTGCTTCTTGCTGCTGGATTAGGAGCTGGGTTTGCTGCTGCAATAGTCTTTCATCTCTCTGCCTGTAGTCGGGCCTGATCGCACAGAAACGCTTTTAAAAATTCTTCCATTTTTTTTGTGTGTGTGTGTGTGTGGCCCTTCAACTGCAGGGGCCTCTCAAAATCCCGGCACTTCTGACACCATATGTTGCAGGGTACATGCAGCCACACACGCGGGTTCTCTTGATAAAGCTTATTTATTGAGCCTTAAAAAATACAGCACACAAAAACAAAATAGCTTCTATTTCCATTTTTTTTATACAGTAATGCCCTAGGATTGGGCGCTTTTTTTCTTTTCTTTTTCTATACAGGTTGAGTGGGGAGGTCGTTGGGCCTTATCTGAAGGCAGCCTGTTTCCTGTTTCAGTGTTTTTGATTTGCTGTATTGGACTTCATTTTTTGGACTCACAAGGATATTATGTTTTAAGTATTGTCATTTTTTTGTTTATATATTTTTGTATTAGTATTCAATAAATTTTTGGGGTTAAATAGGCATCCACAGCAATATTTTTAATTGGTTTATATTATTTCATTTGGCTACTCATGCTGGGACATACATGTGTGATATTTAGTGGAATATATATGGCTCATTAACACATTGGTGTAGATCCACTTAGATTTTATTGTTCATTACTAACTGGGCGTTGCCAGCAGCAGTCACCCAAGCGCAGTCTTTTTTGTATATCTATATATATTTAAAAGAATTGGGCAATGTAACAGGGGACTTATCCCTGTTCACAAATGTGCCTCTAATCCAGCAGTGTGGTGGTTAACTGCTGGTAGCAAATTAACTAACACCACCTGCCGGATTACAGGTGTAGAAAAAACCTGCCTTTGAGACAGGAAGTGACTCCTTAGCTCACGTGTGAGCTGAACTTTGGAGACAGAGCAGAGGTTCTTGAGTCTCCCAGGAGAGACTGACCAAGAGAACACAGATCTCTGGAACTGACCATGTCTTGAGCTCTGCCAGAAGACACAGCAAAGCTGCTTCCAAGACACAGGGGAAACTTCTAAACCTGAATGCTGACAAACCCTGAAGAAAAGGTAGCAACCAGGGACAGAGAAGATTTCCCTCCAAACCACAAGGAACAGATAAGACTTTTATTACTAGGTACGGGTGGTGGCGGAAGTACCATCTGAAGAGGAGGTGTTCCGCACCTCTTGTAGCGGGCTTCACTGATAATTCCCTGCCTGGGTAATCACATTGTGCGCATACACACTGTATAAGGTCCTCCCCGTTGATCTGCACCATCAGGATACTTCCTGGTAGTGTATACAGTGGAGCGGCTTTCCCGACCATAATAGCAATAGAAGTAGGAGAGGTCTCAAGAAGCTCTGTCTCCGTCGAGTCACCATGTGCACCTGAGGGTGCGGTAGCTTGTGTCCGGCTACACCCCTAGTGGTGTCACACAACCTGAAAGTTCAGTACCTCCTCCCCCTGGTGGATGCAGGAGTCCCGGCACTATAAGCTGGACGCGGCTCCAGCTTTCGCGCCTACAAGTACATTTCAGGGCGCAGCTTCAGCTTTTGCGCCAAGCCCTGCACAATTTTGCAAAGAAAAGCTTGCATCTTGCAAAGCTTACCACGCGGTTCTCCCGTTTTGGCGGGAACTGCTATTGTATTGCTGCAGTTCTTTTAAATGAGGGTTAGGGTCCCTCGCACGTCGAGGACCCCCCCTGGGACGCTACCCACACATACTGTGAACACTTTTGGTTGGACCTTCAGCTGTATTCCCCTTCAGGGGGTCCCACGGATCCCAGCAGCCCTACACATCAGTCCTCTGCTATCGGCCTGATACGGGGGTTATCAAGCACCTCTCCGCCTGACATGAATTTTTGGATATTCATGTGATAGTTTCCCCTTCAGGGGGTTCTGGTACCTCGGATCTCAAGAGCCCCCAGGTACACTACCAATAATTCCTCTTGCAATGGCCCTGATAAAGTGATTTTCATGCACTTCTCAGTTTGGCATAGTGGAAGATCCTTTATCTGCAAAGCATGCCTGGTTCTCAGATTTTAGATCTCATCAGCGCCTTCAAATTGAACTCTTTTTCCCCCACCGTAAGGGAGATTCGGTTCTGGTTACCGGTGTAGTGCTGCTTACCGGTGTAGTGCTGCTTACCTGTTAGGCTTACAGGATACTGAGTGTCCGCCGGAGTTAGTTGGGATTAGACAGGACAGACTTTTGGATCTGTAGCTCTTATTTTTGGTGCAGTGCCTCCATTCCAACAGGGCCTATCAGAGATAGGTTTTCCTGCAGGGACTGCACCCATTTCCCTCCCTGTGAAAGACTGCAGTCTCAGGCATGAGTAAAACATAATGGTGGTCTTTATTCTCTGGTACAGCATACATCACAGCAAACTGACATAGTAGAGCAATCTTCTTCTCTGGTCCCTGGAGTCAACCCAAGGAGCTTGAGGCCCCAGGAGTCTCTCCATATCTCCCATGCTCCCTGGTGGAGTATGGGGTAGTTGCTTCCACTCCCCTGCGGGAGGGAAGGCCTGAAACTAGGTCCATGGCTCCACATAGAATCACACTTCCCTCCCCCTCCCCCTAAGGGGTGAGCACAAGAGAACACACCTCTCACTGAGGAGTGGGAGACAAAGAACACTGAATTTGGGCTGCAGCTCCTTTTTGTTACCAGGGGAGGGTCCAAGGTCTTAGCCCCGGTGTGGGCAGTACCTAGGCACAACTTCCCCCCCCCCCCCCTCTTTGTTTGAGATATAAGATATTTGTACATATCCGGAAGTACTGCTATAGTTTTAATTGAGTCAGGTAACCAAGTATGTAATTTAATCATACAGAACGTATTATTTGTGCACATTCATAACTGAGCCATAATTATGACCATGAGGGAAAGTTGAGGGATACGTTTATTGCAACAAACAAAGGTAAGTTCTCAGTTATTTCTTACTATGTGAGCAGAGGCTAGAAAATCACGATACTAGTTCACCACAATCAATGTAATACAAGTACAGACACGTTTGCTGTTAAACTCTCAACAACTTTACCGTCATCGTGTGAATGAATACACGTTTCCCTCCTTGTGGCTACTTATATTACCACTCAAGTGATCCAATGAGCATGACTCCATTATTTACTAGAAGCATTATCTACCTCTGAAGGCGTTCCGCCCTTCCCACTGGCGCCTTCACATTTTTACTGCAAATATGAAAGACAGTAACTTCCAATTCACTTCTTGCCCTAAGGAAAGATGGCGGACATTGAGTCCCAGCTCTTCCGTACCACGTGACCCCCTACTGCAGCTACGGATGCGCCGAGACTCCGTCCCACATGGTGACGTCACGAGCGACGCCTTGCCGCCCGGGGGAGGGGAGACGGCTGCGCAGCTGGTGTCGTTGTTCTCGCGTCCGGTGGTGAAACACCTTTTTGGGTTTTTTTTTTGTGTATGTGTTTGTTTCCGCCGGTTTTGAAGCTTCATTTTCACCAAGTGAGTGCCGTTTACTGTCGCGGTAGTCGGTAGAAGTGATGAGGAGAAGGGGGGTCCCTTTGTAATGAATGAGGAGATGTAAAAGAGGCGCAGGGACGGTGCTGCAGTTAGTACATGCGAATGTATACATGCGCTGCACACGTATGTGACTATAACCTGCACCTCACATATATTATGCACATAACACACACACACACGTGTGTGTCGACTGCCGCTTGCCGCACAATCGCAGATAAAGCAAACGTTGTTGTCTGAACAATGCGAGAGGCGGCTGCGGCGCTTCTAGCTTGTATTCATTCATAGTGCGCTCCTAATATCTCACACTAGAAGGACGGTGCTGCATCTAGACACCGCACATGCGTCGTATTTCGTGTGGGGGCCACCGGCTCTGCATTACCTTCCCGGCCCCTCAAACACTGCACTATCAATGTTGTGATAGTGGCTTCCAGCGCTGCACTGGTAGAGACAATGCTCCTTGCAGTAGTGCAGTGCTCTGTAATGCTATGGCCCTGCCCGCCTCACAAATTCATTGCTACTCCCTGTTCTGTAACACCATGCTGCTGGGCGCCTAGGTGAGGAATGTACAATGTCAAAATGTAGAATTGTACATCAGCAACAAAGCCACAGAGCTGGATCACCAGGGCCTATTGTCTGCTACATTTACCATCTGCAATCGTAGCAATCTGCTCCAAAAAAGGAGGCGTCAGGAGATGGTCTTTTTCGCACACTTATTTGTTTCCAATTGATTCAATAAACCCTGCCCTTCTGTCAACTGAGTTTACAAGATAGTGTACATTTTGTAGACAAAGTATTGGTTACCTAAATACTGTTGAAACACGTTTCACACCTTCTAGTTTTTTTTTCTTTTCATACTGGTACATTAAAAGATTGGTGTTGGGCAGAAGCTGATCTCCTTGTCTGTCCATTAAAAATCAGCACAACACAATGTTGCCCATGTAAATATCTCTAGTGTACCCATTTGTATTTGCGTTATATTTTACAATGTTGTCTACTTGTATTCTGACTAAGCATACGTTTGACACTTGATATTTTTAAGTCATCTACCAGTGAAAAAAAGCTCCAGAATGTTGCGTATATCACTAGAATGTTTGTCTAGGTAAAATTTACAACATTGGTAATATGTATGAAACCAAAGTTTGATACATGCTAACATTTTGACTCTTGTTAATTATTTGAACATACAGGTCATTTTCTTTCTGTGAACACCATAGTGATAGCCCTCAAAAGTTAGTGTGTCAGCATATCAAATTTGAAAAACAAACTTTGTTACTTTGTTTGTTTGCCAGTGGTGGTGTCCTTGAATTCATATCTTAATTAACACTTAGCATTGAAAGGTAATATCTATTGGGTACCACATTTTTAAATTAAAAAACAAAAAACAAAACAAAAACTTTCTTTTCAGTGGATCGGAGTTCGAAAAGACGACAAGTGAAGCCTTTGGCAACTTCTCTACTAGAAGCATTGGATTATGATAGCTCAGATGACAGTGATTTTAAAGTTGGAGATGCCTCAGGTATTTTACAGAACTTTTTAATGCTTTATATACATCATAAATAGGAATTGTTCAATAACATTATTGTGGTCTTCAACAGTTTGCAGTACTGTGCAGCTCTTTGCTTCAGAATATACCACTGGTTGAAAAATTTGTTTTGTGACCCAATTACATTGGTTGCTACTTTCTTTTGCATCTAAGAGCTGACTAAAGAACATTTTAAGTGGCAATTTGAAGGCTAGTAACATGGCTATGCCTAGATTGTCAATGCTGGCACAGTATGCCTGGGCTATCATAGGTGTGAAAGTATCTAAGAAATAAAAGATTAGTCCATCTGCTTGCTATTGTGTGCACACTGATTTTAATTTTTTTGACATTTTCTTTCTTTTTGTAAGGTAATGTACACTTTCTTTTTCCAAGTATGTATGGTGTTGAGTGTTGCTTAAAGGGTACATTATATTTGTTTGGTGGTCAATATTGGTGCAATTATTCTGGTTCCTAGGCATATGGAAAAATGTATAAAACAAATATCTGTTTACAATTTTTTTATCTTACCTGCATTTATGATCTAGATAGTTATTGAGATATTCTTCAAAGTTTAATTACATTTTCTGAACAAATCCATGCACAGTTACATTTATATAATTTTCTTGTTAATTGGTACCTACATTATCAAGTCGCATTGTCAAGGTTTCCTTGTTAAATGATTCATATAATTTAGAACTATCAAAGTAAAAATTAAAAAAAGAAACTAAAACCAGTTTAGTCCCTCAATATCAAGCTTTATTTTGATCCTTGAGTAGTGTAGTATATAGTGTAGCTTCCTCTCAATATCTTTAGAACTGACGAAACCAATGATTTGAAGGACACCTTGTTAGCAAAAGTGTTTGTGAGAGCCGTGAAGAATATCACATTTCCTACTAAGATCTAACCTTTTATAAGCATATATGAGGGTTGACCCGTTAAGTAGTTTACGTATGGTAAGATGCATATGCGTATTGGTTTGTCTTCTGCTACTTCTTTAGCGTACATATACATGTTTACATTTTCTTTACAGATTCTGACGGAAGTGTGATTGGAAGTGAGGATGCATCAAAAGATAGTGGTGGCGGTTCTGGTAGTGATTCAGAAGAAAACATAATGGAGGATGAAATGTCAGTTGTTGCAGTAGAAGAGTTGGAAGAAGAAAAAGAAGCTGGAGAGAAAGATACCACATGCTGTGGTGAAAGTGAAGAACAAGGCATGGAGGAACAACTCGGTAAAGATGAAACCATAGAAGAGGATAATGATGAGAAGACTCAAAAGATTAAGGAAAGACTTGCAGAGATTGAAATTAGCACAGATGACCAATCCAATGAACCCAAAAAGTGGAATTTGCGTAGAAACAGACCTTTGTTGGATTTTGTCACAATGGAAGAGTTAAATGCGATGGATGATTATGACAGTGAGGATGACAATGACTGGAGGCCTACTGCTGGCAAGAAGAAAGGGAAAACTACTTCAATAGGTGAAGGAAGTGATGGGGATGAAGATGAGGAAGAGGATGGTAGTGAAGAGGAAGAAAATAATGCAGGCAATGATGAAGTCAATGGTAGCAGTTCTAGTGATGAAGGAAAGAAAAAAATAAAATTCCCTAGTAGAAATAGTGCTGATGATGAGGAGTTGACGAATGATAGTCTGACACTGTCTCAAAGCAAGAGTAATGAGGTAATGTAAAATGTTTTCTGCTAGGTTTATCAAAGAGTGCAAAAATGTCACTCCGTTTTCTTGACATTACCTTTACAAATTAACTTTTTGATTCTTTGGCATTGATTTGAAAGTTACATGTTTTGTATTTTTGTTACGATACCTTCTTTTCCCTTTGGGAAATCAGAGGTTGTAGCCTGAGGATATTTAACACAGCATGATTTTGTGTGTGTGTGTGTATGTATATGTGTGTATACACACACACCTGTATATGTATGTGCCTTTGGAATCTAAATCCCATTGTGTTTTATTTTACAAATCCTCCTTGGCTACAAAAACTAAATCTTCCGCCTTTGGCAGATTAATAATAATAATAATAATAATAATAATAATAATAGATTCCAAAAATGTTTTTCCTATGTGTTTACAAAAATGAATCTGAAAGTTTGGGCGAATGTAGTAATGCACTTTTTATACTTTTACTGTTGCTCTGTGGTGGTTTGAGGTACTTATACCAAATTATATAAATAAAGGTATCTTACATTATTAAATGCTTTTCCATATTGATAGGCTTGGTTTAACGTTAGTCAAAGATTTTTATAAGTTGCTTCTCAAAAGCGCTTGGTGAGACTTCTGTCTATTTTATCATTATTATTGTCGTTTATTTGTAATGCGCCAACATACTCTGCAACACGGGACAATGGGGGTACACAGTATATTATGTTTATATATTTATAAATATTTATAGTATATTTATGTATATTACATAAATAAAATGAGATGACAAATTAGTACAAACACATACAAAAGGTAATGAAACCTGGCCTGTGATTATTACAATCTAGAGGTAATAAGTGACAATGTTGAAATAAAAGATAGTGTGTGGAGTACTGTATGCTCCAGTTGCACAGCTGATCTCATTAAGGTTTGGGGGTTGAAATGTTGAGGGATATTAGCGTGGAGTTTGGTCCAGTCTCATAGCTGGTCCCAGTAGGGTTGGAGGGTGGGGAATGTTAGGGGTATGCCAGATTCTCTCTGCCAGCTTCCTTGAAAGGGTGAGTTTTCAGGGATTTTTTTAATGTCTGAATGCTTTGGCAGAGTCTGGTGGCATTGGTAAGGAATTCCAGAGAGGGGGAGCAGCACGGGAGAAGTCTTGCAGGCGGGAGTGAGGGGATGTATTAAGGTAGGAGGAAAGGCAGGTGTTTTGGACAGAACGTAGGGGGCATTTAGGGATATATTTGGGAATGGGGGCTGAGATGTATGGGGTGTTTTTGAGAGTTTTGTAAGTCAGAACTAGGGTTTTAAATGTAATTCTAGAGGATATGGGAAGCCAGTGTAGGGATTTGCATTGTAGAGAAGCAGAAGTGGAGCAGTCAGTGAGGTAGATGAGTCTGGCCGCAGCAGCATTTGGATGGATTGGAGTTGGAAAAGGCTGATTAGCGGAATGGCCGCAAGGAGAAGGTTGCTATAGACAAGGTGGGACAGGATAAGTGATTGAATTAGGATTTTAGTTGTCATGAGTGAGAAAAGGGCGTATCCAAGCGATATTTCGGTGGTGGAAACGGCAGGACTTGGTGAGGGACGGAATATGAGGGGGCAGAGTCAAAGATGACACACAGGCATCGGGTTTGGGGTGTTGATGAGATTGCGATATTGACGGTAAGGGAGAGGTTGGGTGTAGCGGTGGTTGTGGAATGGGTAGAGCATATTGATTCTGTTTTTGATCATGTTAAGCTTCAGGTAATGGTGGTGCATCCAAGAGGAGATGGCTGAGAAACGGTGACAGAACAGAAGGTGAGAGATCAGGGGAGGAGTAGATTTAGGAATCGGCATAAAGATGGTATTGAAAGCAAAAATATTGTATTGGTTCACCAAGATAAGAGGTGTAAAGTGAGAGTAGCAGAGGTCCAAGGACAGAGCCTTGTGGGCTCACAACAGAGCGGTATTAATGATGGAAGGTTAATTGAGAATTTAACCTACAGTACTACCATTGACTTAAAAAACTTCTGGAGATTTGGTGCTAGTGAAGTTCTTCCAACCATCTTGAGAATTATTCTGCTTACTTTGGTTCACATGAGGCTTAACCCAGTGTTATACTTTAAAGCAGGGGTGCGCAACGTTTTGACCCTGCCTTCTCTCCTCCCGGCTCGTGCCCCCCCCCCACACCTGCAAGGTTTAGGTGTCAAATGACGTTGTGGGGTCACGTTATCATGTTGCTATGGCATCACGTGAGCCCGTGGCGGCATTTGACGCCCATTACCATGGCGACGTGTCGCCGAAGATCAGGTAGGAGAAGCTGCAGAGGTCTCGCGCCGTCCCCCTGGCAGGTGCCTTGGGGGAGAGCCCCCCCCCGCCCCTTGGAAATTCTCCATCACCACTGGGCGGCGTGCCCCCCACTTTGCGCATCCCTGCTTTAAAGCATGTGATGCATACATTGTTGCTTCCATCACGTTTTAAAATAAATGGCCAACAGCATACTCTGTTAGAAAAAAAAAATCCAATATGGGTTATGGTCTATGTATTTTTATAATATTTTAGTTATGTTTTTCAATTACATTTCCAATCAGATTAGAGAGATCTGCTATGCTGCAAATGTATTGCATAAAACAATCTACCTTTCTTGGAAGGGAAGTACTGGTTTATTATTGCAAAGTTGCAGTACCATGTAACAGACTGTTAATTAGAAGAATTTCAGGACACAATCTGAAACATAAACACATTTTCCCTTCCACTGAAGAAGCAGCATAGTTAAATGTGTAATGTCTTACCCATACCTACTGGCACCTATTGTTGAATCAATGAGGTAGTAAATGAAGTGAATCCATGTTTTTGCTGTTTAAAACTCGTAATTTAATAAATGATTCGTTACGCTGTTATTTAATTTTGCAGACTATTTACTGTTCTCATTGATCCAATCCATCAGGTTGTCTGAAAGGCTGGTTTTGCTTTATGCTGCATATTACATGTAATGATGTAGATGTGTTTGAGGGATATCAAATAAATCAAATATTACTTAATATTAATATACTAGAGGTTCCAAGCAGAATTTTGCTAGGTATGCCTCTGTTGGCAAGCACCCACCTTATAAACTGGGCTACAGACACAATTTGGAAGATGTTTTCTTGGAAGTTTTTTTTTTTTTTTGTAAAGGTTTTGTCACAATCTGAAAATATTGACTATAATGAGCAAAGTATTATTTTGGGGGTGCAGGAGATTAAAGGTGTAGTTCCGCCTAGGTGTGTCCCCCCCTAGGTCCGAGCAGGGGTGTCTCTAGTGGTAACTCACATTAATTTCAGCTTTGTGGTCACCCTGCTTACTGAGAGATGTACATCCTGAAGGTGCTTCCGTTAGCATCCCTGACTGGGTAAACAATATGGTGGTTTAAATCTCACGCAGCACAGAAGCCAATAGTAAGCCGCTAGGTCAACCGTTAGAGCTTGCTGTTGGCCCGCGGACCACTGAAGAATTAAGAATCATTGATCAGCGCAGCACCTATGGAAGCAGTATCTCGGCAAGCAGGAGGTTCCCAAAATGCTCCTTTAAGTTAAGGGGACTGTATTTTGGAAACCAATAATGTCCACTGCAGACTACAGAATGGTAGAGAATTCTGAATGGTGGTGGTGTTGGTGGGGACAGATGTACTGTAGCAGATGTACTTGTGTATAGTGTGTGTCTCTATGCTGCATGTTCAGCTGCATCAGTTAAATGAGATGTAAAATGTATTTATCCTCTATTCATTTAAAAGCAGAATCAATTTAAGATTTACATGTCACTTTCCATTTGGATACTATTGTTAATTATTTTAGATGATCCCTACACATTTTGGCCCATATTTACTAAGCAGTCTTCTGCCACAAAACACCTTCTGGCGCTGGAAGACACCTTTCAACCTATTACTTGAATTTGCTGTAAGGGGTCTTCAAGCCCTGGAAGGACCTTATGGCAGAAAACTGCTTACTAATAAATAAGGCCCATTTCTCTTATTCAACCAGCTTCAGCATCATCAGAAAGACTTCTCATCCTTCAGATTGGTTGCTCTGTATAAACCCTTATTTAACCCGTACATTTTTGTGCTCAAATTAAAAATGGGTTTCTTTTTCTTTGTTGCGCTGGACACTGCTGCTCTTTAATTCAAGGGATGAATGAAAGTAATGGCGGTGCACAGTCAAAATTACACCGGGGCTAGGGAGTAAAGCTTTAGAAAAATATTTATTGGCACATGGATGCACGATAAAAAAAAAAACCACACTTATGCATTTTGCACCACATGGCGCTTTATCCAGAGTACTTGAAACGCGTAAGAGTTTATTTATCCTGCATCCATGTGCCAATAAATATTTTTCTTAAGCTTTACTCCCTAGCCACAGTGTAATTTTTCGATTGTGCACCGCCATTGCTTCCATTCACCTCTTGTACCAGATATCGTCAGGAGCACGTCCACTGCAGTGCAAGGTAGGAGATCCCTTGAGTACCCTCCGCATCTTTGGTACACTAACTGCTTGCACAAATGGAAATGTGGATCATGTCTCTTAACCCAGCAGTGCGCGAACTCCCTGCGCCCCCTTACCTGGTGCCTCCTGGTCGCGCCCTCCCTCGCCTCTAATGATGCGTCAAATGACGCTGCAGGTTCATATCACGCTCTTAGCGCGGGGCTTCTGTAATCGCCACACAGCCCACGACCCCAATAAAGTCTCGCGCCCCCCAGTTTGCGCACCACTGTCTTAATCCACAGCATATATATGCGATAAGGGAACACTGATTTTATGAATTGTTTTGAGACTCTTTATTTCATCACAAGGGACTGTTCGGGTTCACATACTACCTTACCTATGTGCTACACATTTAAGGTCTTTATTCCAACATTGAATCTTTAATTCAAAGATTCAGCTACAATAAGGTTTTCTGAAGTGTTGTCTTGTTTGTGAGAGAAACTATCCCTTACCGTTCATTGTAATTCATTCACAATATTTGTGCTGTTTTTCATAAATCCGATACCTAGACAGGAAAAGTACAAATCTAGTGATTTAAAATATACGAGAATAGATGGTCATCGACAATCAATGAAGCCAAACCAAATACAAAATATTAACTCCTCTTTCCTGTTCAACGTTCATGGCTGTGATACAAGTGGGTAGCTCTGCCCATCACATAAGAAAAATGAATGCAGGTGGCCCATAAAAGCTGCCGCCTCTCACTAGCAGACGGCCTTTTTCTATCCTACTGTACATCAGAGTAGTTTTATTTTTTGGCTACCCGCCAGGACTGCCGTTGGTAGTTCAAACGGTGGGGGAGTTCTCGGCTCTCACTCCACATGGAAACTATTTAGTGGCCATCTGAGACCAGGGCAGACCTCGGAAGCGTTGGAACAATGCATTGGGAAGTGACCACACAGGTGCACGCTTCTTCGTGCCAAAATATTGTATGTTCATTTACTGTAAGTGACAGTGTAAACCGTGAGAGCGCCCTGTAGACCTCTTTGGGCTATTTAAAGCCAGCTAGGTACGGAATGGGACATTTGACCGCCAGCGTTTCACCACAAACAACCTGTGCCACAGCCGATCCGCCGCTGGAACCCCTGCCACCGGCCACTTTTAGAGGTTATGGTAGGGGGTTCATTTATGGGGTTTTAATGGTTAGGGTAGGGGATTTTAGGGTAGAGGTTTTTGGTCATAGGTTAGGGGGTTCATTTCAGGGTTTTGGTGGTTTACGGTAGGGGATTAATTGAAGGGATTTTAGTGCTTAGGGTAGGGGGTTAATTTTAACGGGCCTTAGTGGTTATGGTAATGGGTTTTAGGTTAAGGGCTTGGGGCAGGGGGTTTCAGGGTAAAGCATTTACCTTAAAGGCAAAGCGGCCGGCTGTGGCAGGTTGTGGTACACGTCGATGGTCATTTGGTCATGGTGAATCAGCTGGGACTAAATGTCCTAGAATGAGCTTGGTATGTTTAGATGCTTCTAGTGTGAGCTGAGAGCAATTCAGCCAAAGGGTCGCTGCCTAAAATTTCTGAGTAGCTGACCATTCCAGCAAAGCGAGAGCTTGTGATTAGGACATTTACTGATTTTATGTTATAACAATACCACGGAGGACTGCTCGAGGAAGGGACATCCAAATTCGCAGTGAAAGCACTACATCATAAGAAAAAGTATCAATAAAGAGAAGTTGTGCAACTTCTGACATTCGAAGGAAAGATACTGTCAGGACAGCCTAAAATCAGCGGGGTTGCAGACCCCAGACTAAATTGGAGAAAAGAAGTTTCATTGGATGAAGGATTCGGTCTCACAAACAGTGGAAACAGAAGTATTGTAGACAAGTAAACAACCACATAAGTCAAGGTCACATACGCCTCGACAAGAGACTTTTCATCTGAGGTTTTGAGGTACAGATATGAGAGGTGTTGTGACTTTGGACCAGGAAGATCTACAGGAAGAGGATTAATTTTTCAATGCAGAACTAGTGGCGGCGTTGATCAAAGCAGTTTGAGAGGCTTTGGAATTGGAAGATTCATAGAAAGGAACTCCCAGGCAAGATAAACTCTTCAGAGGGTCTTAAAAGAACTGTTTTCAATTCACATGATGTTAAGACATGATCGTATCAGAATGGATTCCGACGAATAAGAATATGCTGTTTTATAGAATATTTCATAAGGTAGTCTATTGCAGATGGAGAAGTAAAGACTTGAAGTACCACTCGAGGTCGATTTTGACCATTACGAGGATAGCAAGAACAACAACTATCCCAGTGGATGCGGATGCATGAAGAAGCTTTCGAGCTGCATACAAGGTATCGCCAAATGATTGTATGATCCTCTTAGGAAAGATCAACTCAAACCTTCCCCACTTCATTACCTCAAGGGTAAACATGAGACCATAAGAGAATTTCCTTAACTAATGGATGGGGATTTGAATATCATAACATTGGTATATATCATTGTCCTGAAGTACCAGAGGAGCATTATGCTGGCAAAGAAAGAACCTGCAAAGCGCATTGTTGCTATGCATCTACAGTGTGAAATAATGGTGCAAGGAAGTTGGTTCGATCAGTACAGACTTTATCAAACCAATGTTCAACAGCATATACCCGGCCAAGACGTCATGGTAAAATCAGTCAGTCATGTGGCAGTCCAAGTATATACAGGGACAAGGAGGAATGAAAAGCATAAAATTGATTAAAGTGACAGCAGCCATCGTATGCTGGGCAGAGACCTACCTAAACAAGTTAACATCAGTCTATCTTCCATGTCAGTACAAGATGACTGCAGATTACTTGAGCTGTCAACAGTTGAATAAAGGAGAATGGTCTCTGAACGTGATGATTTTTCAATGTATACTAGGTCGTTGCAGTCAACCATAAGGGCATCTAATGGCATCCATTTTCAACAGGACGGTATTCCAGTTCTGCTCAAGGATGGATAATCCACAAGCTTTTCAGATGGATGTCCCGAGTTTCACATGGAACTTCCGTTTGGTGTACATTTTCCTGCCAATTCTGCTTATGCCAAGGGTATCGAGAAAAATAGAGCTGGAGAAAGCGGAGGGGTTAGCCATCTTACCCGACTGATCAAGGCGAGCGTGATGCTCTCAGGCAATTAACATGGCGGTTGAAAACCCATGGCTTTGTAAATCACGGACCAATACAGCACCCACAGCACTAGCACCCACAGCACTAGCAGCCTAGCCATTGAGCAGAATTATTGGAAAAGGGCCTTTCAGGAAGCCATAAAGACACAAGATGGGGTCGACTTCTATACTATTCTACCGTAATACCGTTAAAGTTCCTACAATGGGGTGTAAGAGAATTGCCAATACTGCTATAACCCTTCTTCTATGGTACCAGTGAAGTTCCTTTAAACATGATTTGATAAAGGGCTCATCAGTTGCATCAAAGAGCAAGTTGCAGCTTTAACAACACTACAAGAAAGAAATCTGGCCGTGGAAACTTATCTGCAGATTTTTACAGGAAATAAAGATATTGAGGCATCACATTTTTAGGATAGTGCTTTGGGACTATCACTAGTCCTGTAGGCACTAATGGAATACATATTTGAACTATTACAAGAGCAATCGTTAAATATGCTAACACGGAAGACGTTGTCCCTTGTGACCATTACTCCAGCCAGGAGAGTAGACAAGCTACAGGCGTGGTGTGGTAAGTAGCCATTCCTTATACATCAGGACAAAATAGTTCTACGGTCAGTGGATCATTTTCTACTGAAGGTAGTGTCATCCTTTCATTTAAATCAGATCGTCATTCCTCCTTTCCTTATCAACCAAACAATCCAAAAGAAGAGCATCTACATAAACTAGGTGTTCCAAAAAAGTATTTTTATTGAATCACCACTTGTGCGTGGTGTACTCCTCCCCTCCCCCCCCCTTAATACTGTTTGGGTATGTCCCACTCGTATCACCACCATGAATGGTTAGCAGAAAAAGAGAAAATGTATAGTCTGGTTACCGTAATTTTCTTTTCCCGTTCATGACGGTGAGTATTTTCCCTTCGCTGTTGTATGTAGGCTACATAGTATGTTTTTCAGCTTACGGAAATCCCAAGACTGTCTGCAGGTGAGCGTTGAAGCCTTTTATGGGCCATCGGCAGAAGTTTTTCCTGTCCTACTCAGTCTGGGCGGAGCTACCTACTTGAACAGTTTCTCTTTTTTAATGTTTTGAATACATATGCTTGAGAGGGAGGCTGCATTATAAAGTGAACTAAAATATGAATGCATTTGAGTGCAATGCTGCTTCTGTTTTATTAGCCACCATAACAAAGTAACTTGATGTGTTGCTGCTTCTGGTATCAAGCATTCTCTGTAAAATTACCACATAATTTCTAACTTTTTAGACTTGAAGGATGGAAGGTGATGACTGTCAGGGGGTTGATGAATAAATGTGATTTAATTGTACTTTTTTTAAATTATAAATTTAACCCTCATTTAAAACTTCAATTGCGCATATAATGTTCTTTATTGAAATTGCGATAATTGGTAACATTTATATTACAGTATATTCCAGATTTTGGTCGAGTCACAAATGGTAAATTAAAATTCTCAGTTACCACACGAACGTATACACACGGCCTCAGTGATGAATAAACTAGAGCAAAGAAGTGTGCTCAAACTCTGTACTCCAGGATTATAAGTGTCAGGTTTTCAGGATATCACAAATTTACATATGCTTAACTAATTGGTCTAGCCTTACTCATCATAAAAACAATTTGCTTATGTATGTATTGGTAGACTGAACTTTAGCACCCCTGGAAAAGAGCAGTGGTTTCTGATTCTGTATTTGGGGAACACTGGCTATACTAGTTTTTTAAGAATAATCAATACATTTTAACACAAGTGAAAGCACCTAATTTGCATAAGAATCAGATAGTAATCACACAAAAAAAGCCTGGTCAAGCTGTGGACCCGGAGTAGTTGGCATGTTAACCACTAGACTACACCCTTATATCTTCTGTTCTTTCATGCCATTCTGTACTAGTTTTTTATTGTATAAAAAAAAATAGGTTATATATATATATTTATATATATATATATATATATATATATATCCTGCAGAACTTGGGGATTCCTTGGTGCACAACAGGCTCTGCTCCTGGCTGCAGGGCCTCTCCAGTTGCCAACAAATTAAACTTCAAATTCATAAAGAAAATATGTCCCCCGATGTTAGCTATTTATGTATATCTTTTTATAGTGCCGTTAATGTACATAGCGTTTCACAGCAGTAATACACGTGATGTAATCATATAAATAACAAATATCATGAGAAGTGCTTCAGACATAAGTAACTTTTAGGAGTTGCTGCCCCGAAGAGCTCACAATCTAATTGGTAAGTAGGAAGAACGTACAGAGACAGTAGGAAGGTGTTCTGGTAAGTCCGTCTGCAAGGGGACAAGGTCGATGTATGAGGTGTCAAGTATCAGCCACGGAGCTACTTGTATGCTTCGTTAAGGAGGTGTGTTTTAAGTTGGGTCTTAAAGGTGGATAGAGAGGGTGCTTGTCGGATATTGAGGGGTAGGGCATTCCAGAGTTGTGGCGCAGACAGCGAGAATGGTTTAAGGCAGGAGAGGGCTTTAGACACAAAAGGGGGAGAGAGAAGACATCCTTGAGCAGAACGTAAGAGTTGGGATTGTGTATAAAAGTGAGGAGAATTGTGATACTTTGGCTGCGGTGGCCAATAAAAAGGCACATTATTGCAAGATCATATTTTTTTTGTGCTATTGGTGACTGCATCTATATTTGTAGGGTTTTACAAGAACATGGCAAAAATGAAAAGTTAAATTTACAGGCAATGGGAGGAGGGAGACCGGGATCTGGCAGCATCATGGTTCAAAAACCTGGTGTAAATAGAGAAAAATTATTCTGGGATTGATTGATGCTGTGAACCACTTGGGTGCCCGTATGGAATTAACTGAACTTCACTATGGCAGGCTCTTTTGGCCCATGAAGCATTCATTACTACCGTATTTTGCTAGTTTTTTGCGTGAGATTCAGTCACACAATCTGATTGGAAAAGGAGGGGCCTCTTGCGCCCATCACCACGGTGTTGTCACAACCGTGTAGTTGCAAATTGCTGGGAGGGTTGCGGCCCTTTCAGCGCAGAAGGGTTAAAGAAAGTAGTATCTTAAAGCCGTTCTTGTTTTACTTAATTTAGCTTCGTCTCAAATGTAGTTAAAGCAGCAGTTCCATCTTGGGCCCCACCCATTTAGAAAATGTATTTTTTTATTTTTTTACATTGATAGAAAGCAGGGATTATTCAGAGCTGAAATGCTTTAACTTCAGTTCCTGGAACCCCCAGCTTCCCGAGTACTGGTACTTTGAGGCTTAAATCTCCTCGTCACACAGGCCAATAGGAAGCTGCAATGTAATCCATTGTAGCTTCCTATTGGCCTACGTGGGGGAGATTTAAATCTTTTTTGGTCCCCTGGAGGGGAAAATACCTGTGGCACCTTCCCCAGTAAGTATCTCGGGAAGCAGGCGGACTCCGGTGAGTAATTTAATGCTGTTCAGCTCAAAAGACATCCTGCTTTCCTACACAAGTTTAAAAAAAAAAAAAAAGTGGGGAAAAAAAGAGTAAAGGGATATTTTCCTTTTAAGATGTTTTTGTTGTGATAAAAATAAATATATCTATACACACACATGCAATCCTCTTAAAAAAAAAAATAATAATTACATTTGCATAGCTTTCTTCCATATTACTGCAGGGCCCTCATAATCTTAATTAGACCATTGTAAATTAGATTAAAAACTCCCCTTGAAAGTGCTCGCCTCCTGTGGTAGAACAACATAGTAAACACATTTTCATTCCAGTTTAATGTTTCTTTCCTCAGGTAGAGATGGGCAGGGCCGACAAAAGAAATCGTTGGGCCCAGGAGAAACATATGAAGCAGGCCCCCCTCCTCACCAGTGCACTGGGGGGCGGGTATGAACAGCGGGGTGAGGGAAAGGAGGTAATGAACCTGGGAGGGGGTATTATGATGAGGTAATGGACATGGGGGGGAGGGTAAAAGTGGGAAATGGTTCAGGGAGCATTGTGGGCTTACATGTGGCCCTTGAAATGGGCCTTCATGCCCCTGTCCTCCAGAATGAGAGCCTGGAGAATCCCTCCTTCCAGGTGGCTGTCGGCCAGCAAAGGGGAGGACCTTGCATGTGGTGGGGTCCTGGGGAGGGGTTGGGCCCTTTTTGCCTGGCGGGCACCTTTGACTGACTGGGCCCGGGACAGTAGGCTCGGCTGTTTCGCCCCCAAACCCCCCTCCCCCTGTCGCCGGCCCTAAAGATGGGAAATAGTCTGCATAGAACATTGCTGGAATTTTGTGCTGGTGTTTTTTAACGAGTGGTGGAGGGGAAGATAGGGAGATGGTTGGCAAAATAAAAGGTGCTGTCCCTCCTCCCCTGTATAGTTGCTAGTACCTGTAACCGTTCTTAAAACTAAAAGCAGTCATTATGTTTTGTCTTCTTTTAGTTGGTTAACTCTTTTCATATAATGTGATTAACCAGTTGATGAGGGGGAATTTATCTGTAACTCAACTGTATCAATTACTCTGCTACTTATAGTTACATATAATTACATTTGTTTTTGGTCCTAAAATAGACAATGCAACAATGCAGAGTCCCAGGTTAATGGTACATGATGTCTGTTCTGGATGTTTTTTAAATCCTACAGAGACTGAATACATATAAATAAAAATACATTTGAGTGGCACTTCTGCGCTTATGTAACTTTTATTTTTGAAATCAAGACCTAAGACTTTACAGTCCTAAGGAAATTATAAGGTTAAGCGTTTGTGTTGTATTTTACATGCCTTAATGGCATGTCTGATTTGGTAGTAAACCATGAATATTTTGTCTTATTTTCCCGTTGTTTTTCTTCTGTTTCAGGACTCACTTATTCTTGAGAAAAGTGAAAAATGGAGTTCCCAGAAAATGGATCATATTTTAATATGTTGTGTTTGCCTTGGGGATAACAGTGAGGATGCTGATGAAATAATCCAGTGTGACAATTGTGGTATAACTGTACATGAAGGTAATTTTTCATTTCTCCTATTTTATTGCCAGTTTTCTCTATTTTCCATACAATGTATATGAGGAATTGCATGTTTCAACACAGATTAACCAGATTTGTCATTTTGGCCACCACTCTTGTTATAAAAAATCAAAATTGCTTCTACACCTTTGTAATATGGTAATTCAGTCAGAGGTGTCATGGAACTCTGTCCCCAAAACTCCCACCCCCTCAAAGCCATGGGATCGCATTCGAAGTATGATCATAATCGCCTTTGCTTCTGCAGTGCAACATTCTACTTATTTACATTGGGAAGCACCAAATCATTTACCAGAAAAAAATAGAATACATTTATTTTATTGGTTTTCTTTTGAAGATTTAATTACCTACTATTTTCTTGAATGAATTTACAAACTAGATGATGAAACAAGAAAACTAAGTTTTTTTTTATATATATATATATATATATATATATATATATATATATATATATATATATATATATATATATATATATATTTGGAATGCATAGTTGATAATGTAAATATACTATGACTGATTAGCTACAATAAATTATACTCCGTTGGTTTAAACCTTCAAGAAATTTAAATCTGTGCAAGAAGATACCAGAAAGTGTGCTTTATAACACATCAAACTTTAATGTAAAATGTATCCTTGTGGATGAACTATTAAAGGTGAGGATTGTGTCACCTTAAGCACCTGGCAGTTTTTAATAACGCAGGGAGTAAAAGACCTGGATGCAGGTATTCTTAGAACAGTCTAACATTTGCACTGCACTGTTTCTCCCAACTCTCTAGCTTTAAAGCTGCAGACCAAGCAATATCCTACATGTATGTTTTATTATTTTTTTTAATAAATCAGTTCTGTACGATGCGAAAATACTTGTAGCATTTTTTTTTATTTAAACAACTCTGAAGATTTTTTTTTTTTTATAATGTAACGAGCATTTTTTGTTTCTATAGCAACAATTTACAAAGTCGCATCCCCTTCCTCTTCTGAAGTAGGCTCGGGCACACCCCATTTTGAGCCCTGCCCTCTCTCTAGCAGTGCACCAATTGTATCTGCCTGGTAACATGAGCTTTCCCGCAGAACTTTGCATCTTTGGTCCTCTTCTAACAGCCATTTAGTGAATCCCCGAGCCTAATCTTTGCTGATTGGCAACTTGGCTAATTACTTGTCATTGTGTGGATTGTATTGATACACATATTAAAGGAGAAAAAAAAAAAAAACGGCAGCCTGGACTGCTGCTTTAAGAAAGTAGTCAACAAATAGCTTCCTGACTGGGATTGTATTGTATGTCTTTATTTATATAGCGCCATTAATGTACATAGCGCTATTAATGTACATAGCGCTTCACAGTAGTAATACACGTGGTAATCAAATAAATAACAGATAATATAAATAACAGATCATGGGAATAAGTGCTTTAGACATAAAAGTAACGTTAAGGAAGAGGAGTCCCTTCCCCGAGGAGCTTACAGTCTAATTGGAATTACATGGTATCAATGTATCAAGGACATTTTGCTCTATGTGAAACATAATCCAAGTACTTTTCGCATAATTAAATAGTAAAATAACTTTTTTCAAAGCAACAGACTGTGCTGTTTTTTATATATATTATATAAACATCTGAGTTGTTGGGCTACCCCGGCTCTCAAAATAAAATAATAGTAGTTTCCCCAAAAACACACTGTCCAAATCGTCAGCCTTGCTCCAGTAGCCAATAGAAAGCTGCAACTTCATAGCGAGGTGATGCAGTGCAGTGTTTTTCAACCAGGGTTCCTTTGAAACTTTGGATCCCCTAAAGCAGGCCTGCACAACTCTAGTCCACAAGGACCACAAACAGGCCAGATTTTCAGGATATCCCTACTTAAGCACAGCTGGCTCAATTTGTGGCTCAGTATGACCTGAGCCACTAATTGAGCCAGCTGTGCTGAAGTAGGGATATCTTGAAAACCTGGCCTGTTTGCAGCCCTCTAGGACTGGAGTTGTGCAGGCCTGCCCTAAAGAGTTCCCTGCAATTTTCTGCTAATTTGAAAATTGTATGAAATACAAAAGAATTGACAAGGCATCTGATCTCAGACATGCTATGAGCGAGGGTGGGGGTTTCTTATAATGCATCTGATTTTAAACTCGTTATTAGAGATGGTTGAAGTTCCAGAGAATTTCATATAGGGTTCCTTAACCAAAAAAAGGTTGGAAGTCACTGATGTAGTCGGTATGTCTTTATGATTGTACAACTGGAAAAAACTTGGCACATACACTTTTTTTTCAAAGTTTTGATGATCTAATTATGGGCAGGTATAGTGTAGGTGTACTGAGGTTTCTGAGAACAAAGCATAGGAATACGTAAAAAAAAAAAAAATAACAATTGATTAAAATACACAATCATTATAGACATACTAGTCAACTAAAACTGAACATTGATTAAGCTTAATCAATATTGCGGATTAATGAATACTTATCCAGACTGTTGTCTAGATAGACCAAACTACATATTGTATAAAACAGGGTTTCCCAAACTTTTTTTTCCGTGACCCGGTTATTTTTGAACTTCTCCTTCGTGACCCACTAAAAATGTTATCGCCTATACTGGCCTATAGGGCCTGCACAGACACGCACGCAGCCACTGATACACACACACACAGCCACTGATACACACACACACACAGCCACTGACACACGCAGCCACTGACACACACACTGATACACACACAGCCACTGATACACACACACGCAGCCACTGACACACACACACACACACGCAGCCACACAGAGACACGGCTACACACACACACACACTGATACACACACAGAGACACTGCTACACACACACAGACACTGATACACACACACACAGACACTGATACACACAGACACTGATACACACACACACACACACACACACACACACACACACACACACACACACTGATATATATATACACACACACACACACACACACACAAACACACACACAGACACTGATACAGATACACACACACACACACACACACACACACACTCGCTCTCCCCTATACGCACACAGACACAAACAGTGAATTACAGGCAATGACGGATGTGAGTGACTGGAGGGGGGGCCAGGGACTGGGTGGGTGGGAGGAGGGGGGGACTGGGTGGGTGGGAGGTGGGTGGGAGGAGGGGGGGACTGGGTGGGTGGGAGGAGGGGGGGACTGGGTGGGTGGGAGGGGGGACTGGGTGGGTAGGAGGGGGGACTGGGACTGGGTGGGTGGGGGGACTGGGAGGGGGGACTGGGACACTTGGGTGGGAGGCAGTGACTGGGTGGGTGTGTGGGAGACGGTGGGTGGGAGACAGTGGGTGGGTGGGTGACTGGGTGGGTGGGTGACAGTGACTGGGTGGGTGACAGTGACTGGGTGGGTGGGTGACAGTGACTGGGTTTGACAGTGACTGGGTGGATGGGTGGGTGACAGTGACTTGACAGTGACTGGGTGACAGTGACTGGGTGGGTGACAATGACTGGGTGGGTGACAGTGACTGGGTGGTTGGGTGAGTGACAGTGACTGGGTGGGTGACAGTGACTGGGTGGGTGGGTGACAGTGACTGGGTGGGTGACAGTAACTGGGGGTTGACAGTGACTGGGTGGGTGACAGTGACTGGGTGGGTGACAGTGACACTTGACAGTGACTTTGACAGTGACTGGGTGGGGTGACTTACCTTGCCGCCGGACGCTTTCCCCTGCTGCCCACGATATCCCCTGCTGCCCCCGATATCCCCTGCTGCCCGGGACGGGAGGTGGGCTTGGGGGCACGGGAGGTGGGCTCGGGAGGGGGTGCCACGGGAGGTGAGCTCGGGAGGGGGTGCCACAGGAGGTGAGCTCGGGAGGGGGTGGCACGGGAGGGGGTGCCACGTAAGGTGAGCTCGGGAGGGGGTGCCACGGGAGGTGAGCTCGGGAGGGGGTGCCACGGGAGGTGAACTCGGGAGGGGGTGCCACGGGAGGTGAGCTCGGGAGGGGGTGGCACGGGAGGTGAGCTCGGGAGGTGGGCTCGGGAGGGGGTGCCACAGGAGCTGGGCTCGGGAGGAGGTGCCACGGGAGGTGAGCTCTGGAAGCGGGTCGCGGGAGGAAGCGGGCCGCAGAGGACTTCCTCCTCCGTCCCACGTTGGGAGCGGGGGGGGGAGGAAGGGAGCGGGGGGGAGGAAGGGAGCGGGACCGCGAGGGGAATCGCTGCCATTTTTTTAAACTCGAGCGGGGGGGGGCGGGGGGGAGACACCGCGCGGCCAGCCTCGCTGCGACCCGGCAATTTTGGTGCCGTGGCCCGGTGCCGGGTCGCGACCCACCATTTGGGAAACGCTGGTATAAAAAAACAAACATTGTATACTAAGAATTCCCATCAGATAAGTTGGAAATGGAAAAAATATAACTTTTTATTTTTTATAAGAGTTTGGATTATTTTAATATTGAGTATTGATACATCTCGGCATGGTACTGCATTGTCCGCATGAACATAACAACAAGTATATTGTAATATTCCTCAAGTGTTTCCTTGGTTAGTATAATAAAATGTATTTGTGAGAAATATGCATTGTTTCATGTATCATATAAGGCAAACATAAAAGATGTAGAAAAGGGACAGGGAGACACGGAATACCCACCAACTCTCAAACAATTATAAAGTATACCAAAAAAAAAAAAAAGTCTATCCTGCACTCAAAAATGATAAAATCAGAATTTGTCCAAAGTAATATTTTTACTGATCTAAAAGATAACATTTGGAAATACAGTCCTCAGCACAATAAAATACTAAATGTACCAATCCCAATGTCTGTGGTATTGTCAATGAAATGCCCAAAAAACAGTCAAAGGTTGTTGGTCCTGAAGTGTCTTTATTCAACAATAATCTTCCTATAACATAAGAGGGGGAGAAAAAAAACAAAAAAAAACAGACCATTGCGCAGCAGACAGACTCAGCGGAAACTTTCTCTGCATGAATACAAATGCCTACTTACAGCATTCTCTGTTAAAGCATGTGGTTGATATAAACTGTGCGTTGGCCACCAGTCTCCTTCCTGGATCCATGAATCCCACGCAGTATTCAGCCGTTTAGCATGATCTCCAATACTAGTCTACACACCATACATCAATCTATATTACCCCAAAAATAATGACATAAATATGGCGGACACTTTAATAAAAAAATCACAAGACAATTCGCACTTACAATGTGTCTAGTCTTGACTCTTGATACACTGTTGCCATCCGCAGCTTCAATTGGGAGCTTGCATTTGGCAAAGAAGGAGCGAAGTGAGTGATATCACTGACAAAAATGAGTTTGTTCTATTTGTTACTCAATATAACTAAATGGCCCCCAAAATTAATAGAATGTTTAACAAACATTGGGGGAATACTACAGAAAGATAGTTACAAACATTTTTGCTGAAGAAACCTCAAATTGAATATGAGGGCAACATTTTTTAAACTTGCACCAGCTGCGAGTTGCCCAATTAGTACCTCTAAAGAACAGGTCATGTGGGACCTAAAGGAGTACTATACATGTATGAAATGTATTGGTTGTAAATTTAGCGTCAAATGTAAAAAAAAAAAATTAGATCCAATGTAACTGGAAAATCTTATGATATTGAGTCATTTATGAGTTGAAAAAGCAATTTCTCAATGTACCTGTTTGAATGCCCATGTGGGGTACAATATATTGGAAGGACAGGGAGACCTCTCAGCGATTTGCAGAACATGTATATAACATTAGAAAGGGCTTAGACACCTAGTGTCTCAAATTGCTTTAAAATTAAGCATGGCCAAAACCCAGAGGGTTTAATATGCAAGGGTATAGATTGCATTATAGCAAACTGGAGAGGGGGAATGGGATAAACGTTATATCTAGACATGAAAGTTGTTGGATGTATATGCTTAAAACCCAGAAACCAGAGGGCTTGAACATTTGAATTCGATCTGGCGGCATTTTTGAAAAATTAAAAGTAGTAATTATTCTGTCTCGGACCATTAGAGGTTAAATATCACTTTATCATTTCTACGCTTATGAAGTACGTTATTAACAATTTTTTAGTATATTGTATTTTAAAATGTGTAATTTTTTTAATGTTTATCTCAAATGTATATATGTCCAGGAAGTCACGTTTTTTGAATGAAGGTGATAAGGCAATCCCTTTACCTCTACTATATATAAGGGGTAGTCATGCTTTGTCATTTGAATATATGATTCTCCTACATTCTTTAAAAGTGGTTTTGAGGGCATTTTAAGATACTGCAGTTATTGGTTAAAGATGCAGCTAATGTCACTTTTTACCATTGTTTTTTAATGTGATCTTTACCCTTCGCTAAGGAAATGTAAGGGTTACTTGACTTTTTAGGCTATAAAACTACAATCAGAAGAGCTCCAAAACCCCTGAGGAACTGACACTCCTGGTCACGAAATGCGTAGGGTGGAGCCTAATTGCATTAGCTGGTATTGAGGAGGAGATTTGGACCAAGCAGTAAAGTCATCGGGGGAGGTGTCGGAAAGATTCGTGGCCGCGAGGAGAGAGAGAGAGAGAGACGCTGACCCTTCGCTGCCGAATGCCAAGCTCCTGATTCAAGCTGCAGACGGCAACAGTGTATAAACAGTCAAGACTAGACACATTTGTCACGGGAGACCAGATTTATTAACACCTTTTTATACCGGGATCATTGATTGAGCAAATCAACGAGGTAAAATAAATTGTCATTTATTTCAGGAAAAGACATACAATGTAACACAATTTACAGGGTTAACACACTTACTGGGAACGGGGCTAACGAATCAATCTATCCTCTAAACGAAATTCACAAAAATTACCTCTGTAGGAGCCCTTTCCTTGACCGGTAGGTACGCTCGAAAGTCCTTGAACTGATTTTGGCATGCAATGCCAGCCGCGAACGCTATGTTCTCAAAAGCAGTACTTGGAAACTTTTCTGAGTTGAAAATCCTTGAAGCCGGCTCGCGTCTATTCAGTACAGAACATCTGTGAATTTGATGCTGTTGGTTTGGCTCTTGGAATCTGCGCTCCTCATTGGCTGCAAATCCCCTTATGGGGTTCAGGGTCTCCTTCAGTAACATTTACAGCCTATCAGAGCGTGGGAATTCTCCTTCCAGGCAATCACCGATTTGCCGGTATTATAAAGCCGAGAGGCACCTTTTTTCAGTCTGTAAAGGGGAATGCGCCATCCTGGCACCTCTGCCTCTTTGCATACTGAGCCCACCCACTGTCCAGGCTCCACAGTCTGGGTCCTGGCAAATGGTGGCCGGATAGCCCTGTGTGTTAGCCCAGGATGTGGGTACTCAAGCAGAACTGCAGTACCCCTCCTGTTCTAACACCTTATCATCCCTGAGGCTTTCAAGTCCTGACTCT
The DNA here is from genome assembly GCF_040206685.1 of Ascaphus truei. Lineage (NCBI taxonomy): Eukaryota > Metazoa > Chordata > Amphibia > Anura > Ascaphidae > Ascaphus > Ascaphus truei. The sequence continues at coordinate 393,286,857 of NC_134484.1, read as the reverse complement.
GCATAGACCTATAGGCACCAAGCTTGGTAGCCATCTGGTCTCTCGGAATCCATGACTTGGAAATCCCACAGTTCATTTACAGGTTATCAGTACATATACCTATTAAATATAATTATTTTAATAAAATGTACGGTCCTGTCTTTTGTGTGATGAAATGTATAAGTTCCTATTCTGGTGTCAGGGATGGAGTGAGAGTATAACTTTCCTACACACTCACTAGCCTCATTCTTGGCACACTTTAGAAATAACTTTTAAAACTTTGTTCACACAATAAATACTGTTCAGCTTTATCACATAGCTGGAGCACCCCCTGAACCCATATACCAGATTCAAGGTACCTTGGCATGTATCAGGGTACCTGGGCATGTGTCAGGGTACCCCTCCTTATAATGGGGACCCCCTGTATGGCTAGAGGTATAAATTAACCCCTTCATGCCCATTTACCTTGTCTGGAAGATGCTGCAGCAGGAATCCTGGCGGTAAGTCGTAATAGCGTTTTCAGAGTCAGAGTTTGACCGGAGTAATGTGCTTGGCTTTATCTGAGAGTCTCACTCAATTCCAGGATCCAACTTTTTGGGGTATCCCATGACTCCGGAACCCCTATACATAGACACATTTGAAAAGACTTTCTCCGACAAAACCACCCTGAAACTTACAGCCTAGAAATCTCCCGGTCCCAGCATCCAAGGAAACGCAAAACACACAGAAATCTTTGTGTGCAAATTATGCGACAGTCACAGTAATGCATTTAGGACATCTGGGTCCAAGAGCTGACACTCCAGGATGTTAACACATGTATCGGGTAACCAAGTGGGCTGAACCTTTATTAGTGAGCCTGGTTAACACCTTCACCGTTACAACATCGTAAGTGTGAATTGTCTTGTGATTTTTTTTTTTTTTTTACATTAAAGTGTACCCACAGTACTACACTATATTTATGTCATTATTTTTGGGGTAATGTCGATTTGGTGTATGGTGTGAGTACTTGTATTGAAGATCATGCTGAGACTGCTGAAGACTGCGTGGGATTCATGGATCCAGGAAGGAGACTGGTGGCTAAAGCACAGTTTATATCAACCACATGCTTTAACAGAGCATGCTGTAAGTAGGCATTTGTATTCGTGCAGAGAAAGTTTCCGCTGAGTCTGTCTGCTGCGCAATGGTCTGTTTTTTTCTCTCTTACGTTATAGGAGATTATTGTTGAAAAAAAGACACTTCAGGACTTACATTCTCTGCCTGTTTTTTTGGATATTTCATTGACATTACCATGGACATTGGGATTGGTACATTTAGTATCTTTAAGTATTTTATTGTGCCGGGGACTGTATTTCCAATTGTTGTCTGTTTTGTAACACGTTTTGGGAAAACTTGTGTCAGGTTCCCCTTGGCAGCCATTCCTAGAATAGTATTATACCACTAAGGAATTTCTTTCCAACACGTGCACTTTAAATTAGTTTAATTTTGATTAGTGCTTTAGGCACTTTTACCTTATTATTTTTTTTTTTTAGGTCAAGCGCTTGTATGTTAATTAGTATTTTCTTAGCCTGATATTCAAAGATAATGCAATTAGAGTTGGTCCAAAGCAGTATATTTACTAATAGGGACTGAAAAAATATTGTGCAACAAACAACAACAAAAACAGAAAAAAAATTAAACTGTGAAAGACACAAAGCAGTCCAAAGTGCAAAAGGGGGATGGAGAGGCAACATAAACGTACCAGGGCAATGAACCCTTTCTTTTAGCCCATTCCTGCATGAAAAAAAGGAGTAGTTCCTTTTTAAGACCAAAAAAGGTCTAACCCAGTCCCATCAGGAGTCTCAAGATACAATGCTAATACTTATACTTTTGAAGTCCTTTTGTAAATGCTGTTAAGGATAGCAGCGTTCTGGTGATCCCCACGCATCTGGCTACTGTGCTGTGAGTTAAAGATATACCGGTGCGCCGAGATATAGCCCATCCATAGGTGATGTCATCCTGACTCGACCAGTCTCCTCCAATCACAGTGGGGGCCGGACTCAAAGCGCCAATAGTGAGAGATGTCAGTGCTATACACCCCTGCGTGCTGTCATGGATAACGTCGTCATGGCAATAATAAACACATCAACCAGGCGACGACTCCATTGTAAATATTTGAGTGGAGCGCCGCTTCATTCTCTGCACTGTCTTTGATGACATTGTGCTGGCAACAGTGTACAGAGCAGCCCTGCGGCTCCGTTACAGGGATATCAACCCAGTCAAACTTCGTTCTTTCAGCATCACACACATAGAACAGAAAGAGGAAACATCATTATTACACATCCTCACAGAGCATATATATTCACACCAAAAGTACTACTTTGATGAAGATAAATATAGACCGTAAGACCTGATCTTCTACTACTCCTCTGTATTTCTAGGGCCACAGTCACAAACTGTTGGATCACATCAAATTGTCCAAATCCATTAAAGATGCAGATGCAATAGAAGGCAAAGACCAAAAAGAGTGGTATAATCTCTAGGGTAAATAACATTCACAGACAGGATTGCAAGCACCATAAACCTACCAAAGGTACACAAATTTAGAATGAATTATAATATAAAACATAGATATGTCAACAAAGGTACAGAGGTCATAGTGGGCTACAAAAAGATCAGAGCGAGATGCACAGCGATCACTATATTTGTTGAGACCAATTGATCATCCGCACCAATCATAGAATTAAATCCCTCCGTTATCTCATGCCATCATTCACAATAGGCAGACAAGTTTTATTGGGATATTTTCAAATAGGGTTCCATGTCAAGTTCATCCTTCGACAAACATGACATAAATCCTATCGGTTATGATACCATGCAGATAAAAGGATAGAGATGAAACTCCGTCGTGTTCATTTAAAACCATTGTGAGATTTTTTTGTGGGGGAGGGGAGAAGAGGCCCTGCGCTCTTCCACAAGGCATTTGAATTAAATGACGGGGGACCGCACAAGGCCTCTGTAATTTTCTCTGACTTAGACGGCTTCGGCGATGCGGTTTCAAATGACGTCACAGGGTCATGTGACTTGACATCATTTGACACTGCGGCGTCATGGCAAAGCGATGTCAAATGACGTTCGGGGTGACATGACGTGATGTCACATGACCTTGCGACGTCATTTTACGCGTTAGAAAGGGTAAGGGGGTCGCAGGGCAAAAAGTTTGTGCACCCCTGGGTTAGCTAAATTACATTTACCATTTGTCCATTATTTCTTTTTCTGAGTGCTCAGACTAACTTCGTTTTGCTGAAGTTTCAGTAAGGACTACAAAGTTTCAACACATTTTGTTACTGTAGCTTTATAACTGGTTGTTATTGAGTTCATTTATTTATAGGAACTATGTTTTACAACATAAATCAAATGACAACAACAATAGATCCATATCAGTATGGAATAAATTCTATCTGTATGATACCTGGTGCTTAGGATATAGTGCAGTACTTTTCAGTGAGGCAATTACATAACTTGTTTACCAAATGTTTTCATTGACCGGTAAGTAGGGACTGCTCTAAAATAGGAGTAATTCAAGACTAATGGTTTTTTTAATATATCACTATGGAAGTTATTACCCTCATTTGCATCGCAGACATTACAGATATAGCAGATGTTGCTCCTCCCATTTTCTCACAATATCGGATCACAGCTGGCGTGATGTTGAACGCAAGATTTACCGCTTCTCTAATCAAATAAATGGAGCCATCCGGCAAAATCATGTGATTTTGCAAACAAAATTGTGCGACACTGCTGTAATATCTTTTACATCTGTATTTGTGGGATGTTTTGTCATGGATATTCAATCTTGGAAAGAGGTTTTCTCCACATTGGCTACTATTTTCTGGAGGTTAATGTATTATTGCTTCATTTTATTTTTCTGTGGGAGTTACATTTATTCCTTATATTTATTCCTTATGCTTTTGCCAACTATCAGTTAGACAGTATTGTGATCAAAAAAGATTAGCCTATCTATATGGTAAATGGTGATCTGGCATATATGTACAAAAAGTAATTAAACATATTGTGACTCACATGAATACCGTCTGTATTAACCTTTCCAGGTTCATGTATTCTGGAATAAGACTATTTCTAGCGTCCACATTATTATACGTTACTCTTGTGGATTCATCCATGTAGTTCATCATCTGTGACTCCTAAATACCATAAAAGACTGGAAAAAAGACACTCCATAGCAGGTATAGGGTTATATACACACAGGAAGTACCTCTTCTTAACATCATGATGACTGATTAGATAATGCTTAACAAACTGTTGCTTACAAAAATGCTGGTTTATTCGTTCCAAAAATAGTAAAATTGGATGCAAATATCACAGAAAAAAACTCCAATGTATATTACCTTCATCTTTTAAAGATCTTTAAGGATATCCATTTACTCACAGTTCGTTTAAATACAGTACTGAGTGTTCTTGACATGTTTGTATTCATGTTTAAAGAAAGGAATAAACGTCATTCTTGTCATGATCTTTTGAGTATTTTCAGGCAAGGTAGATTATATGGCTCAAATATAACAGTTTTGCTGCCTTAAGGGCCTGCCCCCTTCAGATGTGAAAGGTTTACATTTTAGACAGAAGCACTTAATAATATTTTCTAATGCCAGGGTTTCTATCATCTTATTATAAGGTTTATCAAGGCTGCATTGATTAGACATCAAATCATTTGACAAATATCAGTATGGGATTTAAATGCCGTGGACTAAGAACCAGTGTTAATGTTGCAAGCAATTTAGAAGATCAAAAATAACACAATAAACATCATTATTACAGGTTAGACCTTCAAGTGTAATTTATTCTGGATTCAGAAATTAGTTCTTCAGGCTTTAATTGTGGATACAGGGGGTTCTCTCTCAGACACCAGAAAGAGTGTTTTAGGTCTTTGATATATTCCGTTTGAAGTATTGTCAATTTTTTTCTCCCCTCAACATGACCTTATTGCAAGTTTTTAGTAAACGTTGTAGATTTGTCTCCTAGAATTTTTGCGCGGCTGCAATAATTAATGCTGTCCGATTTCTCTTAATATAAAATATGATAATTGTGTGTTACATTAGTCAAGTGATCCCAAACTTTGGCTTGAATAATGTAATTTTCTATATAGTTTTCTTGTATATTTACCGATCGTTCAATTTCACATCTCATAGACCAAGTTGGAACATTTTTCATTTTTGCCCAACCTTTTCACTTTAAGTAGCCTTTATATAGCTGTACATACATGATAAATTAATCTGAACCTCTTTAATATCACATTTTCTGAACTATTCTGGAGGCTTTTCTTGCAATTATGAAGAATGTTCTATCAGATGGAAATTATTGTTGCCTTCCTTGCATTTGTCCGTTTTCTGTTTTTTTTTTCTTCTTCTTATGAAAAGCAAAGTGTAATACAGTGGCGGCCGACCTGAGTCTAAATCGGCTAGAGCCGCGATTTTCAGATTATCCCGGTTATGTGCAGTTTTGTGTTGTTTTCGCCCGGAGTGAACTGCGATATTTTCGCGCTCGTGATATTAGCATTTTATTCTCGCTGTCTGCAATACTGCAATGCCGTGTAAAAACTCAGGGGGGCGTTTGCGAGCTGTTGTCTTGGAAGTCTAATACCTTTGCGGTTCAACCTACGTCAGTACACAGTCTGTGTGTGTGCGCGCGCAGTAATTGTAAATTTGCATATTTAAAGTATACATGCATTTGCAGTGCTGTTCTGCAGTACAGTACAGTATGTCTCATTTGAAAATTGTTGAAACGCATAGGCGTGTACTGTACTGTAACAGTGTCACATTTCGGCATATACAGCGCTCTCCCCTCGCTCGGGATAATTAACTGCACTGCAGGGTATTTCAACTTCTTATCTTCTGTGCAATGCAGTACATCTCTCCCACACCATTCCTTTGAACGTGCGTCTGGTTTCAATCACATTCCTGCTTGACAGCAGGAATTTACTGCGCATGCGCCTGTAACTTCGCCCACCACTGCTTGCTTGAGTGAGTGAAAAATTTTTTTTTATTGTAATTTTTTTATTTTTATTTTCTCCACAATGAAAAAAATATAGGGTAAGTCCCTAAATGACCGAGGCTACTACCTGGGCACTTTTGACTATAACTTCTCCACTTGATTGAAGACAGACACCAGTGTAAATGATAGCTAATATTATAATAAACCTCCGGTACTCACTCAGGGTGTTGGGCAATGGTGTATACCGGATAGAAGTACTAAGGGACACCTCCCGAGGGGCGCCCCTAAGTAAGTCATGGCCCGATCACCTGACGCCTCACCTGTCTCCCCTATGTACCGCGTGGAGGTAATCAGCCGGTCTGTACTCACAAAAAGCCGTTCCCGTTAGGCACCGGTAGAATCCTCTGGCAGCTTGTGTCCACGCTGCTTCTGGTGTCAGCGTGCTCCAACCGGAAGTGACATCACAAAGAGAAAAAAAGGTTGGGTTGTTCCGTGGTCACAGCATCTTCAACAGCCAACGCATGGATAATAAAAAACTTTATTGGCAACTAGCAAAGAACATCAGCACGAACCACTCTGACGCGTTTTGTCCAGGCTTGGAGTGGTTAGTGCTGATGTTCTTTGCTAGTTGCCAATAAAGTTTTTTTATTATCCATGCGTTGGCTGTTGAAGATGCTGTGACCACGGAACAACCAAACCTTATTTTCTCCACAAGCCTGCAAAAACCATCTTACTGTATTACGATATTCAATCTGTGCTGTACAGTAGCTTTTGTCTGCGACCCTGTGCGTTTGACTGCACATGGTTGATTTGTGTGCTTTTTACGTACTGTATTTGGGGGTGTATTATTATGATGAACTGCCTTTTGAAATTAAAGTATGTCTTTAGCTTTGAACTTCATGCGGCTGTCTTTAATTTTTGGAATCTTGCCATTGTGTTTTTAATCCGTCCATAGCCGAGCTTCAAAGCCTCACTGCGCCTGCGTGTAATCCTTGTTCAGATGGGAGCTATTTAGCTACTTACTGCGCATGAGTCACCCAACCCCCCATCTCCACAGAGTCATTCGACAGACACCACCACAGAGTCATTCATTTTCTGAAGCTAGTCATTGTGTTTTTAATCCGTCCCTAGCCGAGCGTCAATCGCCTCACTGCACCTGCGTGTACTCTAAGCCTCTTTGAGATGGGAGCTAGCTGCTTACTGCGCATGAGTCACCCAACCCCCCCCTCTCCACAGAGTCGTTCATTTTCTGAACCTTGCCATTGTGTTCTTAATCCGTCCATAGCCGAGCTTCAAAGTCTCACTGCGCCTGCGTGTGATCCTTTTTCAGATGGGAGCTATTTAGCTGCTTACTGCGCATGAGTCACCCAACCCCCCCCCCCTCTCCATAGAGTCGTTAATTTTCTGAATCTTGCCATTGTGTTCTTTATCCGTCCATAGCCGAGCTACAGTACAAAGCCTCACTGCGCCTGCGTGTAATTCTCTTTGAGACGGGAGCTTTGAGGCTTTGTTTACGGCAACGTGTTGGAAAATCCCTTCTCGAATTTGATTTGCACAGAGCATCACCTTGATATTATAATAATAATAGCATGTTTTTGTATTGCGCTGTTAGTTACAGTATACGTAGCGCTTTCCAGAGACATTTTGCAGGCACACGTCCCTCCCTGTCCCGTGGAGCTCACAATCTACTGTATGTTTTTGGTGCCTGAGGCACAGGGAGATAAAGTGACTTGCTTTTTATGTACTGTATTTGGGGGCTGTTTTGGGGGGTTTATTGATCAAATTATTATGATGAATTGCCTTTTGAAATTACTGTACTCTACTCTACATTATGTAATTTCTTTGAACTGCAGCACAACTAATCCTTCATCCCTCCCCCACGCACACACAAACTCTTTTCGACAGACACCTCCACAGAGTCATTCATTTTCTGAAGTTAGTCGTGTTTTTAATCCGTCCTTAGCCGAGCGTCAATCGCCTCACTGCGCCTGCGTGTACTCTAAGCCTCTTTGAGATGGGAGATAGCTGATTACTGCACATGACTCACCCAACCCCCCCCCCCCCAACCCTTTGAGGCTTTGTTTATGGTAACGCTTTGGAAAATCCCTTCTCGAATTGGAAATGTAAATCTGATTTGCACAGCATTGTGAGAATTGAGAGTAAAAAAACCCAGTAACTGATTCATGTTGTTTTGTCATTCATTCTTATACTGTAGGGGTGGGGGTGGGGGGTGTGGTTGTTGTCAATGATTATGATTACCAGGAATGTGAATAAATATTTATTTTATTTCATCAGGAACAAAAAAATACAAATATAAAAATAATCATGAATAATACATAATGCAGTCTTTATTAAGTTCTTCTGGCAGATTGAAATTGGATAAACATTTAGAAAACATTTGTAAAACATGGAGAAACATGAATTATGCACATTTATAAGAATATTATGTAATAATATATATACACTGTAATGTATAATATATGTATACCATATATATATATAATATATATAATCACCACGACTATTAAGGTTATGGTGGGTAAAAAAAGTGACTAAAACCCTCCACAGTAAAGCATAAAGCAACTGTAAATATTCCTGTATATTCATTTGCATGTCTTAGACAGGTCTGCAACCCTGTCTTTCACCATTATCACCCAGCAAACAGCACTTCCACTGCAGCAAGGGATTCTGGGAAATGACATATATATATATATATATATATATATATATACAGTATACTGTACATAGTAATATTATTTTTTCCGTCGTTATCTTGTTCCTCATTCCGTGTACAGTACAGTAGTTCATTGAGAGAGGAGATTTTGTGTACATCAATACTGCTGTTTATATACTGTACATTTGACTGTACAAACAGATTAGACTGGACACAACACCCCACCTCCCCCCAGGCCACCCTTTTTTCCTGAAACGACAAGAACACAAAAAATTAGTGCAGTTACTGTATGTGCGCACTGTATTATGGCATTGTGTGATATGTAGTACTACTGTAGATGGCTGGTGCTGCTTTCTCTGAAAAGAAAAAAAATGACCAGTTAGTAGGCAGTTACTGTACTACTGTCAAACTAGTCTACTGTATACTGGAACTACTGTATACTCTGACTACTGTTAAATACTACTGTATGTAACCTGATGGCTGGTGCTGCTCTCTCTGTAAAGAAAAAACTGTAACTACTGTACTGTATACTCTGACTATTGGGAAAGAAAAAATCTGTGCCATAGTTACCTGTATCATACTGTACTTACAATACTACTGCACAGTACTACTTTCCTGATGCTTGCCCATTACCCGCGATCACAATGGGCAACACAGTCGCAATATGGTCTATATATTTATTGCAGAGTTCCACGGTGAGTACATCGTTCCAAAAACTCATTATGCCTTTCAACAACTCGTCCTTTTTGGAGGGTTTCGCCACTTTCCGGATATGGTCCTTCAGCTGATGCCAGACCATTTCGATCGGATTGAAGTCTGGCGATCTGTCATTGGAAAAAAAAGGACAATTAGTTTAAGAGATACAGTACACAGTAAAAACAGTGGGGAAAAAAATGAGACACGGTCTACTGCACTTACTCCGCTGGCGTCTTCACCCAGTTGATGCCGCGCTCAAGGATATGAGCTGTTGACGCGGTGTGCTTTGGATCGTTGTCCTGGTAGAAGCGGTGACCATTCGGGAACTCGCGTGTGATGTATTGCACAATCTCAGGGACAATGTTGTCTTGGAAGAAAGCTTTATTCATTATTCCTATAGCAAGAAAAGAAAAGTGCTCAAAAAACTGCACAATAGTACAGTACAGTGCATACAGTAAGCTTACACTAGTAAAGTACAGTGCATAAGGCTACATTATATTTGATATATTTTACCTTCAAAGATGACAATGCATCCTGGTCCACGCCTAGAGATGGCACCCCACACATGCAGCTTCACGGGGTGTTTTGGCCGCGGCTTCAAAGATATGCGGCCTTTTTTGTGGAATGCAAAGCTTGCAAATCTCTCCAGCAATACAATAGACTCATCAGTGAAGATGCAATCCAGGAAAGTTTCCCCACTGTTGATCCATGCCTGGGCCTGGACCACTCTTTTGATTCTGTTTGCGTCCCGTATCATGGGGTACGCTCTGTAATGAAAAGGAATAAATAATTTTAGCGGTACAGTACAGTTTCCTAAACAACACTTTTACCTCCTGTGCTGTCCAGTACTAACCTCACACGTCCATATTTCCATCCAATGTTGCGTCTCATCTTCTTTATGCTGGTCTCGGATACAGCGAGATTGTGATTTTCCTGCAGAGTTTATTTGACCCTTAATGCACTCCTCTCATCATTCTCCTCACTTATTTTGTCCACCAGAAGAGTTGTCTCCCTACAATGTAAAGAAAAACATTCCGGTAAGTAAAAAAATTAGAGACAGTAGATCAAGAGGATACAATATATTGTTCTATTAATACAGTATGCAGCAATATAAAACTGTTGAAATATAAATATACAAAATATATATATATACTGTTGTAATATAAATATACAAATATATACACTGTTGTAATATAAATATACAAAATATATATACTGTTGTAATATAAATATACAAAATATATAAATTGTTGTAATATAAATATAAATATACAAAATATATATACTGTTGTAATATAAATATACAAAATATATACACTTGTAATATAAATATAAATATACAAAATATATACACTGTTGTAATATAAATATACGAAATATATACACTGTTGTAATATAAATATACAAAATATATATACTGTTGTAATATAAATATACGAAATATATACACTGTTGTAATATAAATATACAAAACATATATACTGTTGTAATATAAAACAAAAATATTAGATAGTACTGTAGATGTACAGTACATTTTTGGATCAAATTTTTTTTATCAAAGTTTTATAAATATAAATATACAAAATATATATACTGTTGTAATATAAATATACAAAATATATATACTGTACTGATATAAATATACAAAATATATATACTGTTGTAATATAAAACAAAAATATTAGTTCTGTAGATGTACAGTACAAATATACAAAATATATATACTGTTGTAATATAAATCAACAGAAATAACAAAAATATTAGATTTAAATTAAAATGAATTTTTTTTTAAGTTGTATAAATATACTTACGCGTTAGTTACCCTTGGTGCCCTTTTGCGGTCTCTGTTTTTTCCGTGTGCATGATAGCTCACGGTGGTTGCTGGCACAAGGATGCCAGAAGTAGCTAACCAGCGTTGGATAGCAGCAATTCGGTGTACATGTCCTTAATTCGCATGCTGAGCTCCTTGGAAATCTTGCTGCGAGTAGAAAGAAATACAAACACAAGAATGTATATTCGATGTTTTGTCTGTGTATTCAATGTACAGTGAATCCACAAAATGGATGGTGTATTCATACGGTAATGACTCACATTAGAGTACGCCCACTTTCAACACCTGTACCTGGTCGCCATGCATAAAAAGTTACACACTTTGCATAGCCCACCACTCGATGATCTTTATCTGAACTTGCCCTTGTCCAGATACTGCATTGTGCCACCTGCTTCCATGGAGCAACCCCGATTCTACGGACGCAGGAACCCACTCGCCTCTGCCGTCCCTGTCAAGTAGAAAAAGCGAAAGGCGGTTGCCGTTTCCATGCCAAGGCAAAAGCGACAGGTTAAGGCCAATAAAGAAAACCTTCTGCTGACCCCAAAGGCTAAGGGTTTTCATAGACGTCAGCCTTATTATGTCAAGAAGATATACGGTGATGTACTTTCGACGCAAAACGATTGGCAGCCAACCCATCGAACCCGCAGACCACTTCCTCACATACGCTTCGACGACTCTGCCGCCGCTGTCAAGGAAATCTTCAGCCCGTCTTCTCCACCCCTCATCCTTGACGCTGCCGCCGCCCTCACGGAAACCCACAGGCCATCTTCTCCAGTTCTATCCGACGACGCTGCCTCTGAAATCCATGGGTCACTTTCTCCTTTGCTCTTAGACGACTGCTTCTCGCCCGGAAATCCAAAGGTCACTTTCTCCATCCCTCTTTGACGACGCTGCCGCTTCTCCTCTACCGGATATCCACAGGTCACCTCCTCCACTCTTCTTCAACGTCGCTGGAGCGGGGGTGACATGGATGTGATTAATGGGACCTTCGACCCCCTTCCATCACCAAGCGCACCCCCTCCACCAGAAGATGTAGTGTACATGTATGCCGTTGAGGAGGACATGACAACCCCGTCAAGACCACGCCAGGAGACAACACGGCGACCAAGTCCGGAGGAAAGCTTCCTCCCAGACAACCTACCATCACCCGTCGCCTCAAGCACACCCGCTCCCAAAAGACCTACTTTCGCTCGCATCGATACGGTGCCCGACATCACCCTGTGCGATCTGCCACCGGCGCTCAGGGAGAAGTATAGGGTAAAGAGTGCTGGTGCACCCCACAAGTATGCCTTGTTACTTTTTAAGCACCATGTTCCCTACTCGTTCTACCGCGACTTGGCCTTCGACGTGAACTACGAAGCAAAATCGCGTTAAAAAGGCACTTCCTGCCAATTTAAGAAAGAACATTCAGGATGAAATGCAGCGCTTTTATCCAATTACAGATCCTGAAATGAAAGGCGTTCGAGACTGCATTAATGGCGTTTTGCGCCATGCAAGGAATCGGCCATGGACGGACAATGTGGAGGACTTTCTGTAAGACCATACTGTTGTGCTGAACTGTATTGCACTCTACATGATTTGACCTGCTGTACTTAAATAAAGGAGATGTTGTTGTGTGTTTTTTTTACTTGTATTTATACAGAAATGTTTTAACTTGCTGTCCACACACATAGGACCTGCACAATTCCAGTCCCTGAGGGCCGCAAACAGGCACGGTTTTCAAGGTTGTCCTGAAAACCTGCCCTGTTTGCTGCCCTCGAGGACTGTAGTGGTGCAGGTCTATCTGACCGTTTTGCACACCATCCCATTGTACTGTATATGTTTCTTTAATAAAGGAGATGTTTCGTTTGTATACTGTATTTTATGAATAAAGTTTTTTTTGTAATCACAGGTAAGACCATACTGTTGTGCTGAACTGTATTGTACTCTACATGTTTTGACCTGCTGTACTTAAATAAAGGAGATGTTGTTGTGTGTTTTTTTACTTGTATTTATACAGAAATGTTTTAACTTGCTGTCCACACACACAGGACCTGCACAATTCCAGTCCCTGGGGGTCGCAAACAGGCACGGTTTTCAAAGGTTACCCTGAAAACCCGCCCTGTTTGGTGCCCTCAAGGACTGTACTGGTGCAGACTGTTTTGCACACCAGTATATGTTTTGACTTGCCATTCTTTAATAAAGGGGATGTTGCGTTTTGCTTATTTTATGAATAAAGAATTTGTTTTTAAAACATGTGACTGTAAACCATACTGACTGACATAAATGTTTTCACAAATGTAGCAGTAAACCATACACCGTTGATGTTTTGAATTGCTGTGCACTTAAAATGTTTCTACATTGTACAGTATTTGTAAATAAATGTTTTTGTACTTACTCCACCAATAAAAGAACATGTTGATATGTTTTACATTGTTCCATTTGCTCCTTTGCTACTGTAACAAAATACAGTGTTTCTAGAATGTTGAGGCATACTGCACTGTATACTGTAGGCATGCTCAGTATAAGAGTATTTAAAAAAAAATAGAAGACACAAACTGTACTGTACTGTATGTACTGGCACTGTATACTGTAGAAGACACATAATGTATGTGATACATGTAGAATAAATGCATAGTTTTTATTTTTTTCGGGTTTATTACACAGTATACTGTACTGTATATAAAAAAGTATTGTACAGTATACTGTACGGCGGGAAAACATCAGCATACTGTTTCAGGTACAGTATTACAGTATTCTATCCTAATCAATAACTACGGCCGCTAAACTGTAGACTCCGGTACGTGGTTTTTTAAATCCGATTCAGCAGGCATTGTTACACAAAGCGATATACTCCATCAAAATCCCTCCATTAGCCGTTTTCTTTTCTGAGGAAAAACAAAAAGAAAGGTTTTACTGTAATGGTCAGCCCCCTAAAGAAGTTCCCAGCCAGTCCCACCAAAAATTTTCTCGGGGGGCGTCTCCTGTTCACATGCGCATGCGCCTTCCGTCGATGTAATGACACGCATACTGTATGTGTTTCAAGAAGGTTCCAATGCGCATGCGCCTAGCGTTCCACCAATACAGTAGTTCAGTATCTGCAGTACAGTACTGTAGAAGCCGCTCAGCCAATAATATTGCTTACAGGAGAATCGCTTGACTTTTGAATCGCACCGATATTGATACTGTATTGTCAAAATAAAAAAAAACACAGAAAATAATACGGCAACAATACTCACCATAGAATTTCCCATTCAGCTGGCGCCGGCGCCGGTCCACTGCCAGTCCAGCGTTCTTGATCATCCACGTCGATAGTTTGCAGCGGGACTAGTCCACCTGTAGTCAGCTGATGAGGCTGGAAATTGCTTAGGTACATGCAAGCTTGATCGAAACTGCACACGAAATCCGGCTCAGGCTCAGGGTTGTCACTGACGGCGGGACCGTCATTGGAAGCCGGTGCTGTTGCATTGCTTGGCAGCGACTGTCGTTTCTTAGTTGGTTTTAACACGACCCTTCGCCTTTTGCCGTCATCATGATCATAGATACAGGAAAAAGCCGGTGATACACACCAATATCCTCCAACAAATTGTGGCTCAATACGATAAAAACAGGGATCGCTACATAACCTTTTCCTTATTGCATGCTTCCACGTATGAGGAGCCGGCGAAAATTTGTAAACGTCATAGTTTTCGACAAAATACTGATAAATTTGAATAACTGTTGCCATCTTATCCTCTGTTGCATTAATCGCGGCCCATATCAAATACGCGTAACTTCTGTCAGGTTTTTGGAAAGCGGGCTGCACTTGAACACTCGTGGCGGGCGGGTCTCTGGAGAATACTGTAACCGAAACTGGTCTTTGTCTTTAATATGAAAAGCCTAAATTGATACATTTTTGCAACCTCTTCCTTCAGTCCCAAGGCCAAGTTACAATAGCACACTGGTATCTTTTTTAAACGAAACACCTGCAAGTCGACACATTACTGAAGCGCATGCGCATTACAATTCATGAATATCTGCCATCTGGCGGACACGCGAAGAATTGCAACCTATTAAATCCGAACCATTCTCAATAAACGCATCAACCGCGCATCAGCCGCGCATGACCGTGGCTGGGAACGCAAAATGAACGCGGCATGCTCCAGGTGAAGAGCGTCGCATTCCAGGAAAAAGCCAGGGAAAAACCGGCGATGTGTTAGACTCAGATGTGCCGTAGCAGAATTGAAACTGACTGATTTGATTTTCGAATTAAGGTGGGATACTTGCCGAATCTTGCATTTTTAAACATAAGTAAATGCTTCCCTTTCCTAATGGTCTTAAAAAAAGTATAGATATTAATAACATAATGCTTTTTTAACAGGATCCCTTCTGAGGTTGATAGACCTGTCTTCTATGCTAAGAACCTCTTTCTTAGTCTCTGATCTGTCACTTAGGATAAAGGTGTTTGTGCCAGAATCTTGTAGTTGGCATGTAATGGTGCAGAACCCCAGTTGTGATGTCAGTACCCCTGACATTGATTGTTGTGTGTCTGAAGGAAAATGTCTTGGACATACAGTATGAATATGACACAGTTCTTGGTAGTGCACTTGCAAGTGTGAGCCACCGGGCCAGATGTACTCAAGTCTGTTAACATTGCTTTGTGTTTGTCAAAATGTATTACTTTGTTTCACAGTGATTCATTTTTTGACCTAATGTAATAAGAATTATATATGCACTTGCAAAGTGTGATACACTTCTCATTTGCATATGCCAGAGAGTGATAATTATCTCCAAAGTGAAGATATCACAGAAATTGGAGTTTGGTAGGAAAGTAACTTTATTGTGTTTTAATTTTTTTTTCATTCTGCGAGTTGGGGGTCTCCTGAGAAAATGTTGCCTAAAACACCATTTAACACCAAGTCATAAAATCACTGGTGGGAGGGACAGGCCTCAATCACAGACCACATTCCAGGATGCACTGTTTTAAAGTAAAAACCCTTTCTTGCTTTTCATTGTAACACCGCCGGAAGAAGAGATCAGTGTATCTCGAAAGCGCCCTCAAATAAAAGCATTTCGTTGGCCACAGAACGGTCTTCAACACCCTGAGAAAGGTCCTGTTTGGGGATGAGGAGAGGGATGGGGAGAGAGAAAGAGATGGGGGGGGGGGGGGGAGAGAGAGAGAGAGATGGGGGGGAGAGAGATGGGGGGGAGAGAGAGAGAGCTGAAGTGAGATTTGACTCGCAAAGCGAGTGCTGTGCAGAAACTTTCATAGAAGCAAATGTGGTTGCAGCGTTTAGCAGGCTCCTGAACTCGAAGTGACACTCTTGCTGACGTCAGGCCGTGACCAAGTATTCTCACACTTGAGTATCGACCAATGGAGACGTTGGGAGAAGCTCCAGGGAGCTGTCTGAGGAGGCAGAGAACATCGACGCAATTAGAAACCGTAAGATCACAGGGTGCCAAGGACAAATTGAAGGCTTTAAAGAACTTCCGAGTGAGTGGAGTCATTTAGACCGTTTAAATCTTTTTTTTTTTTTTTTTTTTTTACAGTAATAAAACAATAGTGTGCTTTGTGAAGGTGATTTTATTTGGTATTTTTTATTATACAGATTATACATTTAGCTTTTATGGTGAAGGACCATACTATCAAGCTGCAGATCACCTCCCCCCCCCCCCCCAACACGATCCACTTTTACCTAGTTTTAGCAATTTTTGGACTAATTCATTCTACAGAGAGAACAACTTATTTTATCAAGTCTTTTTTTCTTTTTACTATAATTCCAAAAGTAACAGCAAAGCATGTGATTTCACAAAGCAGATACATAAAGGCAATTTATAAGGAGGAAAAAATAATATGAAATAGTCCAATTTGTACATTCATTTTTTATTTCCATTACTAAACGCTAATATTTCACAATTACTTTTTTGTCGTTTGTGTGGTTGAAATGAAAATAAATGTTTTTCAACTGCCTAGTAATACATGTTTCATCTGAGATCTTTGTTTACATTTCAAATTAAGTCATTTGTTTTCATTTTGTAAACATAACCATACAGCAAACTTAACCCAAACGAGTGATTTTTAAGATGGGGAGTGCGGGTGGGGGGGGGGGGGGCGGGGGGGGGGGAGGGTAGAAACAAGCACTGTGCAATTAAAAAAATAAATGATTGCACAAATACAATATATTGTGAAATGCTTAGTTTAAAAAAAAATGTTTGTGAAGCATCTGTATTTTGTTCACTGCACCTATGAAAACAAATATGTTTTATATAAGTATCTTGTGTGCACTCTCTTATTTTTTTTAATTTTCTTTTTAATAATATCACAAGTTTATGGAGCACAGTGATCTTTTTATCCAAAGACATCCAGCTACAAACCTTTGTGAAAAATCAATTCACTGCAAATTGAGGTTAAAATGTGTAAGATTTCTAATTAAATCGTTTTGTCCTCCGTTCCTTGTGTTTAAAACCCCCTCAAAAATAGAATTTACATTTGCTTATTTCCTAACATGTCAACTTTTTAATAATTACCTTTTGTTTTTGTTTTTTTGTTTTTTTACCCCCAGCAACTTTTCAATCTCTCTTTCTATGCTGAGATATTTGTGTTCATGAATTCCATAGCATTAACATCAAATGTACCTTTTACACACACAAAAAGTTTTCTAATTTCCAACTCAATATTGTGGATTTATATACCTCTTGAAAGGTTTCCAAAAACTTGATATGGCGGAAGGACACTGCCTCTTCAAAACCAGTTTACCGGAAACCAACTTTAAAGGTGTATTTTCCATTTCATTATGACAGTGGCATAGAGAAAAGGATGCGTGTTGCACACATTACCCCCTACATATGTTACAAGAAGATGTCGACACATAAGAAAAATTAGTATATCGTAGGTGCTATGAAAATGGAGGGCCCCTCATACTTCCAATCAAAACATAATAAAACAAGAAATGTTCATGAACACATACAGCCTATGCATTTTAAAGGAGCAATCCAGGCGTTGTGTATTTAAAAAAAAATTAAATACAGGTTTGAAGCAGGGGATCTATGGAGCTGAACCCCATTAGTTTCTGCTCCGGGGTACCCCCACTTTCAGAGATACTTACCTGTGAAGGGGATGCTTGTATCGCCCCGGTCACATAGGCCAATAGGAAGCCGCACCAGATGACATCACAGCTTCCTATTGGCCTGCAGGGCCCGGGAGCTTGGAAGTATATATATATATATATATATACATACATATAGCAAACCCTGGAGTGGCTCCCGTCACCCAATACAGAGGGGAAGTACCTCCGGAAGCAGGGGGTCCCTAGAGCTGAAATTAATGGGGTTCTGCTCCTGAGACCCCTGCGGCAATTCTCTATTAAAAAAAGAATGAAAACAACTCCATTGCCTCTTTAAAGAGCTTGTTTAAAAACATTTTTTTACAGCTTATTTATAGCATATCATATATAGAAATCATCCTTTCAATTTGATTGGCCACACACTCACAAACGTGAAGACATCACGACAGCTGTTTTCCCAGGCAATCTTACTGGGGGCATGTTATGCGAACAGGTCTTTAGTGGAGTCCATTATGTTTTGGGTCAATTCTGTAACCTTTCTTCAAATGGGGAAATGCATGAGATGTTCTGGATTTAATTGATGAACTGTTTAAATAACATACAGAAGCATATTTACTAAGGTCATATAGGATTTTTTTGTTTTGTGTGCGCACATGTTGGTGCTAAAAAGTAGAAGAAACTTTAAAAAAAACGAGTGTGCTTCTATGTACGAAGGCTTCATACATGATGCATAATTTATTGCTTGAAAGAATTTTATTATTTATTTATTTGTTTGTTTATAAAATATTTTACCAGGAAGTAATACATTGAGAGTTACCTCTCGTTTTCAAGTATGTTTTGACGCCTTGAGTCATGTTGAATACCTGATTGATACATTTTGTTAACTTATATAATTAAACGTTGGTGCTACTTCAAATTCTTTTTTGGTTGATGCATAGCAATTTCGTTCTGCCCTAACACTACTCTATTAACCTACATTTTAGAGTTAACACCAAGTTGAACTTGGCAGACGATTTTTGACTTGCTGTCTATTTTTCTTTGAATTACAGAGACATTATTTTTTTTTAGTACAGACCATTAACATCTGTTCTTTTAGTGCAGTACGTTTTGAAGCACACAAAAAAAAATAGATTTGTGACGCTGAGAAATGTCATAATCTTAAACGAGCGCACACTAGCGCAATTGAAAACCAGAGCGGACCAAAATATATAAAACTTAGGAGCCAGACAGAATTTTCAGGAGCCAGAAGTTTGTTGAGTGGAGGCGGAGGGTGGATGTTTAAGGGGTTTGTTGAGCAAGGGGGAGGGAGTTTCTCAGGGGCAAGACCGTGGCAGACACGCAGTGACAGCGGTTAAGAAGTATGCCCAGGGTGGGGAAGGGGTTAAGATGTAGTCCTGGTGTACAATTCTTAGGCTGAGATAATAGTGGCTGTGACTGGTGCCAAAACAAATACCTGGAGTCCATCGCATGTGCCCGACCACGACTGTGCAGGTCCAAAGACCAGGAGACCAAATTTTGAGGCTACAAAAGATTGTTTTGAGAAGCGACGGCCACGTGAC
Organism: Ascaphus truei; assembly: GCF_040206685.1. NCBI lineage: Eukaryota > Metazoa > Chordata > Amphibia > Anura > Ascaphidae > Ascaphus > Ascaphus truei. The sequence continues at coordinate 393,267,111 of NC_134484.1, read as the reverse complement.
ATCAGCGTCACGTGAAGCGGTTCAGCCAATAATGGCGAACTGCTTGCGTGACGTCACTGGCCACGCCTCCTGCCCTCTCCTGCACCTACAGTGCAGGCTTCGCGTGCGAGCGAAGTTACACGCACACCCTGCAGCCCCCCACTATAATCTCGGCCTAACTACGTACCCAGCTATGTACCTAACTACGTAGGTTCCGCTGATACTTGATCCTCAGAATTGATATCACAGTCCAAGCAGAATTCTGGAAGCTATTGCTTCCTCTTTAGAAGCATTTGGTGAAGATTGTTTTTTATTTAACTCATGACTGCAGCTACTTACTTGAATTGTACAAAGTTGAATGTATCACATGTTCTGGGCCATTTATGTTATGTCCTAATGTTTAACCTACCTCCTGCAGAGTGAAAAAAGCGACAAAAAAGGCAGGGTTGCAGACCTGTTTAAGACATGTGAATGTGCTCACAAATGATATTCTTTATTGGCTATATGCTAAACGGTGGAAGTTTTTTGTCACCTTTTTCACCCACCATAACTTAAAATGTATATGGTAAACCTACTCAGCCTAGAAATATTTCAAGGCAAGTATAAACCAACCTCACACTGATGATACCCATCAAGGTTGAAACATGTCTGTGAGTGGTTTGTACTTACTTTGCTAGTCCCATGCTGTGTTTAAAAGCTGTGTGAACAGTGATACCTCCACTTAAATGGGCTCCATGTGAATGGATATTCCAGGCAAAAGGTGACACGTGTGCTCATTTGCATGTCATTTCCCAGAATCCCATGCTGCGGTGGGAGCACTGTATGCTTGGTGATAATGGTTGAAAAGCAGGGTTGCAGACCTGTCTAAGTCATGTGAATGTGCTCACAAGTGATATTCTTTATTGGCTATATACATATATATTTTATAAAAAGAAAAAGACGCTCGTAATTCTGTGCGAAATGTATTCTCATTAATAGTAGTTTTAAGAAAGCACACTCACAAGTGTAGCTAGAACAAAAGCATGTAGAGTCAGTCAATCTCATAAGAGTTGATACTCATCTGGAACAACTTGTGCCTCCGCCAGGAATCACCATGGAACCTCAGCAACCAGAAACAAATGTCCTTGATATGAACTCCTCCAGAATAACAAGAAGGCAATGGATAGTACTTGCAACAAATACTATTAGTTCATGTCCCGTTTAGCCACAGTTGCTGTTAGAAAGTAGCAGTGTCTCGATACACAGATCACTCGTGGCGACGGGGTGATGTCATACGTCCCAGCATGCACTTCCCTACGCATTTCGTCAGTTCACGTGACTTCGTCAGAATCCCTGCCGAAGTCACGTGCAGTGATGAAACGCGTAGGGAAGTGTATCAAGTATAAAAATACACACTTACCTTGGGTCAGGGTCCACTGGCTAGGGGGCGGGAGGGGGCGTGGCCGGCGCTTCACATTTTCCCTGACCGGTGGCCAGGCGCTGCTGCTGGTCGAGGCCGGTCCCCGGCTCTCAGCTGCCTGCATGAGCGCTGTCCCACATCGCCAAGCTCCAAATTCTCTTCTATCTAATGCATTCTATTGCCCTCCTCCTCTTTGCAATTTGTATTGGACAAATAAATCACAGGGGGGGGTTTAAAAAAAGTGTAATTAAAATAGTCAACAATCTTTATTTTAAATTTTTTTATAGGTTGCTACGGTGTGGATGGAGAAAGTGACTCTATCATGAGCTCGGCTTCAGAAAATTCCACTGAACCGTGGTTTTGCGATGCTTGTAAGTGTGGGGTCTCTCCCAGCTGTGAACTTTGCCCTAACCAGGATGGAATTTTTAAAGAGACTGATGCTGGAAGGTAAAATATGTTTAAACTGTGTTTTCATTGGAGAGCAAAAATCGCCTTTACTTAAAATATGTGTAGCCCCCTTTTCCCCGTGGCTAAGGGACTATGCGTGCTGGGCATTACCTGCGTGGCTCACAGGAGGCCTAAACCTCCGCCGCTGGAAGCCTTGAGTTGTCTCGTTTCTCGTGTGACAGCGCCTCCACCTGAGAGGAACCAATATAACCAGTAAATACACACACAGGGTATATAACAAGGGTGTTTAGTAATCACATATACTAAAATACAATATAACCGTACCACAGTACAACACAATAATACGATAGGGTGTATATATATATATATATATATATATATATATATATATATATATATATACACAGTGTTCGACAAACCTATACATTTGCTCGCCCCGGGCGAGTGGATTTAAACCCCGGGCGAGTAAATATTGGCCCAAGCAGCACACGTTTGGTACTAGGTGGCGAGTAGATTTTTTGGTGATTTGTCAACCACTGTGTGTATGTGTGTGTGTGTGTGTGTGTGTGTGTGTGTGTGTGTGTGTGTGTGTGTGTGTGTGTATATATATATATATATATATATATCCCCAAAGTACTTAGGATGCCGGGGCACCAATATCCCTTATGTCCTTCCCCTACGTCAATCCCACCCATGTGTAGAGAGTAGCGCTACACCCAAATGTGGACCGTTGGTGCAAGTTTACCTCTCTGGGCATTCCTGTACCCAGGTACCGCTGACTTTAAACAGAAGGATCCATCTGATCCCAAGACGTGAGGCCTCTAAGAATCTTTCCGGTCCGCGTGCATCCAATCCACCGCGTGGGGTGAACTCCTGCTGGAGGGTCTCACTGTTAGTCTCTGATATATATATGCCACAGGCCAAGTACACCACGTGGCTTCGCTTTCTGATGCTGCACCTGTCAATATAAGCTAAGAGTATTGCCCCTATCTGGGGCCTTCCCTATAGCACCACAAGCTGACAGGGTCGGGGGCCTTGCTGGGATCTGGGGGGTATCTGGCCTAGTCTGGGAGCCACTTGCACCCAGACACTACCTACTCCCTTGCAGTCCCTGCTCCGACTGAAGCATGGTGCCAAGCGTGCCAAATGTACCTTCTGTCCTGCCGTGAATCTATCAGCCCTATTGGCTCTTGCTTCCCATGTATGGGGCTGCTGGGACTTGTAGTCCCTTGCAGAGCCTTTGTAATGGCCGCCGCAACTAACAGTGCACTGCGCATGTGCGAGGACCATACTACGCATGCGTGAAAAGCAAGATGGCCACCGCCTACGCTCCACAGTACCGGAGAGGCGCCTTGCCGGGCCTGACTGCAGTTCTGGTGGCACCCGGATACCTCGGCAGTAGCCTCTCCTCCTCCCGCATCGGAGGTAAGAGGGGACCCGGCTCCATATACTTTTCCTAAATATGGGTGTAGCCATGTCTGGTTTTGGCTACTCCCCTGCCTAGTATGTAAGTCCAAGTATCAGTGCAGGCAGTGTTAGGCACAATCCGGGGTTTCCCCTGCAGTGAGCAGCTCCCTTGAGTGACAGGTGGGGGCCGGGACAAGGCCTGTGTTCTACCCAATCCTAGGCTCAGACCTTGGACCCTCCCCCAGGGTACTTAAGGGATAGCACGTCCTAAATTTAGCCAGTGTTGTCTCTTCCCTGAGAGAGACTGATCCCACGGAAGAATGTACGCTGGGCTCTGGCCACCTTCCATCACTTTCCTTAGGGGAGTGGGAGTGAGGACTATACCCCTCATCCCATCACTGGGTGAGGGAATAGCATAGGACCGTCTCTGGAGGCCTTAAACCCCAGAGTTTGAGTCCATGGACCATCTGAAAGCTAGAGGCCAAGTGTATGCAGTGGAAGCTGACTGTATGCTGTGAGTTAAAGAATAAAAAGTGTTCCAGTTTATAAAATATACTCCTGCCTCTGAGTGCAATCTATCGGGGAGTATCGGAGAGTACTCCTGCAGGGATTGCCTCCGGCACTCCTGGAGCCTGCAGGGGATCATGCGCTGAATCACCCAGAGAAGGACTAAACATCACCCCAAAAGCCTGTCCTGACTTCCCCATACCACTGGCGGAAAGCTCCGAATCCTGCGAACCAGCCGGTAACCAGCACTATACACCCTGTAATAGGCAGATCTCCCAGAAGGTGGGGGAAACATTGTTACATGGGGAATAAAATGACTGAGCTTTTTGGGACCTAGGTTAGTCAGATAAGAGAATAGTCTGCCACCTTAGGCTGCGCTTATAGTGCTGGCGACGCGACGTCGCTCGAAAACAAATGCATTGTCGCAGTCGCAAGCGCTTATTGTGGGAGCGGCGCTGGCGGCGCAAATTTTTGAAGCCGGTCAAATTTGATTTTTCATAGGCTGTCGCCACATGTGACAGCCTCTGAACCAATCAAAGACCTGGTCGCCGGAAAGCGAATTACAACTTTCGCTAGCGGAGATGAGTGAAGTCACCGGTCGCGTCGCCATCGCCGGCACTATAAACTCCGCCTAAGTCAACAAAATCAACAATTACAGATCATTACATGTCTGAGAAGAGATTTTGAATGTTTGTGGTTGCCTTTGAGAAAACCTTAACTGTTCCAAAAATATGCAGCAACATTATTATGTGTGGATATATGCTGGATTGTATTGAAACGAGTAAGATGTTTAGGTTGTTTTCCCCTTGGGAGTTCTTGAAGATTAGTGCTAGAGATGTATGCCTAGGATCATTTGAGGGCTCCCTGTGTTATGTGGTGGCAGTAAAGATTCAAACCATTGCCCAGGGATGAAGGGCAAATAATTCTTGGTATCTTTGATACCTTTTTGTACAGTATAGTCCTCTCATGTGGAATTAGTCTATGACTTCAACCTAGCAGGAGCTGTGAAATACACATTTGTCAGATTCTAAAACATTGACTAACCTGGGTGTTTATATGTTACATGGGTTTAACCCAGAATAAGTAGTTGGTGTGCTTGTTTCATCTTAATGCAACGGTGCTTCCCCCACCCTCTGGGAGATTCTGCAATTACTACGTATGTGGTGCATTATACCTGCTGGTAACAGGAGGGCTGTGCTGTCTGCTGATGGTAGTGGGCACACAGGATCAGGTTTCTGGGGTACATTACCCACGTGGTTCTCTAGCAGTGCAGCGCCTCCATCTGCTGTAGGCTCTAGGTAGGTGGAGATGATCTCCTACAGTAGAACTTTCACCTCTCCTCCCAGTAAGATCACACACTAGGCGGGTAGTATAACAGCAGGAACGGTTTATTCTCTCACTCTGTGCAGCACAATACACGGCAGGGTTCTGCCCAATACAGCAACTGTCAGCTTCTCACTGAAGGATGGTGCCTGGAACTTCATTAGAGGCCAAGGGCACCCACAGCAGTCCCAGCTCTTACCTGCCCTTGTAGCAGGAGCAGAGGTATGGTACGCACTCACTCTCCCCCGAGGGGAAGAGGACCAGAGAAAGCCCAATAGTCAGGCTCTTGGCTGTGTGACCTGCCCCTTTCAAGTGGGTAGAGTCACTGCTAAATATGTGGTGGCGCTGACCTTAAGTACAGCTAATAGGAGGGCACCAGGTCTGTCCCATGATTGGACATGCTCAGGCATGATGTCACTGCCTCCCACTGTCAATCAAGTGCAGCTCCAGTGAGTGTGGAAAAACCATATTGACTACTGGCAGCCTGATTCTAGCAGGGCTTACTGCCATGAGTAGGGCCGATTAGTAGCCAAAGGTGGCATGGCTACATTAACAATAGAAACCCTTTAACACAAATACTCCCGAATGGATGAATGCTTGTAATTATGAACTGGATTGTATTTTCCTTTCCCTCTTGCATATTTTCCTACACGCACACACACTTTTTTTTTTTTGTCATTGTATTTATAATATATCCCCTGTCTTGTACTACTCTACAAGGTACTTTTGCATTGTTGTTTAGATTGGGAATCTTGGTTGTGTCCATACAGTTTACTGTAACTGTATTTATAAATATTGTACAAAGGAAAACAAAAAACCCAATGCAATATTTAATCATTGCATTTTAACATAAGGAAAATGTATCTGATTACATTAAATGCAGCCCTAATCCTTTTTTAATTAAAAGCTTAGTATATGTTTGATCTATTGATATAAAACAAAGGGTATAACATAAGTAGCAGAGGATTTTCTATGTATTTCATTAACCCCCTATCTACCTTCACTGTCTTAATAGGAAAAAATCCTTTTTTTTGTGTGCAGTAGATAACATTTTATAGCGTCTAATTTTAGTTTGAGTTTGTTAATTTTACAGGCCTTGTAACGGAAAGATATAGGTGTTTTTTCATACATATACGTAGCAATTGGAATCAGATTCTTAATTTCATGCTTGTTTTCCCTGCATAGAACAAATCAGGATTGGGTTGTCATTCCTCAGAAGAAAGATCTTCTATTGCATTTATCATTTTGATGGCACACTCTTATCTTCTAATTTTCTTTATAGTATGGTTGCCAAGTCAGGTACTATATATTGAAAGTGTGATCTCAGTAGATTTATATAGGAACAAAGTTCTTCTCATCTCCCTTCTATCTATACTAGTTTTTATTGGTATTTGGTATCACTTTCAACGGCTTAATGTTAATTACCAATGCATGTGCTTATGTTCCGTTATTTACACTCCTCACTCCAGTACAGAACTGTATATCTTTACATTTAAACATATTTATAATAATTTGTTTTGACGAATGTTGCAGAGAAAACTGTGCCCAAAAATACAGTTTATAGTTATTAATGCAGATAGAAAGTGACTTGATGAACATAAATGGGTTCTGGTCTAAAGCCAAGTCTTCCTGCAGTGGAAATAAATATTATACAGGCATACCCCGGTTTAAGGACACTCACTTTAAATACACTCACAAGTAAGGACATATCGCCCAATATGCAAATGGAAGCTCACGCATGCGCCTGTCAGCACGTCCTGAACAGCAATACCGGCTCCCTACCTGTACCGAAGCTGTGCGCAAGCGGGGAGAATATAGAGCCTGTTACAAATGCGTTATCTGCGTTATTTACATCAGTTATGCACGGAAATGACTATTACATTACATGCATCAATAAGTGGAAAGAAGGGAGTGCTTCACTTTTAAGTACATTTTCGCTTTACATACATGCTCTGGTCCCATTGCGTACGTTAATGCGGGGTATGCCTGTAATCCTAAGAAGGCTGGAAAAATTAGTTGTTGGGATGAGTGAAGAACCTCATCTGAAGCAGAGCTGTCAATCACACCTCTGCTTGCTGAAGTTGTTCCCCACAATGCCTTGTATAACATTAAAAGGCCGCTGTGTAAAAAAAAAAAAATTTTGGCGCAGTATATTTTAATAAATGTAAGTATGCCTTTAAACATGTGTTAAAATGAAGTTCTTAGCACAATTATCAATAAACTGCGCTTATTAGATGTTCAACGTACTTTTACAGTTTATGGGATCATAATTCTTGTGAAATACCATGGTTCACGCCTGTGCAGTGAATTTTATCCTGTTTGTCTAATATTTTGCTGTCTAATTTAACATCTGTCATCATAGCTGTAAGTAAAATGGATGGTAATGTAACAGGAAGGATTCTTCTTCTTTGATTACCCAATTTGTCTTAATTACAAGGTTTTGGAACCTGTGCAGCTAAACAAATGAATAGGAAACATTAAGGGCTGGTTTGGAAACAGCTGAAAATGCATCTCCCCTAAAATAGGAATGGACTACCTTTTCTGTTTTTCCTTTTAAAAAAAAAAGGATTTGGACTGCAGTTACTGCTATGGTAGTTGAAAATGTAAAACACTTGTGTTTGAAAACAGCAGCTTTAAATCTGTAGTATGAGCATGACATGTACAAAACCATTTTAAGAAGGTCACTATGAAGGAAGCAGCCAGCTGTTGGGTTTATCATAGATAAACTCCTAGAGAGTGCAGCAGCATTTAATACACCAGTGGAGCATGAAAAAAAATGTGCAAATTAAATTGAGAAGCAGCTGCTTGTTGAAGATGTGTATCTTTATGTTGAACTCTGCAGGATGCGTTCTAGAGGTTGTATTAACCTCATGTTATACATCTCAAAAGCAAACTCCTTGCCCAAATTTTATTTTTTAAGGGACATTACTTTAATGTCGGTAACTATTTTTTCTATTGCTTTTTCTTGTAGCTATTTGTTACACTATATGATGCAACTAAACCAATTGTGCAGAACATGGCAAGAAAATGACATTACTATTAGAAAATCTTTATCTGGATGACCAGAACATCCTGTGTTGTAATCACAGATTTAAGAGCAGTGCGTTTTTCAGCTTTATTAAAAAAATAAATGCAATTTTTAGTAAGGGTTTACTTTTGGGGAATAGATGAACTACAAAAGATCAAAAGTAGTCAATGTTTGAGGTTGTTGAATTACACAGTGCAAATACAGGTTTTAAATTTATAGGCCATTTCCTATTTTTCAGTTGAATACTTTTTACACAAACTGTTATCTTGTCTTTTGAGGTAAAGTAAAAACACTCACTTTAATGCAAAAGCTAACCTGGTTAAAAAAAAAGAAATCTGTGTAACCCTGTCCCCTCTGGTACCCCGGTTCTACTGCACGTCCCCCCCTCTGGTGGCTGCAGGTATAGTCGCTGGTGTGGTGAGGTTGATGCGGGCGAGC